>NC_139220.1:308769794-309042294 GCF_055691185.1 Crinia signifera | reverse complement strand
AACATGTAGGAACTGATTGGTTGGCATTTTATCTCTCTGTATGTAATATCTCTCCAAGCTTTGATAACCTCCCCCAACATTCTTTTTTATATCGCTTGTTTATTGTCTGGTACTTAATTGGCAAGTCAGCCAATGGGGAAGATTCACGGTGGGCTGACACATCTGTATGGCCAACTGTGGCCGGGAGAGGGAGGAGGCTGACAGACCGGTGGTGTGGATGTAGAGGATGCCAGCATGGCGATGTGTGTGTGTGTGGGTAGGGGGAACTTTTTGGAAATATTTCCAGGGCTGCAGTAATTCCTTATCTACCTATGGGAATGGCCATTGCAGTGGAATTAGTTTCAAATCAGACACAACTGAGGGAAAACACACAAGGATGGCTGACAAACTGTGTCAAACTCAGAAACAGGCCCTATGTGGAGGGATCCCACCGCTTCCCCACAGACCCCACTGCCTCAACAGACCCCGCCTCCATGAGGGCAGCTTCCAGAAATGTCCCAAGCCGTTTTCTATCCCAATCGACCCCTGCTAAGTGGCGTCTGTAACCATGGAAACCATAGATACTGCACTGATAGTTTCCATGGTTAATATTGAAAGTCAGTTATGAAGTACAAGAGGTGTAAAAGAGGTAGTGGTATTGCAATTAAAGTGGAATAGATTTCAAAAGATGTATTATCAAACCATCTAAAGATTGGAGAAGTAGTACATACCAACCAATCAGCTTCTTCCTATCATTTTATAAACATGTACTTCATAAGTACTAGCCAGAATCTCATTGGTTGCTGCGTGAAACTTCTACACTCTTTAGAAATTTGGATACATTTTCTCATTAATCACAGTAACAAAAGCATCAGTCAGCAGTAGTGACAAAAGGGTGACACAAGGAAATGGTCGACACGTGGAAAGGTTGACATTAATTTTTTCAGTTTTTTTTCTTCATGTCAGTGATGACACCTCAGCACGCGGTCCCCGACTATTGTTGCTTTGAAAAATGTGCTGAGCGCAGCTGATATGTGTCGACGATTGCCATGTCCACTTTTTACTTGTGTCCACGTTTCGTCAATGTCAATCTAGTGCATGTTGACCTTTTGGTGTTGACCGATTGTCTATCCAGACCAGGAATGGGAAGCCTTTGGCCCTTTAGCTGTTGTTGAACCACATATCCCAGCATGCCCTACTGCAGTTTTAGCATGGCCAAATAGCAAAACTGTTGCAGGGCATGCTGGGATGTGTAGTTCACCAACAGCTGAAGGCGCTAAGGTGTTCCAAACCTGATGTAGGTATTGTCTGTGAGCCAGCCAGATACTTTTAGGAATAATTTACAATAATTTAATTCTTGGACATACTTCATTGTTCCACCTCTAATGAATGGTATACATAGAACTGAGCAGTTCCTGGGTACTGTGTCTATAGTGAATATGGTAAGAGGACATTTTTCTTACTGCACTCCCTAGCTAGTCTTCAGGAAAATATACACTGTAATATATATACTGTTTACCATAATGACATAGGAATTTGCTTGCATTTATAAATAGGTATTAGGGTTCTTACCAGTATATATCCCAAGCTGGGAACTGCTTCTCTGTAACAGAATATAGAGAGACAAAAATGAGAAACATTGGACTTCGACGCATAGGCTTACATTTACTAAGACGGTGAGTTCTGTGGAAGATGGAATGTTTCCATAGCAACCAAACAGATTCTACAAATTATTTATTTAGCACCTTCTAGAAGATAACATACCCTCCAACATGACCCATTCCATTAGGTACAAAATGCTCTGTTCCTGGACTTCCCTGCCAGTGGCAGTTACAGATATGAGCCTGCAGCACAGTCCAATATTCAAAAAGGGGAGTCACACCTACTGCCACCCCAGACATCACTGACAGTTGATGTGACCCCCCCCCCCCCCCCCCCCTCTTTGAATATTGGACTGTGCTGGATTCCAACCTCTGTAACTGCCACTGGCAGGGAAGTCCAGGAACAGAGCATTTTGTACCTAATGGAATGGGTCATGTTGGAGGGTATGAGATAATAGCTCAGAGAGTAATCATGCCTTAGGTAGCAGATTTACTAAACATGCTAATGGGGAAGAGTGGGGATGTTTCCCATGGCAACCATCAGATTCTGTCTATCACTTTCTGTTATGCAATAGAGAAATATAGACAGAATTGTATTGGTTGCTATGGAAAAGTCCCGGGAAGGGAACCTGGGGATCATTGCATGACATACTAGGGCAGTGGTTCACAACCGCGGTCCTCAAGTACTACCAATAAGTCACTTTTTCCAAGTAACCCGGCAGATGCACAGGTGCACTCATTATTCACTGGCACATAAAAGGTTCACAGGTGGAGCTAAGTATTTCACTTGTGATTCTGTGAGGAGATCTGGAAAACATGCACTGTTTGAGGGTTTGGGGTACTCTAAATGCATATGAATCCGGGTAAATTTGTCAGTAAAGAACCCCCATAGGTTTCTTTTTGAAACCAGGGGACCACAGCAGATACAGAAGGAGCCACGCTTGTTCAACCCATCAGCGCACCTGAGTGATCCGTCTCGGCTCGCTGGCAGGAAAGAACGGGGCGCGCGGGCATCCCATTCTCGGCGAGCCTCGGCGAGCGGTGCACCGAGACTCGTCGTTTTCTGGATGGCTACGCGCGGCTCCATCTGTTCATTCATTCAGTGAATACTTAGGGCAGTGGTTCCCAAACTTTTTGGAATCACGGCACCATGTAAGTATCAGAATTTTTTCAAGGCCCCCCTGGGATTTGAGATTTTTTTTTTTAAATTAAGTAAATTGTGTTAGTATTTCATCTTTAGGTTTAATTATGTGAGAAGGGACTGGATTCACTTCTGCTCGTCCACATAGTTTATGATTGGCAGCTACCAGCAGTGGTTGTGCCTATTACAATGACCATTATTAAATTGCATTGGTCCTGGACCCCAAACCAGAGGCACCCCTGCAAAGGTCCCGAGGCACCCCAGGGTGCCACGGCACACAGTTTGGAAACCACTGACTAAGGGGAAGATTTATGAAAATGTCGAAAAATTCAAAGTAATGTTGTTGCCTATAGCAACCCTATCAGATTCTAGCTATCAGTTCTTTATTGCATGCTGGAAAATGATAGACAGCATCTCCACTTGCCTATTTAAGAAGTCTTAGTAAATCTACCCCTGATCTTGCACCCTTCACCATCTGTTTTCTGCCCGAATTCACACACTATTGCACTGGGGCTTATGGGACAATCAGTTTGGGCCACCGTCAAGTGCGCAAGCTAATTAGGGCCACTCACCTGTTGGGCTCCCTGTTTGATGGCTCCGGCAGTGTATTCCAGGACCGGTCTCTCCCAAGCTATGTATAAGACAGAAAGCGATGCCACCACCGCAGTGAGCAGCACTACGGAAAACACAAGGCAGTAGTCCAGGTGGCGACATCTACTGTGCTTGACCCCTGGGTTCTCTGGGTCTTCAGATGGGACTGGAGGGGGCATGGTAGTCATAGTGGAGGAAGAGATGAAAGCACTTGTGAGTGAGATGTGAGAAGTCTGTGTCAGGAGCTCTCTTGTCAGACACTTATATACCAGCGGCATAGAGGGGAAGTTGGGCTGTCAGCTGGGGTTTCCAAGACAGAGCAAAATCACCATAACACACAGCGGAGATTTCCACTATGTGACTGAGAGTGAGAGAGAGACAGAGAGTGAGAGAGAGACGGAGAGAAAAAGAGAGAGAGAGACAGAGACAAACAGAGAGAGAGAGAGAGAGAGAGACAGAGACAAACAGAGAGTGAGAGAGAGAGAGACAGAGAGTGAGAGAGAGTGACAGAGCAAAACCACCATAACACACAGCGGAGATTTCCACTATGTGACTGAGAGGGAGAGAGAGACAGAGAGTGAGAGAGAGAGAGACGGAGAGAAAAAGAGAGAGAGAGAGACAGAGACAAACAGAGAGAGAGAGAGTGAGAGAGAGACAGAGCAAAACTACCATAACACACAGCGGAGATTTCCACTATGTGACTGAGAGTGAGAGAAAGACACAGAGAGAGACAGGGAGAGAGAGAGACAGAGAGTGAGAGAGACAGGGAGAGAGACAGAGAGTGAGAGAAAGACACAGAGAGAGACAGGGAGAGAGAGAGACAGTGAAAACAGAGTGAGAAAGACAGAGATAGACACAGGAGAAAAAGAGAGAGAGAGCAAAACCAAATAAAGTGTTTCCTAGATGTCAGTTGGTACAGAAGAGTAATAGAGATGATGATGAGGATGATGATATGTTAATAATATCTATTATAATAAAATATTATGGTGGAAATTTACTAAGATAAATTCGTGAAAAAAAATCTTATTTGCATATAAATACGATTTTTTGGGGTGTATTCGTATTTTTGTCATTTACTAAAAATACAAATTTTCGTATTCGTATTGATGGGACATTTGTATTTGTATTTACAAATACGAATGATTACACCATCGATAGAATACGACAGAAATCACCATTCAAAAGAATGGTGGTTCCTGATTTACTAAGAGGCCGTATTGAAGATTTTTTAAAACCAGCCCCAGGCTCCAGGTCCGGGGCTGGTTCCCAAAATACGAGGGACAAAATGAGTAGGGGTCACCCCGTATTTTAAGAACCAGCCCCAGGCCAAACCAGCCAGCAGGGTAATGTCACAGCCGGAGGACACATATTAGATAAGTTCCCGCGGCCAAAACATCACACTACTGACCAGTCAGCCTGGCCAGGGGCCCTGGGGGAGTGGGGACCCCCCCAATAAAGGGGTCCCCCCCCCTCCAGTACTTACCTGACCAGGCTGAAGCCTGGTGCTGTCCCTGGTGACCCTGGAGCGGTGGTCACCGGGCTGATCTTTGTGTAAAAAAGAGAATAAACTATTGTTTAATACTGTGGAACTATGAGTCCCAGCAAACCTCCCCCGCAAGCTGGGACTTGGAGAACCACACGTGCCAGCATGCGGAGTATTAAAGGGCCTGCTGGCACTTGTAGTTCCACAGTATTAAAAATAGTAAATTAAACACACAGTGACACATGAAAAATAAAACTTTAATACATCCAAAGCCCACACATACTGATACTTACCGATCTTGAGCCCGTCAGTGGGTCCCTGGGTCCGGGGTGCGGTGCTCCTGGGTCCGTGCCTCCATGTTAGAGGAAGGAGCATTAGTGATTGTTGGGATTTTCAAACCATCTAGTCTGGGGTGTCCGGCTGAATGTGGGAGGCTTGGCTTGCCCACCTTTGCGGAGAGCCCAGAGGGGGACCCAATTTTCAGGAGCCACCCAGCCATTCCGGAAGGGTAGGCAACCCTGATTTATTGAAAATGGTCCAGCCAGATTGCAGAGGTTCTTAGTGGCCTGTCTGATCCATTCACACTGCAGTGTTGTTCTGGGGTCAGGAGTTCATCTTTCAAATCCTTCTAGGGTCTCACCTCTAAGCCACATCAGGCCTACAGACACCGCTGGACACCAGGGACATAGTATGACAATCCACATTTTTAGACAATCAACATAGAATAGACGAAATGGGCCATTTTTTTTTTTGTTAAAGCGGCAATTATTTACACTGCAAAACCAGGTTGATTTTTCCATGTAATTGCCATGTAATGCACCAAATTCCTACGCCAAGAAAAGGAGGAACCGAAAACAGTGTGTTCAAGGAAACGGTCAGATATATATTTTATGTATTTATAATGTGATGCTCTTGTACGGTGTTTCACTGCTTCAAGGAAACAGTGGACAGTTTTTGTTGGATCTTTTACAGATTTTGACTGATTTTTCAATATTTCGTAAACCATTGTTTTATTGCTTTTCTGTGTAATTGAAACTGCGCTTTTGAGGAAGTGAATCACACAATAACAATTTATTAGAAAATTAATATATTAAAATATATTCAAAAACACATTCAAATGAGTATATGTCTTGCATGACACCTCAATAATGCTTGGCAAATAAATGGTGCAAGCTTTGGATAGATGACCCCTTTGAATTGTTTGGGGATAATATGGGAAAACACCCCACTAGTCCTTTATAAGCAGACCCTGTTCCTATTGGACTCCAAATGGGCAAAAGTTTTTTGGGGGGACAGTTGAATAACTCACATATCCGGGATGATTGCCACTGTTCCGTGTTGTGATAGAAGGTGGTCCGCCTGAGACTGATGCACTGTCCTTGCTTGTATTATTGTAGAGTCCCAATGGGTAGCAGAGTCCACTTTTACTCCTGGTTCAGGTATCCTTGTGGAGGGTTTGAACTTTGTTCCACAACCACACTGTGAAGAAGAAGGCGGGGGTCCTGGAGACTAACGCGTTTCACTGGGTATCCCCCAGCTTTTACATCTATCCCCCAGCTTTTTCAAAGGCCTTTGAAAAAACTGGGGGATACCCATCGAAATGTGTTAGGCTCCAGCACCCCTGTTAGGAATGCCAATCCCGGGCCATTTTTTCAATCCTGGGAATTGGCCGTACAGGGTCTGACTAACTGGGCACTGTCTATCCAGTGCCTGGAACAGGGGGATAGGGCTGGCCCTGGCTACTAGCCTCATTAAGCCATGCTGCCTCCCGCTAGAATTCAGTGTTTACCATTTATTTTTGTAGAGGGTGTGGCTAAGACACCCAATTAGCAGAGAGTCATGCCAAAAGGCCCTGCTCCCCTTTTGGATTCAATCTATTTATCATCCCATTCTGCCTATTTCACTAGGAAGTGTGAGGGATACGGGAGGACCGCCCACTCTTTTGGTGGTGCAATGTGCGTATATACAGCACGTGGGATATAAATCATAGGGGTCGACAATGTTTACATCAACAGTTAATAGACTGATACCAACAGGTCAACATGCACGAGATTGACATTGACAACCGGCCGACATGCACAAAGTCAACACTGACCGGACACGAGGGACATAGTACGACAATCCACATTTTTAGAAAATCAACATAGAATAGACAAAATGGGCCTTTTTTTTTTTTTTGTCATTTACACTGCAAAACCAGGTTGATTTCGCCATGTAATTGATTGCCGCTTTAAAAATAATAATGGTAAAACTCTCCCAAAATCTCTTACTTTCTGATTCTCACACCTTATTGCATTTGGCCAAGAATCCTTTTGATTGTATTTTTTTAAGTCAGAAACATTATAGAACAAATTTATGAAAAGTATATTAATAGTTTTATTTTTAAAATGTTTATCTTATTCCATAACAAATGTTGTAGCTCAATTTTGGCTATAGTTCCATATGTATAGCCCAATGTGATGTTAGAGGTCCATTCAACATTAGCTCCAACCTACATCATAATCAGGGGTGTAGCAAGGGCGATTCTGATGGAGCATGAGCTCCAGGTGTCAAAAACTTTAGAGGGCACTGAGCAGTGACCCGTACCCAGCTCTCTAGTAGCCTGGCCTGGCGAGTGCTGGGTCATACAAGATGTGGTTTAGGCTGAGCACGCATCTACAGCTGGTGGCATGGCAGAGTGATTCCACAGGCCACATCACCACACATAGTCCCATCAGGCTATGATGGAAGGAGATGGGACTGAGGACGTTGATGGGGTTGGAGTCTGAGAAAGGTGATGAGGCTGAGAAGTGATGGGAGTGAGGAAGGCAATGGTTCCGTGGCTGAAAAATGTGAAGGGTTGTGGGCTGAGGATGGTGATATGGCTGGGGCTGAGGACATAGATTGGGCTGAGGATGAGGATGGGGCTAGGGCTGTGGCTGAGGAAGATAATGGAGGCTGTGGCTGAGGATTGGGAAGGGGCTTTGGAATGGTAACATAGTGGTTTAGGTTGAGGATGGGACTGGGAGCTTGGGAAAGAGATGGGGCTGTGGATGAAGAAGTTGAGGGGCTGTGGCTGAGGAAGGTGATGGGGCTGAGCTGCTGTGACCATAAAAAAAGCCTTTTCCTTTGGAGGGTATTAAATCTCCTCTCCCCGAGCCTTAGTGCATGCCCATGTGTCCAAGCGTCCGACCTCAAAGTATATAGGGTGTCTGGCAGTTCAGTATATTGTCCCCTGATCAGTGGTGTAAGTCCGTCCCAGTTGCCCGGAGGCAAGATAAATATTGGTGCCCCCCAAATAGCTGATATATTTCTACATGTTAAGCAAGCCTTCCATTAATTGTCCCTTTTCTAGTCCTAATCCTAAATCGTCTAATCCGTACTCATAGCTTAATGACTCCAACCCTTTTATTATCTTGGCCGCCCTTCTCTGGACTTCTTCTAGCTCTATGATGTCCTTTGTGTAGTGAGGAGCCCAGAATTATACTCCATATTCTAGATGAGCTCTAACCAGTGCCTTGTACAGTGGCATAATTTTTTTCGGTATCCCTAGCCTCCAGGCCCATTTTTATACAGGCTAGTATCTTGTTGGCCTTATTGGCTGCTACATGACACTGAGCAATGCACCTCAACTTGGACAACTAGGTATTTTTCCAAATCTGATTTATCCAATTCTACCCAATTTTGATTGTAAGTATAACCCAAGATGCATGACCTTAAATTTATCAACAATATACCTCATTTTCCATATTTTCGGCCAGTCATCTAGTTTATTTAAATCCCTCTGTAGTGTGGAGACATCTTTATCTGATCTAATCACCCTGCTCAGTTTTTAGTCATTGGCAAAAATGGATACTTTCCTTAGTATTCCCTTAGTGTTTTTTTCCCTGTGGGGATCAAAATATGTATTTTTTTTTCCTGTGGGGGTCATTGTGTTTGAGTTTTTTCCTCCATGGGGGATATAATGTTTTTTTCCGGTGGGAGTCAAGTTTTATTTCCTGTTGCATGCAATGATCTGAATTTATGGTGGGTGGCGCGGTGACATTAGCTTCTTCCGGGTGACATGGCTCTATGCTACGCCTCTGATCATAACAATTAATTAAAATGAAAAGGAAAATACAGCAAGTGGAGAAGTGATTGACCAATAATGCACCAAATTCCTACACCAAGAAAAGGAGGAACTGAAAACAGTGTGTTCAAGGAAACGGTCAGATATATATTTTATGTATTTATAATGTGATGCTCTTGTACGGTGTTTCACTACTTCAAGGAAACAGTGGACAGTTTTTGTTGGATCTTTAAGAGATTTTGCAATTTTTTTTTGAAAATATTTAATAAACTTTTGTTTAATTGCATCTATGTGTAATTGCAATAGTAACATACTTACCAATCTTTGAACAATCTGCCCCCGAAGAAGCCTGTAGAGGAGATTCAGGTAGGTGAAAATGTGGGTGTGGTTCAATGTAAGTTCAATGTGGTTCAGTAAGCAGACAGTTAATTTGCCGACCCCATAAGCAAAAGTTTGACAGGGTCAAAAGTACAACAGGGTCAAATGGTTAACCGTAAAAAGGTCAACTGTGTCTAAGGTCAAAAGGTACAAAAGGCTAACAGGGTCAAATGGTGACCCTAATTAGTGTACCTTGTACCCTCGCCATGCTTTGGGCTAGGTGGCTCACTACACTACCGTGTCGTACTGTACCACTAACTTGTGTCGACTATTTGTGTCAACTGTTTGAACCTGTTCACCTATAAGTAAGAACCTAGACATAGTCAACCTTATACCTGTCCACCTATTACATGTTGGCCATACAGGGTCTGACTAACTGGGCACTGTCTATCTAGTGCCTGGAACCGGGGGATAGGGCTGGCCCTGGCCACTAGCCTCACTAAACCATGACGCCTCCTGGTAGAATTCAGTGATTAGCATTTATTTTTGTAGAGGGCGCGGCTAAGACACCCAATTAGCAGAGAGTCATGCCATTAGGCCCCGCCCCCTCCTCAGATGCAATGTATTTATCTTCCCATTCTGCCTATTTCACTAGGAGGTGTGAGGGATACGGGAGGACCGCCCACTCTTTTGGTGGTGCAATGTGCGTATAGGTTTTATGTGGGGTATGGATCATAGGGTCAACAATGTTTGGATTGACAATTAATAGGTTGACACCAACAGGTCAACATGCACGAGATTGACATTGACAAAAGGTCGACATCCATAATGACAACATTGACATAAGTAAAATGTCAACATGGAGAAGGTCGACATAAGTTTTTACTGACTTTTTGGTGTCAAAGTCAACACATGAGCATGAGGCCCCGCAGTTAGTGTGCCATGTACCCTCACATGACTCATTACACCACTCCCAATCCGAGTCCACGTGAATGGTAAAGTACAAGAAGGTAAAGAAAAATAAGAATAAAAAATCATGATAAACCATTGTTGACCTTTTTCCTGTGTCAACCAGCGCCATCTCGACCTTTTGCCACAGGAATGGACCACTGAGGATCATCAGCCACCCACATTTCTGTTCTTAGCAATCAGACCTGCTTGCAGCAGATTCCTTATACTGACCACCAACTGCTTTCGTCCATCTCTGACCTCAGAAGGGCATTCCTGTCCCTGTTACTGCAAAGATGCAGAACTAGGCTCTGCTCGTAGGTAGATATTTTAATACTACAGAATTCAAGCAGACTGCATAACATGCTAACGCAGATGGTTTGTCCCAGTTGCCTTCCCAGACCACCGCATTGACACAGAAAACCATTCTTGGAATGTTTTCACAATGACGCAAGTAGAAAGTCTTCCCAGACACCCGCGACCCCCCCTCCCACGATTCGCGTGCACCCGCGACCCCCCCTCCCGCGATTACCAGGACCCCCTGCGCCTCCCCTCCCTTGATTCACCGCACCTTCCGCGCCCCTCCCGCGATTCACGGACCCCCACAACCCCCTCCTGCAATTCACTGACCCCCACAACCCCCCTCCCGCAATTTGTGGACCCCCCCTTCTCGCAATTCAAGCCCCCCCGCGCCCCCTCCCACGATTTGCGGACCCCCGCCCCCTCCCGCTAATTGCAGATCCCCGCACCCCCCTCCCGAAATTTGAGGACCCCCCAGACCCCCTTACGGCAATCCCCCCCCCCAGCGACCCGGCTCCCGCATTTCACATACCCCGTGAGAATGGGGGATCCTGTACCGCCACAAGCAGGTGCCGCCCCTAGGTGAGAAATCCAGCCCTAGCTGCCGCGCTGCAGGTTCCCCCACTGCCAAAAGTGTCCCCACGGTCCTCTGCACCAGCACCACAACTTTTATCAATGTCTTGCCCACATACCACTATTATACAGCCTCCGGCTCTCATGCAACCTCACTCCCTCCCAGTGGGAGGAGACGCTCACCCACTGCCGGGAGCTGCATACTGTCCCCCACCCTCTTCCAGTTCTAGGGATGCCCATCGACCATCAATGATTTCAAATCATCGATGGTTTATGGCTGATGTTGAATACTTTTGCAATCGATGTGGGAGGACCAGATGGTTTCCCTACATCAATGGCAAAGGAGAACCAATCAAGTTTAAATTTTTTTTTAAGGTGGGTTCCCCCCACACCCGGAAGTCCCGCCACGAGTTCTGATTGACCCACGGCTTCTTCAGTCAGATATAATGGATGACCATCGATAGCTACAACAATCGATGGTTATCCAAGTAATATGTTACTACTATAGATGGCAGGGTGCAAAATCGCCATCAATGCCAATCATCGATGGCTTCTGCACCAATGCCCATCCCTACTCTGCAACAGCCAAAAACCTTTACTACCCCTCATGCCCACACACCTCTATCACTGCCCTGCCTCCTGTTCTCCTGCCCCGAAACTTCTGCCACTAGGGACCCGCTCACCCTGTGTTGTCCACATTCCCCTATCATGCTTTACCACCCAGCCTCCTGCTCTCATGCACCCTAACTCCCACCCAGTAGGAGGAGACACTGACTCAGGGGCAACGTCCTGTACTCCTGTGCTGCCACGCTGGACCCTCACCCACTGGCAGAAGCTGCACAGTGTCCCCCACCCTCCTCTTTAGTCCCCTATATGCCCACACACCCCTATCACTACCCAGCCTCCTGTTTTCCTGTGTCGTGACCTCTGCCAGTGGGGAGCCGCTGACTCAAAAACACCCTACTATACTATTGCACACACACACCTAAACAACATGCACACACAGCCCCCCCCCACACCCACAAATGTCACTGTACCATCCACACTATCAATGTACATCTTACTCTGTAACCGCTTTTTAATTAAACAAAACAATACACACCCTCTTCCACATTATATGCTCTCTATTTAACACATTTCACCTAATAACTCAAGTTGCAATACAGGCATCTTTCATACAATTCTAACCATCTTTCTCATATACAAATGTTCACAAATTAAGGGGGCGCAGCCCCTTACGACGGTGTGAAGAGCGCCCGTACTACTACTACTACTACTATGGCGCGATGAATCACCTAGTTGTTTTAATAAATTGTGTATTTTTAATCATAAAATGTGGAAGTTTATGGGTGAATAGAAAAAGTCATTTTTTAACTGAAATAGGAATTCCACATAATCATTGGATTACTAATAATACGAATCTAAATAGACTATATAAATAAAATGGTAGATAAAATATAGGCACACATTAATTAATGCTATTTGTGGGTGACAATGCTATTTGTGTTACAATTTGTGGTATTTGTGTGTTGCAATTTGTGGTATCTGTGTGTCACAAAATGTGTGTGACAATGCTGAGGGAGAATTGGCTGGCTGCCGGCTCCTGGCTTGGCTGCTTGTTGTGTACAGACACATGGGGCTGGAGGCAGAGTAGTGCTGACTGATTTCCCGCTACTGCAAAGGCTTATGGGTGCGCTGCTGCGCATGCACAGAAGATCCACCGGTGGCCATTTTGCTTGATGCGACATTGAGCTTCTTGATGCTTTATCCTAATGTTGCAGTGATCGGAGCTGAGCTCTGATTGCGCCAGCAGCAGCCAGCCAACGTGGGGGATGATGGGCAGCCAAACGGAATCAGGCCCGGCGTCCCAGCAGGCCACACTCTGTCCCTGTATACAATTGCCACAAGCTTAATATTTGTGAATAGT
Source organism: Crinia signifera (assembly GCF_055691185.1). Lineage (NCBI taxonomy): Eukaryota > Metazoa > Chordata > Amphibia > Anura > Myobatrachidae > Crinia > Crinia signifera. The sequence continues at coordinate 309,029,385 of NC_139220.1, read as the reverse complement.
CACACGTTTTGGCACACAAGCAGGACTTTTTGCATTGAGCCCATTAGTTTGGTTGGGTTTTGCCACTATGTGCGCCTAAACCTGACCTTAGTGGGCATGAACAGAGTGATAAAAGCAGCAGTTGGACTGCTTTTGGGGCTGTCCTAGACACTAAGCCATAGATTAACCTAAGCCTATGATCCATACCCAGTTTTGCCTATGTCTGAAATAGTCTGACCCAGGTTGACAGTTCCAGGTCCGTGACCCTGCTGCCAACCACGTTTATTCCCTGGACTTATTTTATTTATTTATTAACAGTTTCTTATATAGCGCAGCATATTCCGTTGCGCTTTACAATAGCAGACAGTGATACAACAAAACAGGGTATTTACAGACAGTCAAAATGTAGGAGGGCCCTGCTCGCAAGCTTACAATCTTGCAACCCGGGATCAGTTTCCCACCTTATATTTACAAGGGATGACTTGGGTTATACCTAAAAGATATTCACTGGCGGGGACGGTATGGCTTGGCATCATCTCCAAGTGCCCACTGTAAGCGTGAAAAATAACCTTGGTCATCACCCACATGTGAATGGGGGTAAGTAGAAAAATCCCCGGTTTCAACCCAGTTTTGGAACTGGTGGGTTGTGGGCCGAGGTGCAAAAATATAACTCCACCCCAACCCAACAAGTACACAGTATGAAACATTACAGTGGATGACAGGGAGAGGCAGAGGGTGACAGGGAGAAGCAGAGGGTGAGAAGGAGAGGCAGAGGGTGACAGGGAGAAGCAGAGGGTGACAAGGAGAAGCAGAGGGTGAGAGAAAGAGGCAGAGGATGACAGGGAGAAGCAGAGGGTGAGAAGGAGAGGCAGAGGGTGACAGGGAGAAGCAGAGAGGGAGAGGCAGGGGGAGGCAAAGTGTGATTAGGAAACAGTGGGTGGCAGGAAGGTGACAAGAGAAGCAGTAGGGCCCTTAGTTCTTAGGGGCCCTGGTGCACTGCACCCAATGGCAATTCCACCTCTGTTTCAGCCCGTGTCCTGTGTCCATGCAGGTTAAAGCCGAGGTTTAGGTCTGGAAGGAAACTAATACCCCTTTTCCACTTGCAGTCCCGGGTTATACCCGGGAATGTGTTCCAGGATGCTTCCCGGGACACTGCCCGGGAATGTATCCTTTCACATTGCATTCAGACCCGGGATCGACCCGGGACAGCCCCATTCACACATTCCCGGGTATGACCCGGGAGTGCAAATGGATCCAATAGACACCGGGGGGCTGCACTCTGCCTGTGCCCTGGACGCACTTCCCCTATGCTGGCCTCGTCCGAGTCGCTGTAGTGGGAGTGGGGGGAGAACTCTCCCGTCACTTCTGTGCGATCTCGGGGAAGTTTTGCTCTCGTCCCCCCCCGGGGGAGGAAGAGGCGGAGGCCGCCTTCTGTGAGCCATCCGCCGGGTAGGGGTGGTAGGCGAGCGGCTCCAGCGAGTAGTCCCCGGGGAACCTGCTCCTGGCCTCCTGGCCGGGGTGCAGCGGGTACGCGGGGCAGGGCTGCGGGGGCTCGGGGGAGCCTGCAGCAGGTCGGCAGCTTCTTGCTGGAAGCGGCTTCCCCGATAGCGGTAACGTAAAGTCCCGTGTAGCCGATCGGGACCATTCACACTGACGGCATCCCGTGTCGATTCCGGGTCCTACCCAGGTCAGGACCTGGGTAGAGATCCCGGAATGCTGAACACGGGAAGACCCTTTCACACTGCACTAAATCCCGGGATGATGCGCGTTCACGTGCAAAAACCCGGGATATTTTTGCAAGTGGAAAAGGGGTATAAGTGACATCACTGACATTATTTCAGGAAACAGAAATTGTGTGAAAGTGAGAAATGCCTCTATCACCTTCCCCTCTCTGAGATTCTCTGCTGCGCTGACAGTATTGTGAGATAGTTTCCTCTCCCCAAGTTAAGAACAATGATCAGCGACATCCATTGTTCATCAACAATAAAAAAGAAATAACTGATACCGAAACAACAAACCCTTTAGTGTCTGTTTAATCAGATCACACAATCTAACTCAGTCGCTCAGTTCTTCTAGACTCACTACCCTATCTATCACTTAATATAATGCAATCAAAGCCCGCCCTGTGTCCCCAGTAGCTGTAAGTTTAGCGACATATTGTAAATAGCACGAAACATCTATTGTACATGGAAAAAAACATATAATACTCCACTGGGGCTTAGAATTAGTGTCCTGTAGTGACAACATAATCTCACAGTGTAGTCAGAGTCAGTAAATTGTATCTGCTAAATGGAAATAATAATACAGATGCGTCCACATGTGTAATTCTTTACGAGACAGCTCACATATGAATGACCCCAGCCATGTCTCACTTATATGTTTGTACTTGATCCATGCCACCCAACAAATGGTCACTTGGAGTCGTGACTGTTGAGCTCTGAAGGCTCTCGCTCATGAAAAGGTGTGGGGCCTCTGATGTATGTGGGCATGGCCTAGGATAAGAGGTTGGGGCTTTGCAGCACATCCCCCGCTTTCCTCATTCTGGGGCCATGTAAAATGCTCCCTGAGCAGCTGGGCTGCCCCCAGGGTCACCTCCATGCGCTATTTAAATGCCATGATGTCATGCTCCCATAAAGTTCCCTTAACCAATGGGCCGCAGTAGAGGGGTCAAAGAGCAGGAATGTCCTGCTGACATTGGGGCATTTGGCAGGTATGCTTTTCAATAACCCCAGGGGATATCTTTACATAGCGTTGGCTCTTGCTAGCTGCCATTTCTCAGCAGGCTTGCCCTAAAAAATTTAAGGTGGCACTATTATTAATTGCGAAACACTTCAATCCCCAAATCTAATATTAGTCGTGCTGGAGATCAAACTGCCAGCAGAGCCGCCATCTTGCCAAATCTGCTGTTTCAAAAATATACCCCCAAATATACCCTCCATTTTACAATCAAGCTGTCACCCTGAGGCTCGGGGCGGTAATGAACTTATCGTTGCCCCCATAGTGGAAAAAAATGTGTTCTCTTAGGAATGTTACACTTAGAAGAGCAATCTGAAATCTTTCAACAAGACAGAGCAATGAAATAAGTCCCCACGCAACAGAATGAGTCCGTTGGGTTCTTTCGTCTCCTAGAATGTGGTCATTTATGGGGAAATTCATCTGGTAGTCCACTGAGCAGAAGAGGCTGCCATATTGGGTGATGTCCAGATCAAACACCAAGTTAAAGTCGAGCCAGGGCCAAGTTGCCCAAAATTAAAGTCTTAGTCCATCACTGTTGACCACGAACTTCTTGGGTTCCAATAGGTGGCTTTGTGGCTCCATGGCGGGGTGCTGTGAAGGTCACAAGTATACTCGGCGGAGGTCGCTGGGGGAGGTTATTGTGTTACACTGAGGACACAGCTTCTTTGTTCCCTGAGAAGAAGATAAGACCAGTAAAATGTTTGAGTTAAAAGTTTTAAATTGTGGATTTTGAAACAGTTGAGTGTTAGGGACCGGACAAGTTAGGGACCGGACAAGTCAGTGACCGGACAAGTTAGGGACCGGACAATTTAAGAAATTTAGCTGTCGATCTCACATAATGGGGGTTATTGTAGTTGATGCACTCGGAATGCGAATTCGCACCCTTACGAATAAGCCAGATCCGACCTTGCAAATGGAGGTACGCCGGCCCACCATTCGCAAGGCCCGTACATTCGCTCTGCCTGCGAATGGATGTTTTACATAAAACCCACATCATTCAATGGTCGCCAATATCTAGATCTGCTTGCACATTCGGACGGAAGTGGGCGGGCAGCTGACATCCGGTGATGTCAGCTGCCCGCTCCCTGCGTTATTGTCCCATTAGCATGAGCACGCCCATTGTTCTCATGGGAACGCCCATGAAATGCTGGGCGTTCTCATATGCTATTGGATTACCCCGCTTCCCCCCGCCCTCCATTCGCAAGGATGGGTGCGTGGACCCAGCGAACAGTTTGTTCGCCATGGCCGCGCGCTCCCAGCACATGCACAGAAATGCGCAAAGCGAAAACATTGGCCGCTTGCGAGCGCACACGGTTGTGCGAACGGACATGAATAAGGCCCAATATCTTATTGCCATTTTAAACCTTCACCCTTTAAGGTTTTATCCACAGAATAAGTTTTGTTGGTGACCCCACAGGGGGGCAGATCTACTTAAGACTTGAAGAGTGATAAGGTGGAGAGAGATAAAGGACCAACCTCCTCCTAACTGTTTTTTTTAAACAAAGCCTGTAACATGACTGTTAGGAGCTCATTGGCTCTCTCCGATTTATCAATCTCCAAGGAAGACAGGCGGCTATGCCAGACATTCAAGACCTGTGGCCTTGGTGATGCCCAAGGATCGGGCGGAGAACTCATGCAGGGGGCAGTATTACAGATGGACGGTTTATAGGCCCTCGGTCAATAGGTCGACAGCATATGGTCAACATGAATTAAGTTGACATGAATTAGGTCGACAGGCACAAAAGAGTGACAGATATAAGGTAAACAGTGGCTCAGAGTGACATACAATGGTCGACACCGTTTTTTTTTTAAATTGCATATAACAGAAATGAGAAAGACTACAGTAAAAGCGGCGTCTCTCACCAGCGCCCGCAACCAGCACCCCTCACAGTGAATGTGCCAGCACTGGATGGAGGCCACAGGGACACTGTAGGCATCCTGCAGGAGAAAAAGAGAGAACAACAGATCTTAAATATATAACACTTACAGACAGTATATATTACATATCTGCCAATACGATCCATTTAGGATGCCCGTCGACACTATTGCCACCGATGGATGCAATTGATGGCGATAGGGCAAATTACCGCTGATGGAAGCATACAATGTGATAGATGACCATCGATGGTTTTAACTATCGATGGCCATCTCTTTCATTTGACTGGACCATGGGCCAATCAGAACCTGGGTGTGGGCTTTATGGGTGTCAGAGGCGGAGCTATGCTCTGTGTCCCAGCCCCTAGGCTAAGAAAACAAAAAACTATTAGGTTATGGTTTGACATCGATGGAGGGAAACCATCTGGTTCTCCCCTTCAATGGCAAAACTATTCTACATTGGTCATAAATCATCGATGATTTTGAATCATCAATGGTCGATGGCCATCACTAGGTATGATATATGTATTCACTGGAACTGTAATGTGTTTACTAAACCTACACCAGTTCCACCTCCGAGCCTGACCACTGATCGGCAGGACCACTTTCCAATACGGAGACACAAACATGGGGCAAAGCTGGATGAGATTCAGCCGTCCAGCTCATGGGCCGCGGGATCACTTCACTGGGCCTGAATGCCACCTGGAGATGCCTCAACACGCAATGACGTAATCTTCCGACTATGGGGCCCATATAGCAAGGAGCTTTAGCTATTTAATGCTGTGAGTGCCAACATCTCTGTAAGCCATGTGCAAAATATCTGCTAAAAATACCAGCGTCGCTCACATTTGTTATATAAATTCAAATAAAAAAATTTTTGTGTGAAAAAAAGATTATGTTTCCTATATGAGGTAACATTACAGGCCATTATAATGACTGAAAATGTTTCCTTGGCAATATTCACAGCTATTTTGACAAACTCCCTTGGAACTGAAAGGGTTAAAACTCAATGTGTATGATTGATGATGCTCCGGCCAATCAGCACCTAACTGCCATGTGTTCGAAAAAGGACAGTTGGGAGCTGATTGGCAGGAGCACCATTTATCCTATGCAATGAATTTTAAATGGTAAATTGATCATCGGGCCCCTGTATGTGCCAACAAGCCACAGAGTGACACAACTGACTATGATCCGAAAAGTGCCAAATAGTGTCAATGGCTCTCATCACAGTGTAAGTGGCAGTTTGTGGATTAGAACATACAGTACATATAATAGCATGTATATATGTAAAAAAAACAATCCTGCAAACAGAGTTCATGTCAATTGTGGTGGGCGGAGGGCATGGTGGAATTGCGCTACTCTTACTCTCACTAAGTAAGCCTTCGCGGGGCCCGGGTCACTTTAGACAGGGGGTCCCCTCCCACTTGTCATTACTGGCCGCAAACTGCAGGGGAGAATATTACACTGTTAAATTCACAGTAAAGGCGGTATATGTTTGGTCAATGGGTAACTGCAGTGGTGGGGGGTGATGATCCAGCTTGAGGATCCCAGCAGTGCACACACTTCATACTGAACCAATATTGGTTTGCCAGTACTGAATATGGTTACCAAGTCTCAACTCTTCTGAACCTAGTAGCAAAAGTTTGTTGTTGAGGAACCAACTTTGGGGGATTTTCCCCAAGTAATTTGGATATTCCTACATTTGATCGTCTCTAATTTGGACCATCACTTAATTCTTGTGTTAACCCACACTCTTGACAGCTATTGGTGTAAAAAATTCTTAATTGAATCGATGTTTTTTCTGATATGACGAAACGCGTTGGGCCTTGAACACCTATTCGGTGATTGTAACCGTTGGACTGCCAAAAAAAAAGAATCTTGAGCAGATGCATTGGTGAATTTTATTGTTCATATATTGTGATGCCCAAAGGGAAATTTTTATTAAATATTTTATTTATAAAGTTATTTATATCTGTTGACTTTCAGCGCCCTCTGAAACCTTCTTTTATATATATACTGTATATATATATATATATATATATATATATATATATCACATGAAAAGCCTGTGTTTGTCTGTCTGTACCTCTTACTCTCTCACAGGCTTAACACGTCTCTGATTAAAAACCCTCCCATGACATGGCTGCTGCTGTCCTCCATTCCTCCATGGACCTGAGAAGCATGTGATGAGCACCACCAATCAGACCTCAGCACAAGCCTCTCAGCCTCTGACCTATTGTGCAAAGTCTCATGGGACTTAGTCAACTCCCAGTAATGGGAGCCCCCATGACAAGACCTTGTATTCAGTAATAACCTTTTGGCACCCCATAAGATAATAAGTGCAAGAGAACAGTATCATTTTCCCTCCTTGTCTATGAGGGATGCGGTTAGGGTGCTGGGAAGCCTAACACTGGCCCTGCATTATTAAGTTCATCCATAGTGTGAAAACTTTATAAGTTACTTTGAAATAAAAATGCACAAAACAATACAAGCCTAGTAACAAAGCCGTGTGCACTTCTCTTTGCACGCTGGGTGATTCCCATACAAACATAGCATGTTATGAGCACTCACCAGACATATGTGACACGTGTGCGTGTTTTTCAGTTTCTCAGTCAGTTCCTGGATTTTCTCTCGTAGAACTTCCAAACTCTGTTCGCTGAAAGTAACATAAGAGAGTATAAGTATCAGGGGCCCATTTACCATGTAATATTTGCAGCTAATTCACACAGAACACACTTTTTGGGGGGTTAGCCGCAAATATTGAATATCACCAGCATGTAAGATTGAGGGACCGCAGCAGCAATCTCTGATTCTATAAGGGAAAGGTCACAGGTACCAAATGTGTATATGTGTGTGTATGTACAATATGCTCTCACAGACATCTGTGTATAACTTACTTTGTGCGGGCGGAAGCTGAAGCCTCTTCATTGTCGGACTCCTCGCTGTGACTGGGGGAGCAGGTTCCCGGAGACCCCCTGTAGTCTGTAATAGGGATGAGAAGGAACGTGTGTTAGTAATATTGGCAAGTGCGCACTAACTAAGTGCTACAGATAGTGTCCTGTGTCATATTAATTATTTAGGACTGACATTGTTAAACACCTCTTATATAATGGGAGTAATAAAGCTCCCAAGAAGCTCTATATTACTTACTAGTAAGCCCGGCTAAAGCAAATGCTTCGAAAGCTAGTCTGTTTGTGCATGTGTGTAAGAGAAAAGGATGTAGTTTCACTAGCGAGGGACATTTACAAGAAGCAAGGAGGCAAGTGTGAATAGTGGTAATAGTGGAAAAGTGTCAGGACTGCTGAGCCACCGGAAGACATGCTGCCATGACCCTAGTGAACGTAGGTGTCACACAAGAGGTGGTCCGATGCCTGAAGCCCATGAACCTAAACAAGAGGTTTAAAAGTCACATGGGGCCTTATTTTGGTTCATTCTTTCTGACAAAATCCTTCTTAGATGGGCAAAACCATGTGCACTGCAGGTGGGGCAGATGTAACATGTGCAGAGAGAATTAGATTTGGGTGGGGTTTTACTTCAAAGTGAGATCTATATTGCAGTGTAAAAATAAAGCAGTCAGTATTTTCCCTGCACAGAAACAAAATTACTCACCCAAATCTAATTCTCTCTGCACATGTTACATCTGCCCCCCTGCAGTGCACATGGTTTTGTCCATCTAAGAAGGATTTTGTCAGAAAGAATGAACCAAAATAAGGCCCATTGTGGGACATTAATGTGAGTCATAGTTGCCTACCCTGATGCATTCTGCAGGAGACTGCCTGATATAGCAGCAATTTCCCTCTCTCCCTCATTAGTCTAGCAATCTCCCTCATGTCACCTAGCCCACATTACACTGTTACATCATAGTTACCTCCCCTCCTGCATTCTGCAGGACACTCTCTGATATAGCAGCAATCTCCCTCTCTCCCTCATTAGTCTAGCAATCTCCCTCATTTTACCTAGCCCACATTACACTGTTACATCATAGTTACCTCCCCTCCTGCATTCTGCAGGAGACTCCCTGATATAGCAGGAATTTCCCTCTCTCCCTCATTAGTCTAGCAATCTCCCTCATTATACCTAGCCTACATTACACTGTTACATTTTTGGGGAAAAAAGGAATAAGAGATAGATACATTAACATTGAATCATCAGCACCATTTCCCAGCACATTAGCAAGTATAGTATCTCTTACTAACTGTTTTGGGTCTCATCTACATTTGGATATAAGTCATTAGAAAAGATTCCTCTCAGATGTAGTAGTACACACCCACGGTTCCAGGGGCCACGTTCACAATCTCTTTTCACAATCACTCCATATATGGAACTAGACACGCCCTTTGGGTGGACCATGACACGCCCCCTCAATGGGGCGCTGTGCAAAATTCTACTACCAACTATAATCTCCCTGAAACTAGTTCTCAAAAGTAGGCAAGTATGATGTGTGTGCCATATCAAGGTGTCAATGGTATAACTGTGGAGCATAATAAGGTATCAGGAATATTACGTATGTATGGATAAAAATGGTGCATTATTGTGTGCGGCATAATATGATACATGGGGCATTACTGTGTGGAGCATACTGTGTAAGTGGCATTATTATGAGGTAAATTTAAATATAAAACAATGCTTTACAGGTCCAAGAGAAAAAAAAATAGGGATAGTTTAAAGAGTGCTTTAGGGGTTAATTTCTGTACATTGACATAAACCAATAACATGAATTATGTCTTTCTAAGGTTTAAAAATACCATATATGGGAGCAAAGATCAACTCCAGCAACCAACCAACCAGGTTCTTGTAGACATTTTGTAATAACTTGTAGTATGAAAGTGTTAGTATGTATGGACCAAATTACTAAGTCTGCTACAACTTATTTAATTTTAATTGGAAACACCACATATGGTCAATTATATGTTTCCCAGTTCTTCAATCCTTATAACAGAATAGAAGTATTTACCTGGTCCATGGAAGAAAGATTTTGTCGGACTCTGGACCTCTTCATCCCATCGGTTCATCTCCATCACTTCGATCTCTGCAGGAGGCACTCTCTGAGCACCCCAGGACAATAAGCATTGGGCAGCATGTGAGTAATTAATAACTACATAAAAGGTTTATACACACACACACACACACACACACACACACACACACACAATACCTCCTAACATTCACATATTGTAGATTGGGACCAGCCAAGAGGGAGGTCCCAGTGGGCGTGGTCTCTGACTTAGGTGGAGCCTAGCGCCACGTCCCCCATTTTCGGCAATGTTGGAGGCATGCCCAGCACACCCCAAGCAGCTGGGCTGCCCCCGCCCCTCCCCCGCCCCCTCCCCCACCCTGTAGCTTCTGCCTTACATTTAACAAGCAATATTTATAAAAATTGACACACACAAGCTGATTGGTTGGTGCTTTATCCCTTGCGATTGCATCTCTCTGCCAGCTTTAATAGTGTTGCATTTTATGTTTTGTCAATTTAACATCACAACTATTGCCAGATATAGTATCCTGATTGTAACTAGCCCACTGGGCAGCAATGTACTCACCTCATCCATATGTAGCCGGACTCTTTTACACTTTGAAACCCGGGCTGCTTATGAAACAGAAAATAAGAGGTACAGTATGTAAGACAAGGAGTGGTCTGTTATATTAATGTGTGGTGTCAGAGGTGCAACTACCATTGGTGCAGCAGGTACATTGCACCTGGTTCCCTAGAGACAAAGGGGCCCACTGCTGCCCCCTGTCACCCACTGTTTTTTCCTGCCACACTCTTCCTCCCCCTGCCTCTCCCTGTCACCCCCTACCTCTCCCTGTCACCCACTGCCGCTCCCTGTCACCCACTGCCTCTCCCTGTCACCCACTTCCTCTCCCTGTCACCCACTGTGTTTCCCTGTCACACCCTGCCTCCATCTGCCTCTCCCTGTCACCCACTGCCTCTCCCTGTCACCCACTGCCTCTCCCTGTCTCACTCTGGCTCTCCCTGTCACCCTATGCCTCTCCGTCACCCTCTGTCTCTCCCCATCACACTCTGTCTCTCCCCATCACACTCTGCCTCTCCCCGTCACACTCTGCCTCTTCCCGTCACACTCTGCCTCTTCCCGTCACACTCTGCCTCTCCCCGTCACCCACTGTTTTTCCCTGTCACACTCTGCCTCTCCCTGTCACTCTTTGCCACTCCCCATCACACTCTGCCTCTCCCTGTCACCCACTGTTTTTCCCTGTCACACTCTGCCTCTCCCTGTCTCACTCTGCCTCTCCCTGTCTCACTCTGCCTCTCCCGGTCTCACTCTGCCTCTCCCTGTCTCACTCTGCCTCTCCCTGTCACCCTCTGCCTCTCCCTGTCACTCACTGTCTTCCCTGTCACACTCTGCCTCTCCCTGTCACCCACTGTTTTCCCCTGTCACCCTCTGCTTCTCCGACTTGGGTTAGGGTGGAGGAGGGGGGTCCAAATGGTATATTTGCACCTGGGCCCACACCCCACAGGTTCCGCCGCTGTGCAGTTAATGGGGGGGTTAATGTCTGGGTACAGATCACGCTCAGTGTGAGATCAGCACATATTCCCTACGTAACATTTTGGTTTCTGGGTTGCTTTGTGGAATACAATGACATGTAGACAAATGAGAAATAAGTTACTTGACATCCATAATTACTTAATGTTATCTCACCTCCCATTCGCTCCTCCCTGTTCCACCTAACTTGTTGGAAGACCTGAGGAAGAGAGACAGAGCGATAGGACGACATTTTATTGGACGTTTCCCCCAATGATTCTAAATCAAACTAAATAAATAAAAAAATCAAATTCAATACATATAATAAATAGTGTATAATATAGAACTATCCTTATCATTATCAGTCCTCATAAAAAAAAAAAAACCAGGGGCAAATGCAGCAGGGCATCAAACATCTGATGGGGTCCTGGTGCTAGAGAGGGGGTGTGGTCAACCATGGGGGCGTGGCTGTTCCCTTCTAAGCATGCTGTGCAAAATGTATATATATATATTTATATGTGGGGTATTTTTTCTACATCTTCATGAAACTTTTACCTATCTACCTGTGTGATTTAGATACACCCTCTTATAGAGACTGTCTATTGTTCTTACTTTAAATTGTTCTTCATTTGCCTGTGGTTCCGTTCAGCATAACTCACCTGGTGCCTGTCCAGCTTAGGCCCCTCCTCTGAAGTCATCATTGGCGACTCACTGCGAGAGTCCCGTCCAGGCAGCGGAGACTACAGGGGGAACAGAGAAAACCATGGGATGATTAGATATTTGCTAAAGAGAGTTGATGACTAAATCAATGTACTATAAGCCACAGCAAGTAATTATATATAAATATTCATCCTCATCATATAATATTAGCAGTGGCGGCTCCAGGGGTGGGGCTGCCGCACAGTTCAAAGTTCAAATACTAGAGCCACACCCACTGAGTCAGTTTGGAATGGAATTTGGTGGCAGTTGCTGCCACTCCCCTATCTGAATTTTGGGTACTTGTGTATTATCACGGCGCCCACTAAGCAATTTGTTTAGTGGGCTATTCTGCGTAGGAAAATCGCATCGCATTCGTTTTTTTGCATGCAATGCGATGCGATTTTCCTATGTAATTTATTCACTGCTCTCTGCCCCGTAGGTGCAATGCGATCGCACCACGCACAAAATCGCATGCGATCGCATCACACGCAAAAAAAACGCATGCAATGCAATGCGATTTTCCTACGGTGCTGTATGTATGCAAATTGGGCGCCGTGCTACTACACAAGTACCGAATTTTGAACTGGGCTCCTCTGGAGCCTCCACTGAGTATTAGTAATAGTCACCTCAGCCTATCACCAGCCCCACCATGATATGTATGACCACACCCCATCTATGCATTGCTCCACCCCGTCTCTACTGCTCTGTATTGCCCATGGTCCAGACCCCTCTCCCTGTTCTGTACCAGAAACCCCTTCCCCCCTTGCTCCCATCCTCAGCCCAGGTCCTCCACCTAGGCTAGATCTGCCCCACCTCCCAATCAATGAGAAGACGTTGGGGTGGACGAACTGGCTCCCACTGTGCCTGCGTATGATGGCAATGCGGCAGACCTTACACCCTTATTATATAGGCCATTGTAGTTTGCTTTGTAGCACCATACAGTCAGGGCCGGCTCTACCATTAGGCAGCTTTAGACAGCTGCCTAGGGTGTTAGGATCTGGGGGGCACCATCAAGTCTGCCTATCAAAAAAATCAAGGACATCTATGAGGATCCTTGTTGTACTTAATGCAGGTGGCATCTGTGGAACTTCTAAGACCTCACCTCCATACTTTCCCTTGAGGCATACTTCCCTACTTAGCTGCCCCCTCTTCCTTGTACTCTGTTGTGGGTGGTAAAGTGGAGGGTTCTGGAGGACTCCAGGGAAAGCAGAGGATTTGCCCACCTTCCCATGGGACTGGGAGAACCACCCGGTTTTTGGAAGCCTCCCAGCCATTCCAGAATGTTAGGCAAGTACGCCTTAAGGGGTCGTTAAGTGGTTATTGGTGGCAGCATGGGGGGGGGGGGGCAGTGGGTTGAAGTTTCGCCTAGGGTGCTGAAAAGCCTTACATCGGCCCTGCGTACAGTATATGTAAATTGCCAATTTGCCCTTTTCATCATCCCTGTGATCTTTACATTACTGGTCTTACCCGTGTAAGATTCCGAGTTGATTCTGGAGTAACGTCGGGTTCACTGCAACAAATCACACAAAGTGCAAGGTTATTCTGTATACTGTAACTTTCTTACCCAGTTTGCACTAATTTATGTCAGATACTAGGCTGGGGAGACACATCTGATATCCTGGCGGCTGTAAATCACTGTCATTTTTTATGCACATTACATGAGCTGAACAAATGACAGTTGGGAGCTGATTCCCTGGAGCACCATTTGCCATACGCAATAGGGTTTTATCATTCACCCTGAGTTTTGATTAACGTAATGTCTGCAATAGGCATGGAGTGGGTCAAACATCCAAGGCTGTTGTGGAAGCATGTGACTCAGGGGTCCAATAAGGACTCAGGGAAGGGCAGTGTTAGCTGGGATATCAGGGCAGGAAAGGGAGGAGACTTCCTCTCTTTCCTGAAGGTTTTCCCGCCCTCCCTCCCTTGTGTTATTATGGTTGGGTGGGTGTTAATCGCGTTGGCTGATAGGCTGGAAAGAACGGCAGGTTAATAGAATTAGTTCTTATTCAAATGATGATGCTACGTATATGTTTGCTTTTCGGTGCGCTTGCCTCTCATTGGCTTAGGCCTTCGCTGGATCAACCGCTCGGGGACACCGACCCCACCCTGATGGGTGGGTAGTCAATGCAGTAGGTCGAGCGGATACCACTTGTTAGGGTAGGCTTGATTACGTATGCAGATTGTGTGGGTGGAGCTTAGTTAATTAGCCGTTCTTTCTGGGCCACCATTAATTAATTAATTATTAATAAATTAATCTAGCTTAAAGGTGCTAAAATAACTCAGCTAACAATTTCTGCCAAAAATAAGTCTCCGAGTCTTTTTCAGGTTTAGTTTGTAAGTTTTGAAATGTGAATGTATATACATGCTAGAGGTCACACACATCAGATGCTAGGATGTTTAATCACTCATTGATAAATGAGCCCAATAGTCCCTGCTTGGTAAATTACACCAGTGATATTCTTCTCCATGGCCTCATAAAGCTTAGGACAGGATAAAGGAGGTTCTTACCTCACCTTCCGGAATCCAACTACAACACTCACTACCCCTCCAAGATCTCCGTCTACCATCACCCAATCATGGTGGCTGAGACTGGGGGGGTGTTTAGCAAAATGACAAAGGGAGGTGGAACATCCTTACACTGGCAAACTCATTTATGTGCCAGTTAAGTGGATTAACATATGAGTTACCCATTAGGGACTTTAATTAAACATGTCATTTACATTGCACATAGACCAATTAGCTAGCCATTCTGTTACCAAACTGACAGCTTCTAGTTGCCCAGGAGCGTAAATGAGGTGTAAGCACGTACTAAAGATGGGGCAATCACGTCAGTGTACTACTTATTAGATACTGTAAGTGAGTCAGTCTATGTGTATTATGTCAGACATGGAAAGTCTACATGTTACCTGTAAGACAAGTGAGTCACATGTGTTATGTATAATACAGGAGAGTCAGTCTGTGCGTTACCTGTAGGATAGGGGGTCAGTCTGTGTGATACCCATAATACAGGGGAGTCAGTCTGTATGTGTGAGCTGTAGGACAGGGAAGTCCGTCTGTGTGTAAGCTGTAGGACAGGGAAGTCAGTCTGTGTGTAAGCTGTAGGACAGGGAAGTCAGTCTGTGTGTTACCCATACTTGCCTACTTTTGAAAACTAGTTTCAGGGAGATTATAGTTGGTAATAGATATTTGCACAGCGCCCGACTGAGGGGCTGTGTCATGCTCCACCCAAAGGGTGTGTCTAGTTCCATATATGGAGAGATTGTGAAAAGAGATTGTGAACGTGGCACCTAGAAGTGTGTGTGTACTGCCACATCTGAGTGGAATCTTTTAAAATGACTTCTATCCAAATGTAGATGAGCCCCAAAGCAGTTAGTAAGAGCTACTGTACTTGCCTAAGTGCTGGGAAATGGTGCTGATGATGCAATGTAAATGTATCCATCCCTCATTACTGTTTCCCCCAAAAAATGTAACAGTGTAATGTGGGCTAGACGAAATGAGGGAGATTGCTAGACTAATGAGGGAGAGAGGGAGATTGCTTTTATTTCAGGGAGTCTCCTGGAGAATGAAGGAGGGTAGGCAGCTATGGTGTTAGCTGTAATACAGGGGAGTCAGTTTGTGTGTTACCTGTAATACAGGGGAGTCAGTCTGTGTGTTACCTGTAATACAGGGGAGTCAGTCTGTGTGTTACCTGTAATACAGGGGAGTCAGTCTGTGTGTTACCTGTAATACAGGGGAGTCAGTCTGTGTGTTACCTGTAATAAAGGGGTGTCAGTCTGTGTGTAACCTGTAATATAGGTGAGTCAGTCTGTGCATTACCTGTAATACAGGAGAGTCAGTCTGTGTGTTACCTGTAATACAGGGGAGTCAGTCTGTGTGCTACCTGTAATACAGGGGAGTCAGTCTGTGTGTTACCTGTAATACAGGGGAGTCTGTCTGTGTGTTACCTGTAATACAGGGGAGTCAGTCTGTGTGTTAGCTGTAATACAGGGGAGTCAGTCTGTGTGTTAGCTGTAATACAGGGGAGTCAGTCTGTGTGTTAGCTGTAATACAGGGGAGTCAGTCTGTGTGTTAACTGTAATACAGGGGAGTCAGTCTGTGTGTTACCTGTAATACAGGGGAGTCAGTCTGTGTGTTACCTGTAATACAGGGGAGTCAGTCTGTGTGTTACCTGTAATACAGGAGAGTCAGTCTGTGTGTTACCTGTAATACAGGGGAGTCAGTCTGTGTGTAAGCTGTAATACAGGGGAGTCAGTCTGTGTGTTACCTGTAATACAGGGGAGTCAGTCTGTGTGCTACCTGTAATACAGGGGAGTCAGTTTGTGTGTTACCTGTAATACAGGGGAGTCAGTCTGTGTGTTACCTGTAATACAGGGGAGTCAGTCTGTGTGTTACCTGTAATACAGGGGAGTCAGTTTGTGTGTTACCTGTAATACAGGGGAGTCAGTCTGTGTGTTACCTGTAATACAGGGGAGTCAGTCTGTGTGTTACCTGTAATACAGGGGAGTCAGTTTGTGTGTTACCTGTAATACAGGGGAGTCAGTCTGTGTGTTACCTGTAATACAGGGGAGTCAGTCTGTGTGTTACCTGTAATACAGGGGAGTCAGTCTGTGTGTTACCTGTAATACAGGGGAGTCAGTCTGTGTGTTACCTGTAATACAGGAGAGTCAGTCTGTGTGTTACCTGTAATACAGGGGAGTCAGTCTGTGTGTAAGCTGTAATACAGGGGAGTCAGTCTGTGTGTTACCTGTAATACAGGGGAGTCAGTCTGTGTGTTACCTGTAATACAGGGGAGTCAGTCTGTGTGTTACCTGTAATACAGGGGAGTCAGTCTGTGTGTTACCTGTAAAACAGGGGAGTCAGTCTGTGTGTTACCTGTAATACAGGGGAGTCCGTCTGTGTGTTACCTGTAATACAGGGGAGTCAGTCTGTGTGTTACCTGTAATACAGGGGGGTCAGTCTGTGTGTTACCTGTAATACAGGGGAGTCAGTCTGTGTGTTACCTGTAATACAGGGGAGTCAGTCTGTGTGCTACCTGTAACACAAGGGAGTCAGTCTGTGTGTTACCTGTAACACAGGGGAGTCAGTCTGTGTGTTACCTGTAACACAGGGGAGTCAGTCTGTGTGTTACCTGTAATACAGGGGAGTCAGTCTGTGTGTTACCTGTAATACAGGGGAGTCAGTCTGTGTGTAAGCTGTAATACAAGAGAGTCAGTCTGTGTGTTACCTGTAATACAGGAGAGTCAGTCTGTGTGTTACCTGTAATACAGGGGAGTCAGTCTGTGTGTTACCTGTAATACAGGGGAGTCAGTCTGTGTGTAAGCTGTAATACAGGAGAGTCAGTCTGTGTGTTACCTGTAATACAGGGGAGTCAGTCTGTGTGTTACCTGTAATACAGGGGAGTCAGTCTGTGTGTTACCTGTAATACAGGGGAGTCAGTCTGTGTGCTACCTGTAACACAAGGGAGTCTGTCTGTGTGTTACCTGTAATACAGGGGAGTCAGTCTGTGTGTTACCTGTAACACAAGGGAGTCAGTCTGTGTGCTACCTGTAACACAAGGGAGTCAGTCTGTGTGCTACCTGTAACACAAGGGAGTCAGTCTGTGTGTTACCTGTAATACAGGAGAGTCAGTCTATGTGTTACCTGTAATACAGGGGTGTCAGTCTGTGTGTTACCTGTAATACAGGGGAGTCAGTCTGTGTGTTACCTGTAATACAGGGGAGTCAGTCTGTGTGCTACCTGTAACACAAGGGAGTCAGTCTGTGTGTTACCTGTAACACAGGGGAGTCAGTCTGTGTGTTACCTGTAACACAGGGGAGTCAGTCTGTGTGTTACCTGTAATACAGGGGAGTCAGTCTGTGTGTTACCTGTAATACAGGGGAGTCAGTCTGTGTGTTACCTGTAATACAGGGGAGTCAGTCTGTGTGTTACCTGTAATAAAGGGGTGTCAGTCTGTGTGTTAGCTGTAATACAGGGGAGTCAGTCTGTGTGTTACCTGTAATACAGGGGAGTCAGTCTGTGTGTTAGCTGTAATACAGGGGAGTCAGTCTGTGTGTTAACTGTAATACAGGGGAGTCAGTCTGTGTGTTACCTGTAATACAGGGGAGTCAGTCTGTGTGTTACCTGTAATACAGGGGAGTCAGTCTGTGTGTTACCTGTAATACAGGAGAGTCAGTCTGTGTGTTACCTGTAATACAGGGGAGTCAGTCTGTGTGTTACCTGTAATACAGGGGAGTCAGTCTGTGTGTTACCTGTAATACAGGGGAGTCAGTCTGTGTGTTACCTGTAATACAGGGGAGTCAGTCTGTGTGTTACCTGTAATACAGGGGAGTCAGTCTGTGTGTTACCTGTAATACAGGGGAGTCAGTCTGTGTGTTACCTGTAATACAGGGGAGTCAGTCTGTGTGCTACCTGTAACACAAGGGAGTCAGTCTGTGTGTTACCTGTAACACAGGGGAGTCAGTCTGTGTGTTACCTGTAACACAGGGGAGTCAGTCTGTGTGTTACCTGTAATACAGGGGAGTCAGTCTGTGTGTTACCTGTAATACAGGGGAGTCAGTCTGTGTGTTACCTGTAATACAGGGGAGTCAGTCTGTGTGTAAGCTGTAATACAGGAGAGTCAGTCTGTGTGTTACCTGTAATACAGGAGAGTCAGTCTGTGTGTTACCTGTAATACAGGGGAGTCAGTCTGTGTGTTACCTGTAATACAGGGGAGTCAGTCTGTGTGTAAGCTGTAATACAGGAGAGTCAGTCTGTGTGTTACCTGTAATACAGGGGAGTCAGTCTGTGTGTTACCTGTAATACAGGGGAGTCAGTCTGTGTGTTACCTGTAATACAGGGGAGTCAGTCTGTGTGCTACCTGTAACACAAGGGAGTCTGTCTGTGTGTTACCTGTAATACAGGGGAGTCAGTCTGTGTGTTACCTGTAACACAAGGGAGTCAGTCTGTGTGCTACCTGTAACACAGGGGAGTCAGTCTGTGTGCTACCTGTAACACAGGGGAGTCAGTCTGTGTGTTACCTGTAATACAGGAGAGTCAGTCTGTGTGTTACCTGTAATACAGGGGTGTCAGTCTGTGTGTTACCTGTAATACAGGGGAGTCAGTCTGTGTGTTACCTGTAATACAGGGGAGTCAGTCTGTGTGTTACCTGTAATACAGGGGAGTCAGTCTGTGTGCTACCTGTAACACAAGGGAGTCAGTCTGTGTGTTACCTGTAACACAGGGGAGTCAGTCTGTGTGTTACCTGTAACACAGGGGAGTCAGTCTGTGTGCTACCTGTAACACAAGGGAGTCAGTCTGTGTGTTACCTGTAACACAGGGGAGTCAGTCTGTGTGTTACCTGTAACACAGGGGAGTCAGTCTGTGTGTTACCTGTAATACAGGGGAGTCAGTCTGTGTGTTACCTGTAATACAGGGGAGTCAGTCTGTGTGTTACCTGTAATACAGGGGAGTCAGTCTGTGTGTTACCTGTAATACAGGGGAGTCAGTCTGTGTGTTACCTGTAATACAGGGGAGTCAGTCTGTGTGTTACCTGTAATACAGGGGAGTCAGTCTGTGTGTTACCTGTAATACAGGGGAGTCAGTCTGTGTGTTACCTGTAATACAGGGGAGTCAGTCTGTGTGTTACCTGTAATACAGGGGAGTCAGTCTGTGTGTTACCTGTAATACAGGGGAGTCAGTCTGTGTGTTACCTGTAATACAGGGGAGTCAATCCGTGTGTTACCTGTAATACAGGGGAGTCAGTCTGTGTGTTACCTGTAATACAGGGGAGTCAGTCTGTGTGTTACCTGTAACACAGGGGAGTCAGTCTGTGTGTTACCTGTAACACAGGGGAGTCAGTCTGTGTGTTACCTGTAACACAGGGGAGTCAGTCTGTGTGTTACCTGTAACACAGGGGAGTCAGTCTGTGTGTTACCTGTAATACAGGGGAGTCAGTCTGTGTGTTACCTGTAATACAGGAGAGTCCGTAGGTGTGTTACCTGTAATACAGGGGAGTCAGTCTGTGTGTTACCTGTAACACAAGGGAGTCAGTCTGTGTGTTACCTGTAATACAGGGGAGTCAGTCTGTGTGTTACCTGTAATACAGGGGAGTCAGTCTGTGTTACCTGTAATACAGGGGAGTCAGTCTGTGTGTTACCTGTAATACAGGGGAGTCAGTCTGTGTGTTACCTGTAATACAGGGGAGTCAGTCTGTGTGTTACCTGTAATACAGGGGAGTCAGTCTGTGTGTTACCTGTAATACAGGAGTGTCAGTCTGTGTGTTACCTGTAATACAGGGGAGTCAGTCTGTGTGCTACCTGTAATACAAGGGAGTCAGTCTGTGTGTTACCTGTAATACAGGGGAGTCAGTCTGTGTGCTACCTGTAATACAGGGGAGTCAGTCTGTGTGTTACCTGTAACACAGGGGAGTCAGTCTGTGTGTTACCTGTAATACAGGGGAGTCAGTCTGTGTGTTACCTGTAATACAGGGGAGTCAGTCTGTGTGTTACCTGTAATACAGGGGAGTCAGTCTGTGTGTTACCTGTAATACAGGGGAGTCAGTCTGTGTTACCTGTAATACAGGGGAGTCAGTCTGTGTGTTACCTGTAATACAGGGGAGTCAGTCTGTGTGTTACCTGTAATACAGGGGAGTCAGTCTGTGTGTTACCTGTAATACAGGGGAGTCAGTCTGTGTGTTACCTGTAATACAGGAGTGTCAGTCTGTGTGTTACCTGTAATACAGGGGAGTCAGTCTGTGTGCTACCTGTAATACAAGGGAGTCAGTCTGTGTGTTACCTGTAATACAGGGGAGTCAGTCTGTGTGCTACCTGTAATACAGGGGAGTCAGTCTGTGTGTTACCTGTAATACAGGGGAGTCAGTCTGTGTGTTACCTGTAATACAGGGGAGTCAGTCTGTGTGTTACCTGTAATACAGGGGAGTCAGTCTGTGTGTTACCTGTAATACAGGGGAGTCAGTCTGTGTGTTACCTGTAATACAGGAGTGTCAGTCTGTGTGTTACCTGTAATACAGGGGAGTCAGTCTGTGTGCTACCTGTAATACAAGGGAGTCAGTCTGTGTGTTACCTGTAATACAGGGGAGTCAGTCTGTGTGCTACCTGTAATATAGGAGAGTCAGTCTGTGTGTAACCTGTAATACAGGGGAGTCAGTCTGTGTGTTACCTGTAATACAGGGGAGTCAGTCTGTGTGTTACCTGTAATACAGGGGAGTCAGTCTGTGTGTTACCTGTAATACAGGAGTGTCAGTCTGTGTGTTACCTGTAATACAGGGGAGTCAGTCTGTGTGCTACCTGTAATACAAGGGAGTCAGTCTGTGTGTTACCTGTAATACAGGGGAGTCAGTCTGTGTGCTACCTGTAATATAGGAGAGTCAGTCTGTGTGTAACCTGTAATACAGGGGAGTCAGTCTGTGTGTTACCTGTAATACAGGGGAGTCAGTCTGTGTGTTAGCTGTAATACAAGGGAGTCAGTCTGTGTGTTACCTGTAATACAGGGGAGTCAGTCTGTGTGTTACCTGTAATACAGGGGAGTCTGTCTGTGTGTTACCTGTAATACAGGGGAGTCAGTCTGTGTGTTACCTGTAATACAGGGGAGTCTGTCTGTGTGTTACCTGTAATACAGGGGAGTCAGTCTGTGTGTTACCTGTAATACAGGAGAGTCAGTCTCTGTGTTAGCTGTAATACAGGGGAGTCAGTCTGTGTGTTAGCTGTAATACAGGGGAGTCAGTCTGTGTGTTACCTGTAATACAGGGGAGTCAGTCTGTGTGTTAGCTGTAATACAGGGGAGTCAGTCTGTGTGTTACCTGTAATACAGGGAAGTCAGTCTGTGTGTTACCTGTAATACAGGGGAGTCAGTCTGTGTGTTACCTGTAATACAGGGGAGTCAGTCTGTGTGTTACCTGTAATACAGGGGAGTCAGTCTGTGTGTTACCTGTAATACAGGGGAGTCAGTCTGTGTGTTAGCTGTAATACAGGGGAGTCAGTCTGTGTGTTACCTGTAATACAGGGGAGTCAGTCTGTGTGTTACCTGTAATACAGGGGAGTCAGTCTGTGTGCTACCTGTAATATAGGAGAGTCAGTCTGTGTGTTACCTGTAATATAGGAGAGTCAGTCTGTGTGTTACCTGTAATACAGGGGAGTCAGTCTGTGTGTTACCTGTAATACAGGGGAGTCAGTCTGTGTGTTACCTGTAATACAGGGGAGTCAGTCTGTGTGTTACCTGTAATACAGGAGAATCAGTCTGTGTGTTACCTGTAATACAGGGGAGTCAGTCTGTGTGCTACCTGTAATACAGGGGAGTCAGTCTGTGTGTTACCTGTAATACAGGGGAGTCAGTCCGTGTGCTACCTGTAATACAGGGGAGTCAGTCTGTGTGTTACCTGTAATACAGGGGAGTCAGTCTGTGTGCTACCTGTAATATAGGAGAGTCAGTCTGTGTGTTACCTGTAATACAGGTGAGTCAGTCTGTGTGTTACCTGTCAGACAGGTGAGCCAGGTGTTCCATTTCACGCATTAGATGCTGGGACAGCTCTTCTTTCTGGAGGTGTTTGTTGCACAGCGGACACAGGAGAGGTAAAGAGAGTGAATGCTTTTTATCTGTAAAAACATCAATGAAAATAAATAAGATATATGGTTATCCAGTAGTAGGAGGGAACACGCATCACACTGTACGCATCACACTGTACGCATCACACTGTACGCATCACACTGTACGCATCACAACAGGTTACTGCAGATTTCCATGTTTACAAGATGTCTCTATCGACCAGTTTGCTTCTGACCCTTCTAAATACTACTCTTTGCAATATATTGTAATGTGTATAATCCCCAGCATCCCCTGGCTGACCCCATCTACCCCTCATGTCCCTATGCACCTTCAGTCAACCTCATTCACACACTCCTTCATTTAAGCCATACATTTCAATATAGCTCATTGAGTAAGGTGATTGACTGCAATATAGAAGGTCATGGGTTTGAATACTGTAAATTACAGTATTTTGAATTGTGTGCTTTAAATAAATAAGGATTGAAGGTCCTGGGTATGACTACTAAGAAATGTGTGATTTAAAAAAACAAAAAAAAGGTTAATGTATGAATGCCAGAGAATCCTCAAATGAAGGGCTCAGTATGGCTTGCATTTGATAAGCTGCTCTAATATACTAACACTGGGTCCGGCTCCCCCCCCCCCCCTCCCCTCTCCTTGCAGTGAGCTCAATTACAGCACAGCCTCTCTCCCCAGCTCAGTAGACACTACTTGGTGCCATGTGCTGAGCTGGAGAGACATTTGCAGCTCCAGCCTGTCATCTGTCCCCCTCTGTGTGTGCGAGAAAGCTTTATCCGCTACACTGCACAAATTACATGTCCCCCCCACACGGGTGCGTGGCCACACCCACTCCTGGAGGACATGTCCCATTTGTTTTACCGTCGCCCGGCCGACCTTTCGACGTCCCTGCTAACACATATTAATACCCACTAATGACATAATAATTATATCACCATTGAGGATTTAATTTTTTTACTTTTCTTGTTTGCACATGAATCAAAACTAGGAGAAGTGTGTCTTAAGGTGCCCATACATGCACCTATTTTCCCGGTGCGTGGTGTGCAATGAGATGCGCGCTCCCGCGGCATCTCATCGCACAGTACAAAATGTATGTGTTGCACATACTTTTTGTACTGTCTTTTGATCGCATCATATCGCATTGCATGCACAACGCATGCAATGCGATGCGATACGATTTAGCACAAAACGCACCGCAAAATCGGTGTAACTCGCATCTTAGTAAATTTATCCCGTAGATAGAATAGTGAGATATGTAAAGTCAAGCACACTCAGCGATCCGGCGAGCGCCCACAGCGATCCGGCGAGCGCGCACAGCGATCCGGCGAGCGCACTTAGTGATCCGGTGAGCGCACTTAGTGATCCGGTGAGTTCACTCAGTGATCCAGCTGTCCCAGGTGTATCTTTTGCAGCTGGGTAAGGGCTGGCGCAAAATACAGCTGGGGGTTTGGATGTGGAAAAAATTGGGGACGCCTATTTTGAATGGCTTGGGCCTCAACTATCGGAAGCGCCATTGGGAATTCCACCAGCCTTATTCCAGGTGAATGGAAACAACCGCCATATTACTGTGTTTGTATCCAATTGTGAAGGAAATAATCTGGCATTATAAATAAATAAATATTATTATTATTATTATTATTATTAATAATCTTATTTCCTAAAGCATTTATAGCGCGGCGTGGATTTAATGAGTGATTATATATGAGGCTTTACAGGTACCACAGGGCTGTATAGCTAGGAATGAACAATATAAACATGAAAGTGCACAAATGACATCACAGAAGTGCACATATGACATCACAGAAGTGCACAAATGACATCACAGATGTGCGTACAGTCTAGTAGCAGTTCATTGGCAATAGGGGCCTGATTCAGGCATGATGGCTGTTGGGCAAATTCGCAATCCTATCGATTATCGTATGACTGCACATGCAAACCGATTGTAGCGCACATGCAGGAAGCCAAATGGCGACAAAAAAATAGCAATATGGATCTAATTGCAGTCCCCTCGCCATTTGATTGACAGGAAGCCGGCATTTGGGGGGTGGTAACCTGCCATTTTCTGAGTGTCCGGCGGTGATGCCAGCTCCGGCCTCGATCAGCCTGATGGCGTTGCGGAGTTGTGGAAGAGTCGCAGTTACGTGCACAGGCCGAGAAAACCATCGGTGAGTGAATTGGTTGTGGCGGCGAATAGCGATCCATTCCCAACTGGCAGGTTTACACATGGCCGGCTTTGCTTTCTGTTTGGGAGGTGACTTTCTACTCACTGTCATCTGCAACTCCGCAGATGAGCAGTCAGGCCTGAATTAGGCCCCAGGAACGGCGAGGCAAAACCGTGGGTGGTGTGAGATGGACGGCATGTTACCGCAGGTGCAATTTTGGTAATATGTCACTAGTGGATGCGTCTGAGTCCCCCCTGAATTAGCCCCTCTGTGTGGCTGTAGTGTACAGGATAGGCTGGTCATGCAGGCCCATATGTAGCAGCCTGGCTGCATGGTGCAGTGTCTGTGGTTCCTCACACAGCACAATGCAGGGCCTGGGAGACTCTGTACAATGGAGCGGGGCTCTCTGTGTGAGGTGCAGGCCATTGTTATGGAGGACAGGCTGAGTAATGATGTCTCCGCCACACACACTCATTCAGCGTGAATTGCAGATTTTCTGCCTAGCTGGAGGCGGCATTTACAGAATCACCTAACACCCTGTTACTATCCCCCAGCCCCCTCCTGTATGCTATTAGTGTCAGCAGCAATTAGCACTGCATGGGGGGTCTGACCTTCCCTGACACAGAAGCCAGCCCCGAGCAGCCCCCACCACCATCTCTGTGTACTAACTATCTATCTATCTATCTATCTATCTATCTATCTATCTATCTATCTATCTATCTGTCTCTCTGTCTTCTATCTATGTATCCATCTATCTATCTATCTATCTATCTATCTATCTATCTATCTGTGTATCTGACTTATAGCTTACTCTCTATTGAACGATCAATCTATCTGTCTACAGGGGTGCACACACGCTTCGATTTTGACAGGTTTTCTAATAGAAATTTAATGGTTTTTAAAATGCTTTCAACTGGCATTCAATTCGATGCTTGCTCCAGTTTTCTCTATATTGAAAAGAAAAATAGACTGTGCAGGCAAGGAAGTATAATTTGTTCTAGTAAAACGAATGTGTACACTGTACCATGAATGTAAATCGAATTTGATATCGAAATCAATATCGAATGCAAAAGTGCCGATCAAAATGTGAAATCGAATGTAAAAGCAAAGGGCAAATCGAAAAGGGGTGGAATAGGGGAGATCGAAAGTAAATCGATAAGTGTGTAGTTGTACACGGCTTACCTTAAAACTATCTATCTATAGCCCTGTACACACACTTCGTTTGCTTAAAGCCCTGTACACATGCATCGATTTTTCCCGATTTTTTTATTTGATTTTGCTTATAGAAGCAAAAATCAAATCGAATCCTAAATGAAATCGAATGGTTTTTGTGTCACTTTCGATCTACATTCGATTCGATGCGCGCTCCCATTTTCACAAAATCGAACAGAAAAATCTACTGTGCAGCCAAGGAAATATCGAATTCGATCTAGTAAATCGAATGTGTACAATGTACCATGAATGTATATCGAATTTGATATCGAATTCGATATCTAATGCAAAAGTACAGAACTAATGCCAAAATCGAATGGAAAGATCTAATGCCAGATCTAATGGAAAATCGAATCTAACATCGAATCAAAAGCAAATCGATGTGTGTACAGGGCTTTAGATTTCATGTTAGATTAGATTTTCTATAACATCTGGCATTAGATCTTCCCATTCGATTTGGACTTAGATCTGTACTTTTGCATTAGATATCGAATTCGATTTACATTCATGGTACATTGTACACATTCGATAGAAGCCCTGTACACATGCATCGATTTTTCCCGATTTTCGATTCAATTTTGCTTATAGAAGCGATATCGAATCGAATCCTAAACGAAATCGAATGTTTTTTGTGTCACTTTCGATCTACATTCGATTCGATGCGCGCTCCCGTTTTCACAAAACCGAACAGAAAAATCTACTGTGCAGCCAAGGAAATAACAAATTAGATCTAGTAAATCTAATGTGTACAATGTACCATGAAGGTATATCAAATTCGATCTCTAATGCAAAAGTACAGAACTAATGCCAAATCGAATGGAAAGATCTAATAGAAAATCGAATCAAAAGCAAATCGATGTGTGTGTACAGGGCTTACATCGAATTCAATATCAAAATCGATATCTAATGCAAAAGTATAGATCTAATGCCAAATCTAATGGAAAATCGAATCGGACATCGGATCTAAAGCAAATTGAAGTGTGTGTACACACCTTAAGTATCTATCTATCTATCTATCTATCTATCTATCTATCTATCTATCTATCTATCTATCTGTCTGTCTGTCTGTCTGTCTGTCTGTCTGTCTGTCTGTCTGTCTATCTATCACTCTGTATGTCTGTCTGTTTGTCTTTCTATCTATCTATCACTCTGTATGTCTGTCTGTCTGTCTGTATCTATCTGTCTGTCTGTCTATCTATCACTCTGTATGTATCTATCTATCTATCTATCTATCTATCTATCTATCTATCTATCTATCTATCTATCTGTCTGTCTATCACTCTGTATGTCTGTCTGTCTGTCTGTATCTATCTATCTATCTATCTATCTATCTATCTATCTATCTGTCTGTCTGTCTGTCTGTCTATCTATCACTCTGTCTGTCTGTCTGTCTGTATCTATCTATCTGTCTGTCTGTCTATCTATCACCCTGTATGTATCTGTCTGTCTGTCTATCTATCACTCTGTATGTCTGTCTGTCTGTATCTATCTATCTATCTGTCTGTCTGTATGTCTGTCTGTCTGTCTGTCTATCACTCTGTATGTCTGTCTGTCTGTCTGTATCTATCTGTCTGTCTGTCTGTCTATCTATCACTCTGTCTGTCTATCTATCTATCTATCTATCTATCTATCTATCTATCTATCTATCTATCTATCTATCTATCTATCTATCTATCTATCACTCTGTATGTCTGTCTGTATCTATCTATCTATCTATCTATCTATCTATCTATCTGTCTGTCTGTCTGTCTGTCTGTCTGTCTGTCTGTCTGTCTGTCTGTCTGTCTGTCTGTCTGTCTATCACTCTGTATGTCTGTCTGTCTGTCTGTCTGTCTGTCTGTCTGTCTGTATCTGTCTGTCTGTCTGTCTGTCTGCCTGCCTGCCTGTCTGTCTGTCTACTACTCATAGACAGGGGGGGGGGGGGGGGTACATGCAGTTACCAAAAGGGGATTTTGATCCCCTGTTTTGAGGGCACACGTTTGTGTGTATGTGATATGGTGTTTGTAGTGTAAAGCATAACTTGAATTCATTACTATGCAGAGATCATTACTAGAGTAGATAACTTTCATCTGGCCGTGGTGTTCATAATGACAGCATATACATTGATTGGAAGTGCTGGATAATTAGCGGACTGGCTAGACACAGTTATCACCTAGTGTAACACAATTCATTGTTGTTACATACTGCAGGATAATGTATCATGTATCAATTAGACCCAGGAGCCAATCCCTTGGGGGCAATTCACTAAGATGGGAGTTCTATATCAGATAGGATGTTGCTAGGGGCTAAATAAATAAGAAGTAGGTTCTGATTGGTTGCCCATAGCAACAGCCCATTCAAAATAGAACTTGCATCTTAGTAAATTTCCCCCTTAGGGGGTTATTCAGGTTTACTCATTCCCCTGCGAATTGGCTGCAGGGACCGATGTTGATCTGTTCACTTATCATTGGATCACATATGCAATGCGATGTGGGCGGCATTTACATTGCAATATGTGATCCTATCGGGTGAATGTATCAACCCGCAGATAACAACAACATTAAAAAAAAAACTTATGTTGACCGCATCATGTGTTGACTATTTCTGTGTGGACCCTTCGCTTGTCTTGCCATGTCGATCTTGCGCAAGTTGAACTAGACACTGTTGACGTAATTACTGCTGACCGTATGATCCACACCAGCAGAACCATAGGCCCAGTCCTGTACTATCCGTCCGTCCGTCCTCCCCAGGCTGCAGGTGTGTGTAATTATCCCATCTCCCAGCTTCCTGCGGGGCGGTCACTAAATCTCCATGAGAAAGGCAGGGGTGTCCAGCGGCTGGGTGGATAGGGGGAGGATTGGGACCAGTAAAGGGGATGACAGACTACTGTGCACTTCCCCCTCCACTGTTTGTTTTCCTTTCTTATCCCCCCAGCGATCCCCCTTCTCACTTTCTCCAGAGCCTTGTCCTTTTCCTTCCCTATTCATGCTTTGCACTAATCTCCCTCTCTGTCCTTTGTCCCCTCTCCCCTGGGAGCCTGTGTGTAGCATCTGGCCAACTGGTGACTTCTTATCCCTCTACCCTCCCAATATATTGATAGAGACCCCTATGCTTCCCGATCTCCCCCCAGTGACACGGAATACATTCTGCACATTAACAATGCATTCATTAGGGACCGCTCAGCGTCTGCGCCCCCACAGCGTGCACCATGTGAGAGTGTGTAGATAACACACACAAACACACACACACACACACACACACACACACACACACACACACACACATCATGCATAACTCAGATGTATTAAACCTAATGAAGTGATAAAGCGGTGACAAAGTGGAAGGTGATGATGCACCAGCCAATCAGCTGTGTTTGAAATATGACAGTTATGATTTGATTGACTTCCCCTTTATCACCACTTTATCACTTCCCCAGGCTAAACACAGTACATATGCCGCTAAGTGACAGAAATGGGAACATGGACAATATTGCATGTGTTGAAGAATTCAGTATTGCTAATATATGTTACCAGGAACGGGCTAGGGCTGTTTTATGGCTCTGGCATTTCATGCATGCTACAGGGGGTGTTGCTGCCGTTCATGGTCCTGGCCTTGTGGCACGCAACTGCTCTGGCTCTCTGTTTTGCCTAGACCGGCCCACCACCCCATTGGACTCCTCTGGTAGACCTCACTTATCTAAAATGACACATGATGCAGTGATGAAGATTCCATTTGCTCAAAAATAGGGCAATGTGTCACACCATGGGGGCCTGGCATCGTGGGATGGGGCATGGCTAACCACCACAACCCTATTTCCACCACTACAGGGGTTAAGGCGATGGTTTGCTGCCCCTGGGAAGTGCTGTGACTGTGGTGCAGGCTCCTACAAAGTGACAGGAGTCAAGTGCTGCATGCAATGTTACAGTGCAGCACTCGGCTCCTGTCTATAAGGGGGAGCCGGCACTTTGGTGTGAGGGTGACACTAGGATATGGCCTGCACCCCCCTTGTAATACAGAAATAGCTCTCTGAACCAGTTGTACTAAACAAGCTGACTGACTTTCACAACTCCCGTAGCAACTCCCGACATAGAGAAGGGGGGCCTGGCTGAGGAGGCTGCACGCGGGCCCCCTTCTCACTAAAGACCCCACTGGTGCTATCTATATTTTGCCCACTACACTGACTAAATCAGATATTTCCTTTTGGGTGAATGCCTGTTATATATAAATGACTTCTAATGTTATGCAACATATAGAAAAGGGATGTCATGCTAGTTTCCCTGTAATTCATGCAGGAACACATATGAGGAACGTGATAAATGATTGATCTTGACCATTGAGGCGCGATTCTGATCCTGGCACCTCTGTACTCATCCCTTCTGCATACATTGTGCTGCACAGCAACTGAGTGTAACAATGGAGGAGAGTCATTCATAGACGCCTGTTCCTATACAAAGCTGAATGATGCTCCCGCATCGTCGTATAACCCAATATCCGTGGAGGCAGCTACATGTGATTATGAAATTGCTTGGATATAAAATGAGTTCAGTCGAAAAAGTTGAAATTTGGTTGCTATGGGCAACGACTCCATTTTTTTCTTTTCTTTTTTAGTTTAGTGCATCGTGATGGATCATGGCCCTGATTCCGGCTGGATGTTCGCAGCTTACTGAGCGCCCCTCGGATTGGAGGAAACCCACGTAAGCACGGGGAGAATATACAAACTCTAAACAGTTAGGGCCTTGGTGGCAATCGAACCCATGACCTCAATGCTGTGAGGCAGTAATGCTAACCATGACACCGTCCGTACTGCCCCGTATATATAACACATGGTGGGGATAGAACCCATGACCTCAATGCTGTAAGGTAGTAATGCTAACCACTACACCGTCCGTACTGGTTTATAATTCTCCATTTTATCTCTTTCTAGGCTTAGCACATCTCGTCCGATATGTCTGGCAGCAGTCATTTGACTATGCCCGCCTACATAATGACATCATATTCAAAGGCTGTTGAGGCTGAGCTATGGCGTAATCGTCCAAACACACAGCTAGATCAGGGTTGCCTACCCTCCCAGAATGGCCGGGAGGCTCCCAGGAATCGGGTCCGCCTTCTGGACCCCCGGGAAGGTGGGCAAGCCTCCCAAAAAAACCCCAGCCTCCCTCAATTCCCACTCGGTGGGGCACCCGTGGGGAAACGATGACACAAATCGCGTCATTGTGGCCTCGCCCCCGCTCTGCAGTGCCTGAAATACCGGCATTGCAATGCGGGGACATGGCTACGATGACGAGTTCGCAATGGCCATGACCCCAATACAGTACAGAGTTTCAGCCCAGCCTCCAGCCACACCCCCTTCCCGGCATGTCCATTCCCTTCTTTGGCTAGCTGGTCGCACTCTCCTGGAGTACACCTCCATCCATTTCTTACCTTTTTTGTTAGAGCTTGCTCTTGGTTTTGGGGAACTCCTGTGGGATGTTGGGGGGATGACATGGGAAGCATCCATGCCTGACTCCATGGTCAGGTAGTGTATCTGAGGAGGCTCCGGTTCTCCCTTTAGCCTTTTGGGGTTCATGAATCCAGCCTGGAGTCTTTCCACACTGTCTGGAAGGCGGAAAGCAGCGAAAGGGTGCAGAGCACCGTACCCCAAGACCCCTACCCCTCCACGGTCTAGACGGGGATGCCCATATTGATGGGACAGGGATAGCAGCTGAGGAGGGCATGCTGAATTTAAATGCTCCTGAGATGGGTATAGTAGAGGGTACGCAGGGCTCAGGTAGGTCATTTGCGGGGGTTTGTCCATGGTCATTGTATAATGGGGGGGTTGCTGCGACACGCCAAGTGGACCTTCTGAGGATGTCGCCATAACCAGCAGGGCTTGGGAAGTCAGGGAGTTCATCAGGCCAGAAGTGTTCTCCATTTGTAAATACTGTGGTAATTCTGCAAATCCTAAAAGATAAAGAGAGCGCATATATTAATAATGTGATAGGAGGAAGACTAAACCCACAGAGGTAATACATATGGTGGAACATGAGGTTAATGTCATGCCTGGTAATATACGTTAGAACAGGACTCAACAAATCCCGGGGGTCATGTCGCCATGGTGACCAGATTCTGCTTCCTGGTGACCCGATATGCAAGGTGCCCTCAGCCGCTGGCATTCCCATGGCCAGGCAGAGTGGTGCACTTGTGGTAATGGCAACAGCTGGGCAGAGCGGTGGAAACAACCCATCCGGCTTTATCAGAGCAGGTTTGCGGCTATTTAAAACTCAAGCCGGCTTGCGAGCCAATTGGAGCTCGTAGTTCGGCAGCAGGGCCGGCTCTACCACTAGGCAGCTTTAGGCAGATGCCTAGGGCGCTGGGATCTAGGGGGCGCCACCAAGTCTGCCTATCAAAAAATCAAGGATGTCTGTGAGGATCCTTGTTGAACTTAATGCTGTGGAACCTCTACAAACTCAAATCCAGACTTTCTCTTGAGGCATTCTTCCCTATTTTGCTGCCCTCTCTTCCTGTACTCTGTTGTGGGTGGCAAAGGGGAGGGTGCTAGGGGCCTCCAGAGAAAGCAGGGGTCTTGCCAACCTACCTGGGGGGCAGGGAGGACCACTCAATTTTAGGAGGCTCTCTGCCATTCCAGAATGTTAGGCAAGTATGCAAGGAGATGTCAATCAATAGAACACCCATCTTAATAAATGAACCTCTTTGAATATACTGAAATAATAAGCTGCACTTTTGTAGTCACATAAATTGGACCTCAACATTGGAAACTGAAGGGTAAATTTAGTAAAACTTAAAAAAATATTAAAAGTGGTGATGTTGCCAATAGCAACCAATCAGATTCTGTCTTTTATTTTCTAGGATGCAATAGAGAAATAACAGACAGAATCTTTCCTCCAGGCCAGTGATTCTCACACCGGAGGGGGGGGGGAGATAGATCAGACATCAGGGGGTGCAACGCAAGAAGGGGCCACAATGAAAACGGACGCAGCTGTTGGCAGATCCTGCTCGCAATTTACAGTTCTTCTCTTTCTATATTTAAGCAAGCTACCCTCTGACCGCGAAACCAACATTGTGGTGTGACTGGAACAGATGACCCCACTAAGCTCCATGTCCCATTGCAATCTGGCTGGATCAATATGCAATTTGTGGCACTTAACCTCTATTTTCCAATACGCTATGAAGATCGCTTGCCGGCCGTCCCTTGACGCTCTGAGCCGGATTATCGGTCGCTCCCAGAAGTCTGTCGCCAGTTGCCTCTCTGCGACATTATGCAAATGCAACTGTGCGTTACTACTAATTACCACCCATTCACTTCCCAAGAGCCGGGATCGCCACAGCACCTCTGTGCATACACTGTGGGGTAAATTTAATAAGATGGGAGTTTTATTGAAGATAGGATGTTGACCATATATCATCTTCTAGAAGGTGCTAAATAAATAAATAAGAAGTAGAATTTGAGTAGTTATTATGGGCAACATTTCATCTTCAATAGAAACCCCATCTTGGTAAATGTACCCCTCTGTGTGAGGCATGTGCCGTACAAGTCTATAGAAGTTTAAGGGCAAGAGCAGCTAAAATAAAACCAAACTACGTGAAGTAAAATAAAGACTAATAACAAAGGCTAAAAATAACAACAACAATTAAAATGAAACATAATAAAGGCTAATAATAATAATAATAATAATAATAATAATAAAAAAGGCTAATACTAATAATTATAATAATAATAATAATAATAATAATTAAAATGAAGTAAAATAATAATATTAATAATATATATTATATTAAAAAAGGCTTATAATAATAATTAAAATGAAGTAAAGTAAAGGCTAATAATGGCTTATAATAAAGGCTAATAATAATAATAATAATAATAATGATAATAATATAATAATAATAAAATAAAAATTTAATTAAGTAAAGTAATGGCTTATAATAAAGGCTAATAAAAACAATAATAATAACAATGATAACAATAATTATTAATATTATTATTATTATCATCATTATTATTATTAAAATGAAGTTAAATAAAGGCTAATAATGACTAATAACACTAAAGGCTAATAATAATAACAATAATAATAATAATAATAATAATAATAATTCAAATTAGGTCAAATAAAGACTTATGCTACAGACTAATAATAAAGTCGAATAATAATAATAATTAAAACTAAGCATAATAAAGACTAAGAATAAATACTAATAAATAAGTCAAATAATAAAAATAATTCTATTATTGTTATTATTAATAATAGTAATAATAATGGTAATAATAGTTGTATAGACAATCAAGTGTTTGGATTCCATAACTGGTACAGCTAAACACATTGGCAGCTATTAGTCATGTAATTAGTGCAGATATACAATGACTAGCCTAGGCCCCGGCCCTCATACAACTCACACGGCAGCTGCCCGGCGGCTAGATCGCATGTGATAACATCGTATGCAGTCATTTTACATGCGATGTATCGCATGCGAGCCCATTCACTACCCTGGGATGCAATGTATCCTTTGTAGCAGTGGCAATCTCCGGATCAGACCCAATGCGCACGGGACTGCACATCGGATTGAAATCCTAAGTAAATTCCGTATGATTTGACACTTTTCACCTGATTTATCGGCCCAATGCACTGAAATTATGTAAAGAAGGGCCAAGTCGTACTTGCATATGGCCACCTTTACTGTACATTTATAGAACGGTGAGATCTTGATTTCAGTTCTGTGCATTCAGCATCTCCCAGGACAAACAAGCAGCAACCACTGAGACAGAAACAAAACAGACACAGACAGTGCTGCTGCATCATGGGTGACAATACGCCGGTGTAATCCGTACCGCATTTCCGCCTTCCACACCAATATGTATCTGTGGTGGCAAATATGCATTAATATATGTAGTGAAACCTAAATATAAAGAGTCAGCTTTCCCTGGCGGAAGTCGGTGATAGTGAAAGCTACAGGGGATCATTATACGGCAGGCATGATGTGCGCTCAGTGGAAATACATATTGTATGCACTGTACAGTATTAGCAATGCCTATCCATTCTCTAGAACCCAAACCTGCAAACAGTTGGAGGCGTGCTATGTACTGATCAGAACATCTAAAATCCCCTGTCTCAAGGCCCCCAATTTCATCTGATTCCAGCGGATCGGGCTGAGAAATCAGGTGAAATCTGCCCAAATCGTGCCCACAGTGAATGACATCTGATCGGATCCGATGCGAGGTCCAGAACGGAATCGGAGGTTGATGGGCTGCACACAGGGCTATTTTTCAGCAGGCTCCAGCAGGAACTGAGGCCCTTATTCTAGTTCGCTCTTTCTGACAAAATATTTCTTAGATGGACAAAACCATGTGCACTGCAGGTGAGGCAGGTGTTACTTGTGCAGAGATAATTAGATTTGGGTGGGGTTTTACACCTGCCTCACCTGCAGTGCACATGGTTTTGTCCATCTAAGAAATATTTTGTCAGAAAGAGTGAACTAGAATAAGGGCCTCAGTTCCTGCTGGAAAAATAGTCCTGGCTGCACATAATATAATATTTTATGTGCCGTCATCAGTGGCACATCGTGGGTGCTAAGCACCCGCGATGTATCGCATCCGATACGGTGCAGAAAGGGTGGAGTCCGGCGAGTGGCTGGGAGTAGGGCCAGACGAGAGACGGGCAGTGTACGGTGGGTGGGGAGCGGGGTCTGGCCGGAGAGTTAAGAAATCCTATTCAAAAGACCTGGGGAGCTGCCGGGGGAGCTCAGGGGAAGTAGGGGCCACATGGTCACATGGTGGTACATGCTAATAACAACCGATTGGGGGTCTGGGATTACTAAATGCACAGTTAACATTGAGGTGTTGGGGAATTTCCACTGAACTACTGTCACACAAACCTCAGAACAACATTTAAATTGCCAGTGCCACCAAACACTTGAATTCCCCCACAGAGGTGAGGAGCAGCGTTAGTTTTTTATTATATAGGATTTAAGGGCCATGTCTGTGTCTTTACCAGTATTGCATCTGGGACTATATACAAATGCCGCAACGAGCCCTTCCCCGATGCACTCTTCTGCGTCCAGATGTGCAAGGACTGAGAAGCCATCTTTGAGCATCTGAAGGCCCTGAAATCTCATTCTCTACCCCTGTCCTTATGCCGGAGAATCGCTTCCACCTGTTAAATCGAGGTTTATTCTTTTACCACAAGTGTGAGTTGTCCATCAGTTTCCCACATCAGCACACGTTGCAACACGGGATGATGAAACAGGAATGTGACTGAGAATCTGCATTCTGTGACTCAACATCAGAAGAGATTGCTTACGTTAGTTTTCTTCCATCAGAGTGACGCGGCTGTTTTTAATTTCCTTTACAACAGGTATAACTAAAGTTACAACACAACAACAACAACAACAACAACAACAACAACAAGATCTTTCTCCTATGACACTGTGTGTGAAAGATGTCACTCTTATACATAGAAATGAGCTGACCAGGTTAAGGCCATACAGGCAAATGTGTAGGGCAGTGGTCAGGGAACAGAGGTATATGACCCCAAATGGGGTAAAAATGAGATTCCTGGGGGCAATGGAGGGTCGCGCTGCTGAGACACAGCCAGGCATGCATATGAATCTATATGCATGCCCGGCTGTGTCTCGGCAGCGCAATCGTCCATTAATGCCAAGAATTTAATTTCATTGCATACAGAATCTATCTATCTATCTATCTATCTATCTATCTATCTATCTATCTATGCTATATGCATGCCTGGCTGTGTGTGTTACAGTACTGTAGTGTACAAGGACCTGATGCAGTACAGGCT
The DNA here is from genome assembly GCF_055691185.1 of Crinia signifera. NCBI lineage: Eukaryota > Metazoa > Chordata > Amphibia > Anura > Myobatrachidae > Crinia > Crinia signifera. The sequence continues at coordinate 308,992,914 of NC_139220.1, read as the reverse complement.
GTGTGTGTTACAGTACTGTGTTGTACAAGGACCTGAATTAGTGCAGGCTGTGTGTGTTACAGTACTGTAGTGTACAAGGACCTGATGCAGTGCAGTGCAGGCTGTGTGTGTTACAGTACTGTGGTGTACAAGGACCTGATTCAGTGCAGGCTGTGTGTGTTACAGTACTGTAGTGTACAAGGACCTAATGCAATGCAGTGCAGACTGTGTTACAGTACTGTAGTGTACAAGGACTGACGCAGTGTGGGCTGTATGTGTTACAGTACTGTTGTGTACAAGGACCTGACGCAGTGCAGAGCATCAGGCCCTTGTGTATAACACACTTCCCTGCGTGATGCCCCGGGCCCCGCCTCCAAGTCCGCCCGCTTCTTCAGTAGAGTTGACTAGTTGGTGCGCCATCTCGGCAGTGCGCAGTCTGTACTGCCGCTGTGGCGCCAAGTTTTATTGCCTGGTTATAGGCTCCTGTCACGGTATACCCATCTCTAGTCTAGGGGAAAATGTGCACAGACTGTCACTATATCATCTTATAATACTGACACTAATAGTAGCCTGGACGTCACATTATCAATGGCTATACCACACACAGCCTGGCAGCCATCGCTGCTCATGATGATGATGATTACCATGTATTTTGCGTAACCCAGGACCTACTCTAACTGTGTGATAGAATCAGGCTGTGTGTGTTACAGTACTGTGGTGTACAAGGACCTGACCTGTGTAATAGAATCAGGCCTGGAATAGAGGAAATAAGCCTGACAGTGCTGCGCTGCCCCGTTGTAGCACCGAAACCAGGCTCTCCCCAGTGCCACCCTGACTGGAACGGTAGAGGCCTGCTGGGCAGGGACATCGAGGGACCGAGTTGCCAGCAAGGGACCAGTGAACTCTTGAAAAGGTAATCGGTAGAGGGTGCACTACAGGAAGTAGGGACGCCAGCTCCCTGTGACATTCTCGCCTGATCATCCATTCAACATTACACTGGTATAATACCATAGACTGCGCAGGACATTTTACATTGTTATCATTATTTCACTTACGTGTTGGTGCACTTTGTACTCTAATACATTTTGCCTATTTAAGATCAGTGTTAGTAGTAACTCATCTGTCACTAGCTATACCCATATAGTTTGGATAAGCTCTTAATTAGCCCCCATAGGGCATACACACTGACGGAATTAAGGAATTTGACCATAGATATGAGTTTGATAGATAGATAGATAGATAGATAGATAGATAGATAGATGCAGTATATAGATACATACAGTAGATAGATAGATAGATAGATAGATAGATAGACAGATATGAGTTCTATAGATAGATAGATAGATAGATTGATAGATATGAGTTCTATAGATAGATAGATAGATACGAGTTCTATAGATAGATAGATAGATAGATAGATAGATACGAGTTCTATAGATAGATAGATAGATAGATGGATAGATATGAGTTCTATAGATAGATAGATATGAGTTCTATAGATAGATAGATATGAGTTCTATAGATAGATAGATGGATAGATAGATGGATAGATAGATAGATAGATATGAGTTCTATAGATAGATAGATGAATAGATAGATTGATAGATACGAGTTCTATAGATAGATAGATAGATAGATAGATAGATACGAGTTTTATAGATAGATAAATAGAAAGATAGATAGATAGATAGATAGATATGAGTTCTATAGATAGATAGATATGAGTTCTATAGATAGATAGATAGATATGAGTTCTATAGATAGATATATAGATAGATAGATATGAGTTAGATAGATAATGAGTTCTATAGATAGATAGACAGATAGATGAGTTCAATAGATAGATAGATAGATAGATAGATAGATAGATAGATAGATATGAGTTCTATAGATAGATGGATGGATAGATAGATATGAGTTAGATAGATAATGAGTTTTATAGATAGATATATGAGTTAGATAGATAGATAGATAAGAGTTCTATAGATAGATAGATAGATAGATAGATAGATAGATAGATAGATAGATAGATAGGAGTTCTATAGATAGATAGATAGATAGGAGTTCTATAGATAGATAGATAGATAGATAGATAGGAGTTCTATAGATAGATAGATAGATAGATAGATAGATAGATAGATATGAGTTCTATAGATAGATAGATAGATAGATAGATAGATAGATAGGAGTTCTATAGATAGATAGATAGGAGTTCTATAGATAGATAGATAGATATGAGTTCTATAGATAGATAGATAGATAGATAGATAGATATGAGTTCTATAGATAGATAGATAGATAGATAGATAGATAGATAGATATGAGTTCTATAGATAGATGGATCGATAGATGGATAGATAGATAGATAGATATGAGTTCTATATATATATATATAGATAGAGAGACAGATAGATAGATAGATAAATAGATAGATAGACAGATTATTTCTAAAGAGTGATATACAGATAGATAAGTATGATTTTGATAGCTAGATAAATTGATAGATAGATAAATAGATAGAGATGAATTTGATAGATATATAGATATTAGTTCGATAGATAGATAGATAGTCACCATCTGGATATATAATATAATGTATCCATTCTGCAGACAGAGTCCGATCTCCCTGATGACTCGCTCGTTAGGCCAGTGTAGTAAATACTGGTGTACACTGATTATTACTGTGTCACTACAGTATTGCCGGCATCCATACTGCACAGCATCCCTAGCAACTGAATTCCTGGCTTTAATCCCCAAAGGAGCAGAAAGGTATTACAATGACAGTACACGTGAGTGGATATTCATTATAAATAAAGTTGTGTGATGTAAGTCAATAAAACCAAGGGACTCGGGAAAGCACCAAGTACAAATGACATGGAAGCCTAAAAGTGGCGTGTTCAGATCCCCTTACATCTCCCCGTTGTGGTTCACACCTCTCACGCCATAAGTTCCCCAATCACACAACGTGTTACCCTCAGTCCTCAGTGATCGCGGTTATTACGGTACAAGCTCCAGACGTTGGGACATATCTGTGGTTTAATAGGCCTAACATTGGACATCACTGTCCTCCAGCATTTTCTTTGGAACTGTACGGCATGAAAGCTACGACATGTCACACTAGAGAGTGTATCTAACTAATAAATTGGCAATAGGTACGGCGGTTAATTAGGGATTGACCCTTTGAGTGCCAACATCTCTGCCAGCGTCGCTCGCATTTGTTATTTAAATGAAAATAAAAAAAATGTTGCGTAAAAAAAGATTCTATTTCCTCTATAACGGTAACTGTTACAGGTCATTATGATGACTACAAATGTGTGGTGGCAACTTTCACACCAATTTTAACACGGTTACTTGGCAATCGAAGGGTTAATATTAAATATCAATTAAATAGAATGGGGAATAGTATAAAAGGAATAAAGGAAAGACTGATATGTATTATATTAATTGGCATTAAAAAAAAAAAAAAACAATCGCAACGCATTAATAAATCAAATTTCAAAACTTACCGCCACGAGTCGTCGGATGGATCCCGTTTTCGTTACTTTTTCGTCCAATGAGGTTTTTTGTTTTTTTTATGTATCTCTGATTTCTGTTGTGCTTTTTTTGTTTCTTTTAGGCCTCTCTTCCCAACTCTTGTTCTTTAATTGTTTTTGCACGTTCTTCGTGTTCTCCTACGCTTCTCTCCTATCTCCTCACTGTACTGTACGTCTGAGCTGGCCGTTCTGATTCTGGCGTCCTCTGCTCTCTCTCCTCAGGATATTAAGACCCCATCATCTGTGGCCTCTCTGCCCCTCCTTTTGGCTTTTCTCTGGCCATTTGCATCTGTATGACACCTGCTTCCTGTCCCTTGTGAAAGACTTTCACTCCTGAGAGGGGTCACTGACAAATGATCAGCATTAATTCATTGCTCGCCTAACAAAGACTTTAACGGCCACACTCAGAGAATTGCCTGGTGTAAGGGGATTATCTCCGGGGAAGAGGCCTTCCCAGCTCCCCATCACCACTAAATCACGGTGCGCTGGTTGCACTACATAGGACCCTAGCTGCAAACTTTTGGGTGGAGATGTATAACCGGACGGAAAAATTGTATTTGCGCTGATTCAGCTGAAATTGGTTTCAAATGGTTCAAACCTGAATCTGAATTTTCAGATTTGTAGAATTCTGCGCGTTTTTACAGATTGCCGATCTAAGACGGAGGATCCCGACTTGTCCCGCGCAATTAGTTTTAACCATGAATTGTCTTCTATGTTTCCATGGAGACTGGTAGGAGTGGATACTATGAGGTAAATTTAATAAGATGGGAGTTCTAATAAAGATGGGATGTCGCCGATAGCAACCAATCAGACTCTGGGCCAGATGCACTAAGCTAAAACAAAAGTGATAAAATGGAGAGTGATAAACAACCAACCAATCAGCTCCTGTCTGACATTTTTCAAACACAGTCTGTGACATGGCAGGTAGGAGCTGATTGGTTGGCTGTTTATCACTCTCCATTCTCTTCATTTTTGAAGCTTAGTGCATATTGCCCTCTGTCTATTATATTCTAGAAGATGCTAAATAATTAAGAAGTAGAATCTGATTGGTTGCTATGGGCAACATCATTCTCCATGGAAACGTAGAAGACGTAACATCAGGTACTAAGCGTTGGAGAGTGATAAAGTGGTCTATTTACCAAGCCTTGGGTGCAGATAAAGTGGAGAGAGGTAGGGTACCAGCCAACCAGCTCCTAACTGACACATCACAGGCTGTGTTTGAAAAATTACAGTTATGAGCTGGTTGGTTGGTGCTTTATATCTCCATTTTATCTCTCTCCACTTTTTCCCTCTCCAAGGCTAAATCTCATTTTTGTTTTGTACAAACAAAAAAAAAGCAAAAAAAAAAAAAAAACCCACTAAAACTATTGTCGCTGACCGGTCTATTTACTATAGGGGGGAAGCCGTTGCTCTTTTTTATGCAAGAGCTGGAGGAGGGCTTCACCCTATTTATCAAATGTGCAGTAGCTTTCTGCAGGTATCCATGGTGATGGATCTCTAGCAAAGGCTTGCCTGTGGGGGATCACATTTAACAAGGAGACCACCAGCTACCCCGGCAAATCTCTGTCACATGTCCTCTGTCACAATCCAGTTACCTCACGGTATATTTTTGTGTAGGGTGGGAGGAAACTAGAGTACCTGGAAGAAACTCACGCAAGCACATGAAGAACATACAAACTCCACACAGAGCCATGGTGAGAATTGTAACCCAAGACTTAGGATGCAGTAATGCCAGTGTGGTCTTTACACAGGTGACACCCGGTACTGTCCTTATGGTAGGAATGACTGTGGCTTTCTGGGTAGGGGGTGTGTCCTCTTCTCCCAGACCCCTATTTTGGTCACTCTGGGGGTGCTGGAGATGCGGGTTGCCCCTGGAGACCAGTCAGCAAAGGTATTTGAATCCCTTTGAAACAAGCCATCCTTATTTACCGATATGAAAACTATGGGATCTCCTTCTGTTTTGGCATTTTCATGAAATGCTGTTCAGCACCGTGGGCAGATGTATGAAGCCGGGTGAAGTGATAAAGCGGTTGGTGATAATGCACCAGCCAATCACTTCCTCACTGTAAAGATACAGGATGGGTTTGAAAAATGACAGATAGGAGCTGATTGGCTGCTGCATTATCCCTGGCCACTTTGAGGAAGATGCACTTGTCTCGAAATGTAAATTTTTATCGCTATTTTTTCACATGAATAACACACAGTCAATTTTTTCTACTTCACCTTATGCTCTAAACCTGGGATGGGGAACCTTCAGCCCTCCAGCTGTGATTGAACTACACATCCCAGAATCCTTTGCTACAGTTTTTGCATGGCCAAATAGCAAAACTATAGCAGTGCAATGTAGCAGTAGTTCAGCAATAGCTGGAGAGCCAAGGGTTCCCCCATCCCTGCTCTAAACTCTCTGTTCCCACAATGATAATGCGGAATGGGCACTCTGTTGTGTTGTTCGTCCGAGTCTCCTTTGTTATCTGCACATACACCTATAATCTAGTGCCTCATGTTCTATATGCCCACCACACTTCTCACAACGAGTACCTCACACCTCCCTGACAATCTCCCTTCTCCCACCTATATGTCAGTGCCTCATAGCTTCATACACAGCTCAGTTCTCCCACCCTTTCAACACATCACCCTGTAAACCACCGTCACCTGTCATGTCATAACATATAGGTGCCTCACACCTCAGGTACCAGCTGCCATTCACACCTAGGAAAAACACACCACATGACTCTAACCTGCATAAAAATGTTGATTAACTGTGCCTCAAACCTCCCCCTTAATAAATCCCCCCCTTAGTGTCTCCTCTGTAACTGACCCCAGAAATAAAAATCGCAAGCTTGAGGAGGCGAATGTTGGGGTGCCGGACAGGCATTCACCTGACATCGGGATCCCGACTGTCAAAACACCAACAGCCGGGATCCCGACCGGCCACCCGCTATTTTCCCTCGTTGGGGTCCACGACCCCCTTCGAGGGAGAATAGAATAGGTGGCTTGCGTAGCGAGCCACCGTGCCCGCAAGGGGCTTAGTTGCGCTCACCATGCTGTCTGGGTCCAGCCAGTCGGGATCCCGACGTCGGGATAATGACTGTCGGGATCCCGACTGTCGGACTCCTACACCACACCCGAGTGTTGTGTGAGGGCAAGAATACATGGCGGGTCTTTCAGCATACATAAAGGCGGGAACACAATGTTGTCCTATGAGGAGCCGGCGCTGTGATGTAAACAGGAAGATCGCGCATCAGCAGGGGAATACAGAGCATACGCCATGAGCAGAATGGCTATGTAAAGGAGCCAGGAACCCAGCAGTAAGCGTAGTGCGTCTCCCCCTTTATCACTTTACAGAATGAACCTTTTGAGTAACAACATTGCTGGGAGAGATATCCACTAAAAATGCCAGGGTGGTAGTCGAGGAATACGAATCACTTTAGTTATTGCCGGCAAACGATCTGAAGTCAATGAATTGAAGTTTTGTTTAACATGGCACCACACTGGCATTTTTATCAGATATTTTGCACATCTCTCACAGCAACGTTGGCTTGTCTCTGAAAGTGTTAATAAATCTGCTCCTGCGTTTGTAAATTCATACTTAGAATGAATGGACCTGGGCAGCGCCATAACTATAACATTGTGCTCCGCCTATCAGTTTCTTCTTCAGAAAGTTTTGAAACATGCAACAGGGGATGGTCAACAGTAATCATATAGCTTCCATAAGGTGGACACCACAATGCTGAGGTCTGAACATCAGCCATGGCTCACACCGTTACTAGACTCCAGGTCTACATCCAAAAACTTTCAACAGGTTCATAATGTAGAAAATTTGGAAGATGCCAATTATGGTTAGGGTTAGGCACTGGTAGGGATAGAGTAAGACTTCAAGGAAGTTTAGGGTTAGGATACCAGGAGTGGGGGAGGTTAGGGTTAGGATGCCAGGAGTGGGGGAGGTTAGTGTTAGGATGCCAGGAGTGGGGGAGGTTAGGGTTAGGATGCCAGGAGTGGGGGAGGTTAGGGTTAGGATGCCAGGAGAGGGAAGTTTACGGTGAGGATGCCAGGAGTGGGGAAGGTTAGTGTTAGGATGCCAGGAGTGGGGGAGTTTAGGGTTAGGATACCAGGAGTGGGGGAGGTTAGGGTTAGGATGCCAGGAGAGGGGAGTTTACAGTGAGGATGCCAGGAGTGGGGGAGGTTAGGGTTAGAAAGCCAGGAGTGGGGGAGGTTAGGGTTAGGATGCCAGGAATGGGGGAGGTTAGTGTTAGGATGTCAGGTATAGTTGAGGTTAGGGTTAGCATGCCAGGAGTGGGGAAAATTAGGATTAGGAAGCCAGGAGTGGAGGAGTTTAGGGTTAGGATGCCAGGAGTGGGGAGTTTAGGGTTAGGATGCCAGGAGTAGGGGAGGTTAGGGTTAGGATGCCAGGAGAGGGGAGTTTACGGTGAGGATGCCAGGAGTGGGGAAGGTTAGTGTTAGGATACCAGGAGTGGGGGAGTTTAGGGTTAGGATGCCAGGAGTTGGGGAGGTTAGGGTTAGGATGCCAGGAGAGGGGAGTTTACGGTGAGGATGCCAGGAGTGGGGGAGGTTAGGGTTAGAAAGCCAGGAGTGGGGGAGGTTAGGGTTAGGATGCCAGGAATGGGGGAGGTTGGACCCAAACTCTTTTGCCATCCAACTGTTGGACTTTCCTGCTACATTTCTGGACCCCAGCCCTAACATCTTGGGAGAACTCTTCACCACTTTTTACATCTTTGTGGACTCCAACCGCATCCATCATCGAGGCTCATCCAAAACTGCTGGGCAAATCTTGCCCTAATTCAAGGATTCGAATACCTCCAGCGGTCTACCAACCAAGTGGTCATCACTAAAGGACTGAATCTAAGGGACAATACCCGGTTCAGTGCAGGTTACTATTGCCTTAGTCCAATAGCAGTCAGTCAATTGTTTACATGTTTTTAAAATCATCCGGATCGATTGTTATTCTTATAATTTTTATTTCAATTGTGCCATTAAATTGTTATATTTTTAATTGATTCACTTGTGAGAATATAATATTTTTATTTTTAGCGCTGCTAACACCCCCTTTTCTCCTGCTATACCTTTTAGGGAGCTGACTACTCCCTTTCTCAGCAGCTGCTTTTCTGTGTTAATTGAGACAACAGCCCATAACCAGCGCTCCGCAATCAACCCAGGTTGATTTTTTCCACTGATCTTCAGATGCCTGCAACAGAACTGATCCTCATCTGACCACCAGGATCCGGAAGAAGGTGCAGGAGCCGCGGCTTCCGCTAGGAGAAGATAGACTGCTAGACCACCAAGGACAACAGTTTGTAGGCAGGTCATCAATGTTGAAGTATAATTTGGATAGACATGAAGCATTGCATGTCAACATGGTCACTGTCATATCATATCCTGCAAATGTAAGGTTCTGCATCTTTGGAGACATAACCAATGTGCGACTTGTAATTTAAATGACTAGAATTGGGCAAATCAGAATTGGAAAAAGACCTAGGATTCCAAATTGACAACAAACTGAGGTGCAGTTCTCAGTGTCATGTTGCAGCCAATAAGGCCAACAAGATACTAGCCTGTATAAGAAGGGGCATGGAAGCTAGGGACGCCAACAGTGGCGTAACGAAAATTTTTGCTCCCCCCCGCCGGGACAATTTCGCTGCCCCCCGCAGGGGTCCGTTCGGCGCGGAGGTACCTGTATTCATTTCAGGGAGAGCCTGGAGGTCCCTGCGCCTGCGGCGCTGAGTATGATGTTGCCGGCCGGGGTCCCTGCAGTGAAGTGGAAATGGGTCCGTGCGGCGCGGAGGTACCTGTATTCATTTCAGGGAGAGCCTGGAGGTCCCTGCACCTGCGGCGCTGAGTAGGATGTTGCCGGCCGGGGTCCCTGCAGTGAAGTGGAAATAACGCGCTATCTCCGCCGGAGATAGCGCGTTATTTCCACTTCACTGCAGGGACCCCGGCCGGCAACATCCTTCTCAGCGCCGCAGGCGCAGGGACCTCCAGGCTCTCCCTGCCTGAATACAGGTACCTCCGCGCCGCACGGACCCCCCTGCCAGCTCCCCGCTGCACCCACAAGCAGTGGGGAGCTGGCTGAGAAAAAATAGCGCCCGCAGACACCCGGCGCCTCCCCGCCACCGCGGGGGCTGCGTCCTTATAGTTACGCCAGTGGACGCCAATGTCATTATACCACTCTACAAGGCATTGGTTAGACCCCATCTGGAATTTGGAGTGCAATTCTGGGCCCGGCATTATAGAAAAGACATTACAGAGCTGGAGAAAATCCAGAGAAGGGCATCAAAGCTAATAAACAAATGGAGTCCTTTAGCTATGAGGAAAGATTAGGAATGTTACGCTGGAACAGAGGCATTAAAGAGGAGACATGCTTAACATGTACAGATACATCAGGGGACAATATAATGAACTACTGTATGGGAGACTAATGAGCAGGGCAGTCGAGAGGTATGCGGGGTCCTGGTAAAAAAAATTGGGCGTGACCTAATTATGGGAGGCGTGGCCACCTCCCCACGATTGGGCCACTCCCCCAAAATGTTTAGGGGATAAAAACACATTTTATAGTTGAGGGAGGAGTGTTATTGTCGCACCTCCTCAGCAGCAGCACATGCCTACACCATGTGCTGTGCTGAGAGCAGGCTCAGCATGAGCTGTCTCATGCTAATCCTGCTGTGAGCACAGCACATACTGTACATATGTGGTGCTGCTGCTGCCCAGGAGAAACTGAGGGGGAAGGGGGGGTCAGACCAGGGCCCCCACCGGGCTCCTCCAGCAAGCCTGGGCCCGGGTAATTAGTACCCGCACCCCCCCCCTCTCGGCGGCCCTGCTAATGAGACCTGCAAGGCAGTGACAAGATTATAGGCAACAACCAGGGCATCTAGACAAGACCCATGAGGACCTGATGAGGTGCCAGCGGTTTCAGTTCAGTTTAAGGTTTGTCAGAGCACCAGGGCAAATAACTTGTGGGGATCCCTACCAATGAAATTGTCAAAATGATATGCTGGTAAGGGCATTAAAATGTAATATGTAAATACTTGCAGCTCCAGCAATGTGTTGAACACACAGTAATGTCCCTACTCTTATTATGCCACAGTGCCCCCAGTTCACTTTATGCTACAGTGCTCCTCAGTTCACATTATGCCATAGTGCTCCTCAGTTCACATTATGCCACAGTGCTCCTCAGTTCACATTATGCAATAGTGCTCCTCAGTTCACTTTATGCTACAGTGCTCCACAGTTCACATTATGCCATAGTGCTCCTCAGTTCACATTATGCCACAGCGCTCCTCAGTTCACATTATGCCATAGTGCTCCTCAGTTCACATTATGCCACAGTGCTCCTCAGTTCACATTATGCCACAGTGCTCCTCAGTTCACATTATGCCACAGTACCTCCAATTCACTTTGTATCTGAAGCAATATCATTTTTGCAGCCTACTCAATACGGCAGTCAGACACTTTCGATGTAGGTATGTGTGGACACTACCGGGCGATTGCCTTGGTCTTCCGCTTGTAAATCTGGCACTTGAATGTCGCCAGTTATGATGCTGATGTTGTTGAAATGTTGACAGTGAACATGTCGGCATATGCAGAATTTCAACATGTTCACAATTTCAACATCTGAAATATTAAGAGGATAAATGTTGACATTCTGCACAGACTGAGGGGTTAGGGTTAGACTGTGAGAAGGAGGTTTAGGCGCTAAGGGGACGGTTAGGGATTAAGGGTTTGAATTGGTAATTCTCATTTCTGGAAGCCGAACAGGATCCACCAGAAGTCATCAGTGTTGACATGACGAATGTCGACGTGTTTAATATCGGTATGCCAAGCATGTCGGCATTGAAACCATGTCTACATGATGAAAGTTAACCAGATATTCCTATGACAGTGGATATTGGCCAACAACTGACATACTGTATACAGTATTTTAAGCAAACAAAGCCATCCTGACAATTAAAGAATATGGGCCAGAATTATTAAATAATGTTACCCTAAGAATGTAATGTGTGTCCCTAGAACAACTTCCCTGTAGAGCTTCAATTTGTAAATTCTTGGAATCCTGGTAATCAAATGCTAACGACCAATTAGAATAAACAAGAGAAAGTGCTTAATGCGGATCTGGCACCTACATACAGTAGTGGCAGCAATATACATGAGAATACATTCAATTCACTGAGAACCAATGCAAACATGATGGGTCCAGCCCATCAATTCTACATAGTAATGATCTGTGACATTACAGCCAGTGACGTTCCTAGCACCTGGTGACATTGTACTATTGGTGATCAGTGCACATTAACACTAACAGGTAACTGGGATGCCTAGGTGCGTCTGTTGGTTTTTGGTGGTAAGTAATTGGCTACCTGTATAATTTCTGCAGATCAGAACTTTATATAGAGTAGAGGGCACTTTTATAAGCTCACAGTCTCCCACCTTATAGTAATGCACCCGTCTCTTCTTCCTGGCAGCTGCTCTCTGGTCCAGTGCACTGATTGGGGGCTCAGATCGTCACGCACAACAAAACCTGCTAGAAGAAGCTGTTACCACTGGGAATTGCAGCAGCTCCACCCCATAAATTGCATGTTCTGGTGGCAGCCCCAGTAATCATATTATATAGGTTTTCGGGCAGCCAGAAGTAGCCTTAGTAATGCCCCCTTAGTAGTTGTACCTTCAATAATTTTCCACTTAGTATAGTTTCCACCTCAGTAGTTCCCCCTTACTAGATGTACAAAAGTTCCTACACCATTAGCACCTTTTTGTTTAGATTCCCGATGTATAGTTGTCCCTCTTGAGCAACCCCCATACATTTTTTGCAGCCTCTATTTGTTCCCCCATAAGTTTGCCCCCCTTAGTTTGTCCCCCCATAGTGTTATTTTGTCCCCCATTGCTTTTTCCTCTCTGCAGACAGCACGGACACAGATCCGTGCTGTCTGACTTCCACTTGACGAATGAAGATGGCGCCGGTTTCGGGACTTTTATAGAAATCCGGTTTCACGAGAATCCGATGCGAGACGATGACGCTTTGGCCTCGTTTTGGACTCGAAAAGATGGTGGGACCCGGCAAACTCCTCGGATCCGGCCCCGGATTAGGCAAATTCGGGGGGGTTCGGATCTCTAGGATCCGAACCCGCTCATCCCTACCAAAAATGGGCATGGCCTTTAAGAAAGGGGGTGTGGTCTCAGAGTACACTCCTGATTTCTTCACCCAGGATGCTTGCCCAGCACTCTCTCTTACCCCTTTCACACCAGCCAAAATTCCCAGGTGTGCAAGGTTCCCGTGCCAAATTCCCAGGAAAAAATTCTGGGATTTCAACCCTGCTAGCTAGCAGGGTTGCTCCTGCGACCAGCCCGGGTTACTGGCTGGTAGGAATGGAACTTACCCAGGCAGTGGGGTCTGAGCAGCGGGCTCCGAGCAGTGGGCGGTGGGCAGCGGGGTTCAGACGGCGGGCAGTATGTCCGGGCAGTGGGTGGTGGGGTCCGGGCAGTGGGTGGTGGGCTCCTGGGATCAGACCATGGGGATCCAGGCAGCGACCTGTACTCTGCTGCCCGCCACCCGCTGTCTGGACCATGCTGGCCGCCACTAGCTGCCCGGACCCCACTGTCTGGATCACGCTGCCCCCCTCACACCATAAAACACAGGAACTAAGCCGGTGTGAAAGAGGCCATGGCCCTGCTTGAGCCCTGGACTGTATTCCCGGGTAATCCCTGCATTTTCTGGTGTTTCTGGCATCTATTCACCCACTGCTCTGCTATCAAACGCCCCCCCCCCTGCCCACCCCCCACAACCACCACCAAATGGGAAACCACAGCTCACGGGTGGGACTTCTCCAAAAGAGTAGGACATGTTTATATTCCCCTCACTGTTTATGTTGCTCAAACAGTAGCAATTGCAACAAGTTTCCTATGACCACCGAAATCCTGAGCAAAATAGTCCCCTTAGTATCCAGTTATAGAAGAAGATTCTGGAGTCTACTTCACACCGATGATTCTGTTTCCTTTACAGGGTCTTTTGAACCAGAGGCATGACTGGGAGGCAATGGAATCATCTCCTGCCGGGCTCCTGCTCCAAAGGGGCACCTCTCCTCCCCTGTGAGTTTGAAATAGTTAATTGAAAGCCTTCGATACTGTTTCCGTGGCTGACTCCCCCTCCCAGCAGGACCATAGACACTTTGCATCATCTTTATTCTAAGCTTATATGCATACATATATTGGGGCAGTACAGATGGTGTAGTGGTTAGCATTGCTGCCTCACAGCACTGAGCTCATGGGTTTGATTCCCACCATGGCTCTAACTGTGCAGAGTTTGTATATTCTCCCAGTACTTGCGTGGGTTTCCTCCGGGTACTCCGGTTTCCTCCCACAATCCAAAAATATACTGGTAGGCCAGTGGTTCCCAAACTTTGTGCCTAGGCACCCTGGGGTGCCTGAGGACACTTACAGGGGTGCCTTGGGTTGGTGGACCACGATTAATTCATTTTAGTTAGGCAAAAGCAGTGCTAGTGGCTGCCAATGATAACATATGTGGGCAAACAGGAGCAAATCCTGCCCCTCACCACATAACTGTGACATATAAACACATGTACATCATTTTTTCAAAAATTCTGAATTTCTCGATAAGAAGCATTTGGACTAGGGGTGCCTTGAAAACATTTTGATGCTCTAGGGTGCCGTGATTCAAAAACGTTTGGGAACCCCTGTGGTAGGCTAATTGGGTCCCAACAATATTAACCCTAGAATGTCTGTGTGTGTGCACATGTGGTAGGGAATATAGGGGCAGATGTATTAAGCCTTAACAAGAGATAAATGAAAGGGTGATAAGGAGAGATAAACGTCCAGCCAATCACCTGCTAACTGCCATGTAACAGGCTGTGTTTGAAAAAAGTCAGTAAGGAGCTGATTGGCTGGACGTTTATCTCTCTTTATCACCCTTGCATTTATCTCTTGCTAAGGCTACACATACATCTACCTCACTATCTCGTCTAGTGCGTATGGAGCTTAAGGCCCCCATACACTAGCCGATTTTGGTCAGATTTCAGCCAGATCAGTCGGATCTGGCCGAAATCGGACCAAAATCGGCTAGTTTTGATGTCCCCTCAGATCCGATGCGCGGTCCCGTGCGCATCGGATCTGCGTCGGGTGGTCGGACCTGCTGCACGTCCGACCACCCGACTTGGGACCTAGTGGGGCGGGGCGGCGCAGCGGTGGAGGGAGCAGGGGGGGCTGGGGACGCTGCGGGGGACACAGGCGGCATAGAGCCGGGCAGGGGGAGCCGGCCGGGAGCTGTCAGTAATGAATAAAAAAAAAAAAGCCCATACAATGAATGGGCGGCCTGTGATTGGCTGAGCGCTCTCTCAGCCAGTCAGCAATTGGCTGAGAGAGCGCTCAGCAGCCAATCACAGGCTGCCCATTCATTGTATGGGCTTTTTTTTTTTATTCATTACTGACAGCTCCCGGCCGGCTCCCCCTGCCCGGCTCTTTGCCGCCTGTGTCCCCCGCAGCGTCCCCAGCCCCCCCTGCTCCCTCTACCGCCTCGCCGCACAGACGCTGTCCCCCGCAGCGTCCCCAGCCCCCCCTGCTGCCTCTACCGCCTCGCACCGACGCTGTCCCCCGCAGCGTCCCCAGCAGCGGGGGACACAGACACAGGACACAGACGCCCCCCCCCCCCCCTGCTCCCCGGGTTTTTTACATGTGATAAATCGAGACGATTTATCACATGTAAAAAATGGCACATCAAGTGCCAATCTAATCAAGCTCCCCCGGGGAGCAGCCAGGGAAGCTCAGGGGGAAGTCGGGGGCGACTTGTCCTAAGGACAAGTCGCCCTAGTGTATGGGGGCCTTTAGAGTGTAAAGGCCCCCATACACTAGGGCGACTTGTCCTGAGGACAAGTCGCCCCCGACTTCCCCCTGAGCTTCCCCGGCAGCTCCCCGGGGGAGCTTGATAAGATTGGCCTTTTGATGTGCCATTTTTTACATGTGATATATCGTCAGAACAGGGCTGCTGGTGGGGGGCGCTGATAAGGCAGCGTGCAGGGGGCGCTGCGGGGGACAGTGACAGAGCCGGGCAGGGGGAGGCGGGAGCTGTCAGTGCTGGAAAAAAAAGCCCATACAATGAATGGGCAGCCAATTGCTGACTGGCTGAGAGAGCGCTCAGCCAATCACAGGCTGCCCATTCATTGTATGGGCTTTTCTTTTCCAGCGCTGACAGCTTTTCCTGCCCGGCTCTGTTACTGCCAACTCTGTGTCCCCCGCAGCGCCCCCCTGTCTTACTAGCAGCGCCCCCCGCATTGACGGCTCCCGGCTCCCTGCGGAGGTAGCGCAGGCGGGGGCCGCAGGCTTCGTGAGCTCAGCCAATCAGCGGCCGCCCGGTCTTTTGAATAGGATTTCTTCCTATTCTCCCGCCGCGCCGACGGTCTCTGCTCTGCAACGCCTGCGGTCCCTGCCTGCACTACCTCCGCCGGGAGCCATCAATGCGGGGGGGGGGGGGGGCGCTGCTAGACAGGTGGGCTGTATATAAAGATATATCGGATCTGAACATCGTGGCTCAGATTCCAATATATCTTATGTTCTGCAGGTCCGACGCCGTGATCCGATCCGATGCGCGAGGGACCGCGCATCAGATCAGATGTCAAACACATGCGATTTTGGTCCGATTTCACCTGATTTATCGGCCCAAAGGGCCGAAATCGGATGAAATCGGCCAAAAATCGCATAGTGTATGGGGGCCTTAAGCTCCACTGGGGCAGGGACTGATGTAACTGTTCAAATATTCTCTGTAAAGCGCTGCAGAATATGGGGATTATTCTGATTCACTCGGAAAGGCATAATCACTCTCTAATGGACAAAACCATGTGCACTGCAGGTGGGGCTGATGTAACATGTGCAGAGAGAGTTAGATTTGGGTGTTTTATTGTTTCTGTGCAGAGTAAATACTGGCTGCTTTATTTTTACACTGCAATATAGATATCAGTTTGAAGTACACCCCCCACCCAAATCTAATTCTCTCTGTACATGTTACATCAGCCCCACCTGCAGTGCAAATGGTTTTGTCCATTAGAGAGTGATTGTGCCTTTCCCAGTGAATCAGAATAAACCCCTATGTGTGCACTATGGGCCTTATTCTAGTTCACTCTTAGAGGAACATTCCTTCTCAGATGGACAAAACCATGTGCACTGCAGGGGGGCGGATGTAGCAGGTGCAGATAGAATTAGATTTGGGTGAGTTATTTTGTTTCGGTGTTTGTTTGCTATGTACGGTGCCGCAGACACTTTTTGGCGCCTTATAAATAAACGTACTACTATTACTACTAGGGATACTCACTGACTGCTTTATTTTTACACTGCAATATAGATCTCACTTTGAAGAAAAACCCCACCCAAATCTAACTCTCTCTGCACATGTTACACCTGCCCCCCCCTGCAGTGCACATGGTTTTGTCCATTTGAGAAGGAATTTGCCTCTAAGAGTGAACTAGAATAAGGCCCTGTATAAGAAACTGTTAACAAATAAAATATACTTTATATAAGTTTGGTGTGTGTGCGTGCGTGTGTGGGGAACTGGGACAAACTCACACCACTGGTTTGAACTATCGATGCCCCAGCCGTAGTAGATGAAATTCTCTAAACAATAGAGTGCGCAGTACACTGTATGTAGTTTTTATAACAAATTGCAGTGCGCTGCCACCTGCTGGCCAAATACATTAACTGCAGTAAGAACGTAATACCTGTACCTGCCATTAAGGCGGAAACTCATGCGATCAACTCCCATTATCTAAAGTCTAGTTTTGTTGCAATTAAAATGAGCTGACACAGGGGTGTAACTTCCATTTTTTATGGGGGGGGGGGGGGGGGGGGGCACACTCCAGCTTGCCTCCAGGTGCCTGGGAAGAACGTACGCCTCTGGACTGACTGACAAACTATTGTGGCTTTAACATCAGCTCCTATAGGTGGCCGGAATATAGCGGCAACCAACTTCAGCATCTGGGGAAAGGTCGCTCGAGGTCATGCATTATAATGTCTGACTTCTTCCATGAACTAGGCCAATGTAATAGTGAGCGTCTTCAACGCTCCGAATCCAAATTGGATCTGAATTCTAATGGTATATTTAAGGTGCCCACACACGGATAGATATCAGATCCAATATCTATCCAATTTCACCCCTGATCATGGACACACACAGAACGATTAAGAAAATGATCAGAGGGTTTACTGAATCATTCAGCGTGGCCATGATCAGGGGTGTTTGGAATCTGCGGCTTCACCTGCCGCTGGCACCTCCACCCACCTCCACACCCTGCTGCCGCACCTCCGCACCCCCATGCTGGCAGACAGAGAGAGAGAGAGGCCAGAGGCTGGAAGGTGATTTCCAATGAAAGGCAGCCACTGATTGGCTGAGAGAGCTTGTCTTATTCATTTGAAATCTCCTGCACTCCGCGATCCTCCCTCTGCCTGCCAGCAACTGAGGTGAGGAGCAGGGTGCAGCGGTGTGGCGGGCGGTTGGAGGTGCACCGCACAGGGGGGATGCCGGTGCCGGGACTTGGCCACATCATTCATCAAGCCTACACATGGAACGATTTGGCCATGATCCTGCAAGACGGGTCTTTAATATTTGTCTCTATGAACAACCCACGGGCACCCACATCAGATCATCATCAAGCCCACACATGGTAAGTTCTAAAATGATAGGTTGTTCTGATTGGTTGGAAATGGCCATATCAGCATCTGGAATTCCTCAGGCCGGGAAGTAATGGGAGCTGAATTACACTTAACAGCTCTAGAAAGCTGGACATAATTAGAGCTTAGGGGTTTTTTTGTGAGTAGTATTTGGCAATGATTTAAATCAATTCCAAATACACAATTACAGAACTTTTGCAACAAATAAACATTTTTAAAATGAATCTAAAATATGCTGTGATCTCTCAATATCGCCTAGTGTGTACACACCATGTTGTTAATGATGCGCACAATGGGTGGGAGGCTCCTGAAAAGCTGGTCCCCCTTCCGGCCCCCCGGGAGGGTTGGCAGCTCTACTGCATCGCCCCCAACCCCCCCTTTCTGCTGCATCAAATACCGTGTATTTTGCGGGTTTGCGGTAAGGGGGAGGGGCTAAAATTATGACAATCACGTAATGTTGCATTATTTTGGCCCCTCCCCCAAACCTGCAAATTATCGCATATGACTGGCATGGGGGTGGGGCTTGGTGACATCAGCCTCACCCTGCGCCCGCTGACACAAGGTACCTGGTCTCCTCTCCAGGCTTCTCCCGGAGAGGAGAAATAACAGGAGGTAAGTTTGTCATTAACAATCTCCTCCTTCATTTGCAAATGTCCAGACGAGGGAGTCCTTGTTAACGACGGTCATGAATGTTACTCCGCCCGCCGTCGCGGCCTGACATCCCGTGCATCAGCAAATGTGTCTTCACCCCGCCAAGTTCCCTCTACCACCAATATCGGCGTCAGCCTTAGCCATGTCAACCTATTTCATATTGGGTGTGTATAGTTTTATCGACAACACTTAGGTCGACAGTCATTAGGTCGACACCATTGGGTCGACAGGTGGGAAGGTTGACAGGTGTCAAGGTCGACATGGGTGACGGTCGACAGGTGGCAAGGTCGACATGGTGCAAGGTCGACACGGGTTTAGGTCGACATATCGTTAGGTCGACAAATCGGAAGGTCGACATGTTTTTTTTTTTTTACTTTTTTTACCCGAATGTCGACACAGTCGACATGGACACAGTTGGAAGTCAACCGCAGCCCCTCGCAATGCTCGCTTCGCTCACGATGCTTCGGGCACACTATTTTATTCTAACACCACACCCTAGTGGATGGTAGGGCATGAAGTACTGCCTGTCGGCACATGTCGGCTCAAAAAACAGTAAAAAGAAACAATGTCGACCTTCCGTCCTAAGCCATGTCGACCTAAAGTTATGTCGACCTAAACACATGTCGACCTTGCCACCTGTCGACCTTCACCCATGTCTACCTAGACACCGGTCGACCTAGACAACGGTTGACCTAATGACTGTCGACCTAAGACAATACGACCGTATCCCTTCATATTTCAGTGACTGACATAATGTATGTACACCTAACAAGGGTGAACCCAATGCCCGAATCCTACTCAGCTGGAATATGAAATAAATCCTTTAAAAAACCTTTAATACAGTTTTTCCTTTTGCGACAGTTTTACCTCTTTCATTCTTTTCCTCTTGATGCTCCCATACTGCTTAAACTGTCATTTAATGACCAGCGGCAGGTGTTGCACTTCTGTCACCCGAGGTTCAGGAACGTGGGTATTAGTGGGAGGGAGCAGTAAGCTGCAGTTGTGCCTTGGGCATGGAAATACCTAGCACTCGCTCTGACTGCGCCCCAACCATTCAATTTAAGTAAGAGCTTAGCGCTCGTATTGAACCGCCCTATTATTTATACATGAAGGACCGGAGTAACCGAGTAAGGGCTGTACATTATTTAAGAGACTCCCTTTCCTAAAAAAATAAGTATCAATTATTCTTTTTCATCTTTTTAATTCAACTAAAAAAAAAAAAAAAACAACAACAACAGTCCAGCTGGTAAATGGTTAAATGCTGTATTCAGGAAGCTGCAGCAGAGCGGTGACCTGCAGACAGGAGTTCAGGATACAGGCAGCAAGGAAAGGCTAACACTGGGTAAGAATGAGAGGAAGGAATTCATCAGACAAGCCAGGGATTGTTTAACAGATGTTAAAAATGTTTAATCAGCATTACCCAAAAAGTGACACTAGGTGGCAGCACCAATAAATGATGCATTTAGCAATATGTGTATTACTGCTAAAGACTAGCTAGTGAACCATTTACAATGTCTCTGGGTATTGCTGACTACACGACCTAATGCTTGTGTCGACCTAATGATCACGTCGACCTTCAGTCATGTCGACCTTCTGGCATGTCGACCTTCAGTCATTTCGACATTCATGCATGTCGGCCTAGTGGTATAGACCTAATGCTTGTTGACCTAGTTCATGTCTATCCAATGACCCACACCTGCCGCACATGGCTGGCCAGCAGAGAGGTATATGGTTAGGGAGCTGAGCCACAGATGAGGGATATGGTTAGGGGACAGAGCTGCACATGGCTAGCCAGGAGAGAGATGTATGCGGTTATTGGACAGAGTCGCACACAGGGCCGTTTCTAGACAATTTAGCTCCCAGGGCAAAAGAATAAAAATGCGCCCCCCCCCCCCCCCCCCCCAATACATAACATGAAATACAAGAAATTGCGCGCGCCGAAGGCGCGCGCGGCGAAATAGGGGGTGTGGCTTATTTTAAAAGGGGGTGTGGCTTAAATAAGGGCGTGGTCTAGCAGCAAAACAATTACCTTACATCTCAATTTTGCAACCTGCATGTCCAGACATTGGTTACCGCAGGAATTGTCATTGTCCTCCCGCACAAGTTGGCGGGCTGAAGACCACACGGTGACATAAAAATATAAAGCCCCACACAGTTACCTAGTATGCCTCACAGATCAAGGCCAAACAATGACAGGCTACTTAAATCATTATACACTTTTTTATCTGTGATGCCAATTACACATTACATATTACGCCGCACACCATGATGGCAAGTAC
Organism: Crinia signifera; assembly: GCF_055691185.1. Taxonomy (NCBI): domain Eukaryota; kingdom Metazoa; phylum Chordata; class Amphibia; order Anura; family Myobatrachidae; genus Crinia; species Crinia signifera. The sequence continues at coordinate 308,971,796 of NC_139220.1, read as the reverse complement.
ACAATACTCCCCACAACGTAATGCCTATTACACATTATGCCCAACGCGCCGCTGCCGCACAACTGATGCCATTTACTAATATGCCCCCACAGTGCCATACATATAGTGCCATACATATATGCCCCCACAGTGGCAGATATGCCCCCACAGTGCCACACATATGTCCCCACAGTGCCACACATATATGCCCCACAGTGACAGCTATGCCCCCACAGTGCCACACATATATGCCCCCACAGTGACAGCTATGCCCCCACAGTGCCACACATATATGCCCCCACAGTGAGAGCTATGCCCCCACAGTGCCACCTATATATGCCCCCACAGTGACAGCTTTGCCCCCACAGTGCGACAGATATGCCCCCCACAGTGCCAGATATGCCCCCAGAGCGCCACACATATGCCCCTACAGTGCCACACATATGCCCCTACAGTGCCAAATATGCCCCCACGGTGCCACATATATGCCCCCATAGTGCCACACATATGCCCCCACAGTGCCAAATATGCTCCACAGTGCCACACATATGCGCCCACAGTGCCACACATATGCCCCCACAGTGCCACATATATGCCCCCACAGTGCCACATATATGCCCCCACAGTGCCACATATATGCCCCCACAGTGCCACATATATGCCCCCACAGTGCCACATATATGCCCCCACAGTGGCAAATATGCCCCCACAGTGCCACACATCTGCCCCCCTCAGTGCCAGACCTATATGCCCCCACAGTGCCAGAGGATAAATATCCCAGCAGCAGCACAACTCACCGTTGCTGCTGCTGGGGAGAGCAGAGTCCGGGTCTCCGTCGTCCCATTGCCGCCGCCGCTTCTGTTTCCCAGGGGAGGAGAGGGGAGCGCATAGCGCATCTCTCCTTCCCCTTCACTATGACGGCTGTCAGACAATCATATCTCGCGGGCTGGCTCCTTATTGGCTGCCGGCCCGCGAGCTGATTGGCTTACAGCCCAGTGACACAGCGAGGGGAAGGAGAGACTTATGCGCTCCTCTCCCCTCCAAGTCGAGCATCTTTTTGGGGCGGCGGACGGGGCGTGCGGGGGGGACAGCAGCGTTGGGGAAGCTGGCGGGCGCCCTGGCAGCTAAACAGAGGCGGACAAGCCGTGCGGTGCCCCGGGCGGCTGCACGGCTTGTCCGCCTCTAGAAACGGCCCTGGTCGCACATGGCTAGCCAGGAGAGAGATGTATGCGGTTATTGGACAGAGTCGCACATGGCTAGCTGGCAGAGAGGCATACAGTTAGGGGACAGAGTCGCACATGGCTAGACAGCAGAGAGGTATATGGTTAGGGGACAGAGTCACACATGGCTAGACAGCAGAGAGGTATATGGTTAGGGGACAGAGTCGCACATGGCTAGACAGCAGAGAGGTATATGGTTAGGGGACAGAGTCGCACATGGCTAGCCAGCAGAGAGGCATACCATTAGGGTACAGAGTCGCACATGGCTAGCCAGCAGAGAGGCATACCATTAGGGTACAGAGATGCACATGGCTAGACAGCAGAGAGATATATTGCTAGAGGACAGAGTTGCACATCCAGAGCCGGATTAACAATGGGCCTGATGGAGCTACAGCTCCAGGCCCACTCTCTAAATAGGTCCATTTTGTAGCTGAGGGTCAGAGCTTTCCAACGAGCCCAGCCCCGCGTCTCTAGCCCCCGGGAACCGGAGATACTGCCAGGCAAAGCTGGAACGTTTTCCCCATAGGATAACATGAGACCCACAAAGTCCGACTCCCACCTGGTTCCAACGGCATCACAGAAGCTCAAGGTTGATCTCAGTCGAACCAAAATTGCTGGGCCTTCAATCTGATACCAGGCTGGTCCATATGGGTTCATTGGTTCTAGAGATATTTCGTGTAAACCGATTTTTTTTTTTTTTTCATTTCTGAAATGTAATTTCATGGTTGTTCATGTTGTTTGAGGACAGATTTCTCTGGAACTAAATGGCCCAGTTTCACAGGACCAAATTCATTTGAAAATAATTTGAATCCCTTGTGTAAATGGGTCAGTTGGTTCCGAAGATATAGCTGGTTGTTTAAAGGGGGGCAGGGGTAGTTTTCTCTCCTCCTCACGCCAGAAAATGCAGGAACTAGGCTGGTGTAAAAGGGGCCAATCCGGGAATGTCCCTGCATGATCCTGGGTCAATATTCCTGGGTAAATCCCTGCATTTTCTGGTGTGAAAGGGGTATTATATCAAATAGCTGGGACCTACATTGCTCTGAATACAGCCGGGCAGCCCCCTGCTCTCTGTCCGACTGTCAATGGCTGTCATTTCTGCCTGGCGGCGGCTGTCCCTCAGTTACCACAAGCATGTATTCCCCCTTGGCAATGAGCATGTAATCCCACATGGCAATGAGCATGGAAACTCTGGCAATGAGCATGGAACCCCTGGCAATGAGCATATAGGTAAGCAGCACTTATGTAGCATAATTTTTAATACGCATTATGGTGTTTGGCTTAATACGTAATGGACATTATGGTGTGTGGCTTAACATGTAATGGATATTATGGTGTAATTTTTAATGCACACCTTTGGCGCGCAATGCCCGTTTATGAATCATATTGTGCATTATTGCTCAATCTGTTTGGTATAGTGTGTATTTTGGCTCAATCCATGTGGCAGAATGTGAATTTTTGCCTTAATCTGTGTGGCATAACGTGAATTTTGACTCAATCCGTGAACCATAGTGTGAATTTTTTTCTCATTCCATCTGGCATAATGTGTAAGAGAATAAAGGGGTGTGTACAGTATAAAGGGGTTACTATTGTGTTGCATGATTTGTCTAAGGGATATATGGGGTCCGGTATGATATGCTGGCGGTCGAAATACCGTCGCTGGACTCCCGACCGCCGAAATGCCGACAAGGGGGGGCTGTGGATCGCTCCCCTTTCGGTTTCGCTGCACTCGCCAAGCAGAGGGCACGGTGCCTTGCTACGCTCAGCACACTATTTTATTCTGACTGGAGTGCCGCCTCACCCCGCAAGTATCTTAGGACATCGGCATCCTGCGGGTGCACCTTTGGATATCTCCCTGCATTTTTCCTATGTCAGCCCCCTGCTTTTTCCAGGCATATATATTTAGTTGAAAGTATTTACACAAATACAGACACACCCATGAGCAGACCACCCAACCAGAACACTGGTCACGCCCCCCACATTATTAGGTGCTGGCCACAACCCCTATTATTGCGCATAATAGGCCCTTGATCATTTTCAGCTCCAGGCCCATTTAGACCTTAATCTGGCTCTGTGCACATGGCTAGCCGTCAGAGAGGTATATGGTTAGGGGACAGAGTCGCACATGGCTAGCCGTCAGAGAGGTATATGGTTAGGGGACAGAGCCGCACATTTCTAGCCGTCAGAGAGGCATACGGTTAAGGGACAGAGTCGCACATGGCTAGCTGGCAGAGAGGTATCTTGTTAGAGGACAGAGTTGCACATGGCTAGACGTCAGATACGTATATGGTTAGGGGACAGAGCCGCACATTGCTAGTCGCCAGAGAGGCATATGGTTAGGGGACAGAGCCGCACATTGCTAGCCGTCAGAGAGGCATACGGTTAGGGGACAGAGTCGCACATGGCTAGCCAGGAGAGATGCATACGGTTAGCAGACAATAACCGTAACGCATAATCTGTGACTGAGATGGGCTTGAAGTGGTCAGCACTGACCTCAGGTGCCCACCTTAAAAATCTGCCTGCAAATGCTTACTTCCTATCAGTCAGACTGTGATGTGTTTGCATTTTCAGTCGCCAATTTCCCTCGCGCGCGAGTACAACCAGAGGCCGCTGCCGACATGCTGTGTCCTGAGTCTGTATATTTACTCTCTGCTGCACACACCTCGCTGGCTGAGTCTGACATGTTTGTTCTTATATCTTGCTTCATGTTTGTTCTGCTAGATAGATTAATCTGAGAGCTGGGTCACACACATGTACGGTCTTGTGCCCTGTAACGTATCTACAATGGACATAGATCTGCACAGGGCTTGTACTGTGTAGGGCAGATCTGTGTCTGCCTCGATGGTCTTAAGCCCTGAACACACTGCGCAATTAGGGGCTTTAGTGTCCCCTTAACCATGTCTGACATGATGTGGCCGTTGGGGGATAGAAAAAGGTGCGGGAACTGTGCATCTTAACATATGGGCTCAACGGGCAGCTGCCCAAGGGACCTCCAATTCTAGGGGGCTTCAAGCTTGGGCAGAATGGGTTGTGGGCATCTGTCTCATAAGCTTCTTGCGAGGCAGTAGAGAACGCTGCCTGGTTGTTCTGATTGTGAATTACATGTACCCACAATCAAAGCGGCCAGGAAGCATTCTTTTCCTTTGTCCCAGCCGGCAGTCAGACAGTAAATGCCATCATGCTGATTGGTGGATCACTGTATGGACGGGACCATGGGAGGGGCATGTAATGCTGTTATGGCAGCCCTAGGAACTGCCCCCGCAATGGTCTGTTCCCGCCCATCACTACTTAAACTGTGGTAGTGCACCGGCAGATCGCGATTATCGGGGAAACTGCGGCAGTTGTTGAATTAGCCCCATTGTGAGGCCAGTGGCAACATCCATGGACCCATCTTCTCTGTCACCAGCTGCACGAAAAGCTAAAGGGCACTCAGCTGACCGATGTTTGACACACATGTTCCGATGCTGGAGCGGACGCAGCAGAGGATCAGAGAAGCCGGCGTTAGGCGTACACACATGCTCTGGGATTAGAATATTATGGCATAGTAGCTGTATATAAAGGCATTGCGGCCGATAAATACCATACCTCTTTGAATCAGACCCTTTATTAGCCTTGAATAAATATATTTATTGATGTATGCGTCTTCTACCAACCTGTAATCCTTCACAGAACATGTGATAGTGTAACACTGGTCTGGAAGAAATTTCCCAAATTAAATGGATCATTTAGGCCAGTACAGATACATTTACCAGCCAGTCAGCTTCTAGTTCCATGTAACTGGCTGTGCTTGAAATTGCCAGTTAGGAGCTGATTGGCTGGTACTTTATCTGTCTCCATGTTATTGCTCTCCGAGGCTTCGTGCAGTACATCTACCACAAATAAGATGTTTCAACCGTCTTCAAACCATCTTATTCCCACTTTTTGTGATGCACGCTGCATGACCGAGCAGAGAGTCCCGAGTTGGCATTCTGTAATGTTGGGAGGTATGCTATGGAGTGTGGCTGAAAAACGTGGGGCTGCTGTCACACCTGGGGGAGAGCGGAGAATAAAGCTTCACCTGCAGGGTTCGGGGGTGTCATAAAAATTGTATGGTCTGGACCATATGAAAAGGCTTTAATCTCCCCTTCCCCATGTTCCCGGTGAAAGCTGCCACAGGCATCCCCTGATGGTACACCCCCCGGACAGGCACTACAAGCTCAGGAATGCAGAGTTTGATGGTCCGTTCCGGCGTCCTGAGGTCCGGTCCGGTTCCAGTTTTCAAGTATTTTCTATGCTATGCCCAAGTTTATCTGCAAATCCTACTAACTTTCCATGTGGAAAGCAAAGCAGCTACTGTAACTGTGCCATATACACATAATGTAAGACAGTCCAGTGGCAGAACTTACAGTTGGTGATCCCAGGTGCAAAAATATAATCCTCTCCCTGTCACCCACTGCCTCCACCCCAACGCATGGTCACAATATGCAACATGGAAGTGGATGAGAGGGAGAGGAAGAGGGTGAGAGGGAGAGGCAGTGTGTGATAGGGAGAGGCAGAGTGTGACAGGGAGAGGCATGGGAGGCTGAGTATGACAGGGAGAGACAGAGTGTGACAGGGAGAGGCAGAGGGTGAGAGGGAGAGGCAGAGGGTGACAGGGAGAGGCAGTGTGACAGGGAGAGGCAGAGTGTGACAGGGAGAGGAAGAGGGTGAGAGGGAGAGGAAGTGTGTGATAGGGATAGGAAGAGTGTGAGAGGGAGAGGCATGGGAGGCAGAGTGTGACAGGGAGAGGCAGAGGGTGAGAGGGAGAGGCAGAGGGTGACAGGGAGAGGCAGAGAGTGACAGGGAGAGGCAGTGCGTGACAGGGAGAGGCAGAGAGTGACAGGGAGAGGCGGAGAGTGACAGGGAGAGACAGAAGTTGACAGGGAGAGGAAGAGGGTGAGAGGGAGAGGAAGTGTGTGATAGGGAGAGGCAGTGTGTGACAGGGAGAGGCATGGGAGGCTGAGTATGACAGGGAGAGGCATAGTATGACAGGGAGAGGCAGAGGGTGACAGGGAGAAGCAGAGGGTGACAGGGACAGCAGTGGACTCCTTAGTCCTCAGGAGTCCCAATGCACTACACCTGCTGCACCAATGGTCGTTCCGCCTCTGGTACAGTCTACTTTGTGTATGCCAAACAGTTCAGTAATCCAGCAGCCTCCTTGAGGGTGTGAAGATCTACACTGTCCAGTCAGACATCCCATGGGTCAGCACCACATGATTGACATGCATTAGGTCAATAGGTAGAAAAAGTCAGTAGGTTCCAAAAGGTTCACAGTTGTTAAGGCTGAAAGGCTAAAAAGGTCAACATGACATCGACTGACACCTAAATGGCCGACATATGTCATTGGGAGTTTTTCTGGCCACATCTTGTATATTTCATGATTTGTAACCAGCATTAGTAGCTTGCGCCTAAGTTATAACACTCATTTTCTTATTCACATCCCTCTGCTACCAGCAGGTGTCGTCTCGAGCAACTTAGATGACTTTACCGTGAGGTACAGTTAAGCTGCCGATGATTGGGATGCTGGCAGTCACAGTGCCGACGCTGGAATCCCAGTAGCCGGCATCCTGATTGTAAGTGTGGTGGGTGTTGTAGCGTTAGGCCGGGAGGGTTAGGTTTAGGCACTAAGGGGGATTTAGGGATAGGTTTGGGAGGGGGAGGTTGGTGTTATGCTGCGAGGATGGGGGATGGGTTAGGGTTAGGCACAATGGGGGAGGTTAGGCATGGTGGGGCTGGGTTAGGGATAGGCACGATGAGGGGGGGTGGATAGAGTTATGCATGATGGGGGGTGGGTTAGGCACATGGTGGGGTTAGCACAATGGGGAGTAGGTTAGGGTTAGGCAAGGTGTCAACCTTGTCAGTGTCGACCATGTTCATGTCAACATTTTGCTTTTGACTACTCTCTGTCAATGTCCATCAAGTGTATGCCGATCATTTTTAGATGTCTAACTAGTCGCGGTCGCGTTAGTGGTTGACCAAGTCATTGCGGATCTAGACATCGTCGATCCATTGACCGGATATGCGCCAGCATACCACCCGCCAGTGACACATTCTAAACCAATCACTAGAGGACGATTGATGGAGTGCAGTGTCCACCTTTTTTGGGTTTTATATTTTTTAAAAATATATTATATAGAAATATACAGTGGCGTAACTATAGCACCGCAGCCCCCGCGGGGGGGGGGGCGCTGTGCATGTGGGGGCGCCGGGAGCTGCGGTGCTATAATTAAACCCCCCCCTCAATCCCCCGCAGACTTACCTATCGCGCTGGTCCCGGCGGCTCGGTTCTTCTGCTGAGGACTACCACAAAATGGCCGCCCCCATATAGCACACAGTTCTCTGAAACTGCTGTATGGGGGCGGCCATTTTCTGGTGGTCCTCAGCAGAAGAACGGAGCCGCCGGGACCAGCGCGATAGGTAAGGCTGTGGGGTATTGAGGGGGGGTTTGCATGGGCGGCGGGGCGGCGGGGTAGGGGTGCTTGGCGGGGCGGTGACGGCGGGGGGGCGCCCAAAACGTAGCTACGCCACTGGAAATATATATATATATATATATATATATATATATATATATAACAATTCTAATACCTGGATCAACAGTGTTCACCTATAAACTTTATTTATTATACCGCTCATAATTCTACCTGATTAAAATAATTTTACTTTGTGCTACAACGTATTAGAAATGGCTTAATCCGTATTAGATACTTATCTAGCCCACACATATTCCGCAGCGCCTTCTAGAGAATATTTGGCCATAATACTCTATACATAATACTAATGCATAATAATTATTCATAATACTGCAGAATATCCACTGCCTAAGAACCAATGATTGCTCTCACTATCACATTGTGATGTCACTGGTTCCTAGCGAACTCATTGGCTACTTTCTCATAGACATCATTTCGGAGTTCAAAATGGCCAATGTGTGTAGGCTATTGGTGGGCTTTGATATTATGCTTTTATGTTATGTGTCTGGTAAAAAAAAAAGAAGAAGCAAAAAGCAGTCAAATGAAAGTTCTCTCACATGATATAACAAAGAGATATTGTTCCTCTGTACAGAAAATACGTTTAATTTTAGCAACAACTTCATCTATATAGAAATTTGGTTATAATTCCCCCAATGTCGTTGACTATTTTTGTCTTTACTGTTTTTATTTTTGTTATTACTGTAATTCTGTCTATGCTGCTCCGCTTCCTATAGAAAAACTGTGGGAAACAGGCAGGTCCCACCGCCTTCTTCATATCCTGTGCCCCGCTTGATAGGAACAGCAGGAAGGATGCTCCGGTGTCACTACACACCCCTCTTGCTGTCCCCACCGGCCGGATACGTGTCCTCGTCCCACAAGGTTCACTGGGGTTCTTCATCTCAGTAAGAACCCAGATGTCACACAATTCTATGTTGTTCTGTCTGATTTCGGTTGCTGTATTAAAGTTTTTTTTTGTTGATTATTTGTACACTTTTTTATGGCTCTTTCAGTAGTTTTGGGGCAGATGTATTAAGCCTGGTGAAGAGATAAACTGGAGATAAAGTGGAAGGAGATAACGCACCAGCCAATCAGATCCCAACTGTCATATTTCAAACACAGCTGATTGGCTGGTGCGTTAACTCTTCCAAGTTATCTCCACTTTATCTCCAGTTTATCTCTTCTCCAGGCTTAATACATCTGCCCCTTTATGTGTTAATCATTTTTTATCAGTTTCACATGTTTTTAGGGCTGTCCCAATTTTTTGCCACTATGATGCGATCATGGAGCCACGCCCCCGGCCACTTCCCGCTTGACCATGCCCTCTATTTCCCCGCCTCGCTGCCTCCATTAGCCTAATAACACGCAAATCATGTTGGTAAAAGTAAAACAAATTCTTATACAACATATTATTATATTTATAGTTCTAGAAACAATTTCAAGTTACATTTTTGTTAACATATAATATTCTAAGGACATCACAGTAGTCTTATGGTTAGCATTGTCTGAAATGACTGAGGTAATGGTTTTAGGGCCTATTTCGGATTTGTATGGTTGCTATGGTGATATGAAGTTCACCATAGCAACCGGATGGAATTAGGCCCTTAATCCCATGTCTGTGTGGGGTTGATATGTTCTCTCTGTGCTTGCTTGTTTAGTTGCTGCTGCCTCCTCCTACATTCCAAAAACTATCTTGTGCCCATAGCAACCAATCAGATTATTTCTAGTTTCTAGGATGCAAAAGAGAAATGATAGACAATATATGGACCCATTTAATATATGATTACACAGAGCTGGCACTAGGTATAGGCATACTCAGCAAATGCCTAGGGCTTTTAGATTAACTTGGGGCATGCAGCTCATACAATTGAGCCAGCAGCAGTGTGAGCATCAGTGTGCGGGGAGGCAGTGGTGGGCAGTGACAAAAATGGCCACCTTCCATGGAGGAGGGCTGCTGTGCATACCCAGCCACAGCAGCTCCAACTCCCATGCATCTTTGCAGAGTCCAGCAGGATGAGCTTGCACTGACTGACTCCCTGCAGTAAGCCCATAGTTACCTCCCCTCCTGCATTCTGCAGTAGACTCCCTGAAATAGCAGCAATCTCCCTCTCTCCCTCATTAGTCTAGCAATCTCCCTCATGTCACCTAGCCCACATTACACTGTTACATCATAGTTACCTCCCCTCCTGCATTCTGCAGGAGACTCCCTGACATAGCAGCAATCTCCCTCTCTCCCTCATTAGTCTACCAATCTCCCTCATGTCACCTAGACCACATTACACTTTTACAGCATAGTTGCCATTACTAATGTGTGGTATAATGTGTAAGGGGCATTACTGTGTGGCATTATGTGTATAAGGACATTACTAATGTGTGATATAATGTGTAAGGGGCATTACTGTGTGGCATTAAGTGTATAAGGGCATTACTAATGTGTGGTATAATGTGTAAGGGGCATTACTGTGTGGCATTATGTGTATAAGGACATTACTAATGTGTGGTATAATGTATAAGGGGCATTACTGTGTTTCAACCTAGAAAATAATAGACAGAATCTGATTGGTTGCTATGGGTTACATTACCGCTTTTCATTTTATGAAGCTTTAGTAAATTTACACCTGAGGGTCTGAGATTTATGATTTCACATATGTGTGTTTTATGGAAAAACATAAAAATAGAATGTCCCCTGTTAGGTAAGAATGATAAGTTGTAGGTCCAGTCACAGTATAACACTATCACAATACCTGGTAGGAACGGATACTATGTTACCACTAGCAGTTATGCCCAGCAGTGTCTATGTGTATGTGGTTTTTGGCAGCCAGTGCCTGCAGCCAGTGCCCTACCCCAGCCGACCCCTGTGTCAGAACTACCAGCAGGGGACCAGAGGCATGGAGATCTGTGTAGTAATCCGTGGAGAGAGATAAAGCAGAGGCAGATAAAGTATCAGCCAGTCTGCCATATTACTGTCCATGTTTGAGCTGGTTGGTTGGCACTTTATCTTTCTCCGTTTTATCTTTCTCCAAGGGCAATATGTAAGGCACGCATGCATTTTTAAAGCGGCAATCATTTACAATGCAAACCCAACCTGGTTAAGCCTATAAATGGTTGCTGATTTAAAAATTTGTGCAGACTCGCACAAACTCCCTTTAGCAGCCTGCACCTCGCCGGATATTACAAGTTACAGTACATAGACACCATAGTCTCCAGATGTAGATCCCTCACCTCCTACCTGATGTTCCTATCTGGCCCAGTCCCCCATTGAAGGCCAGGCTGTAATAAGCCCCTCCTACAACCAATGCTGCAAGCCCGCCAATACATCTCTGCTGTCTTCCTGGCGGATCAGCAAAAAAAGGGGCAATACTGCAGCTGCAGCATGACTGTCCTTAACGAAGGACCTCTCACATCTGTACTGTTCGGATGAGGGGAGGGGTCATTCACGATGCACGGGGTACGCACCTATAATGATATTGAGTGTACACACTAGATGAGATAGTAAGAGATATCGCTCAGAAGGGCCCTTCAGGAGACAATGGGGCGCATTTATCATTGGAATGCGATGCCGGGGCGGTGACATCGCCCGACATCACATTGCGGTACCCTGCAATACCGCCAGGATGTATCATCTGGCGGAGCCCGTCCCTGCGATACCTGGAGCCAGGGGGTCTGCGCATGCGCGGTTATGCGCTGACCCCCCCGCGACCCCGCTGACCGCACTGCCGCTCGGGCAGTGCGAAGTGTAGCCATAGGCTACAATGGGCCATCGCCATATCAGAATGGCGATAGCCCAGGGGTGCGATGCCGAGCTGCCCGATGTTGATACATCGGGCAGCTTCGCATCCCCCATAGAAACCTATGGGGGATGCGACCGGCGGCGCTGCAGGGAGGATCACAGCAGGGATCGGAGATTCCCCTTTGCGGTTAACCCCCGAAAACGGGTGTTTTCGGGGATTTAGCCGCAAATATTAGTTTATAAATGGGCCCCAATATCTCTTACTGGGGCAGATGTATTAAGCTTTAACAAGAGATAAATTCAAGGGTGATAAGGAGAGATAAACGTCCAGCCAATCACCTGCCAACTGCCCTGTTACAGGCTGTGTTTGAAAAAAGTCATAAGGAGCTGATTGGCTGGACGTTTATCTCTCCTTATCACACTTGCATTTGTCTCTTGTTAAGGCTTAATACATCTGCCCCACTATCTCATCTAGTGCGTATGGAGCTTAAAGGCCCCCATACACTAGGGCGACTTGTCCTTAGGACAAGTCGCCCCCGACTTCCCCCTGAGCTTCCCTGGCTGCTCCCCGGGGGAGCTTGATTAGATTGGCACTTGATGTGCCGTTTTTTACATGTGATAAATCGTCTCGATCGAGTCGGGGGGAGGGGGGCTACAGAGCAGGGCTGCTGGTGGGAGCAGGGGGGGCTGGGGACGCTGCGGGGGACACAGGCGGCATAGAGCCGGGCAGAGGGAGCCGGGAGCTGTCAGTGCTAGAAAAAAAAGCCTATACAATGAATGGGCAGCCTGTGATTGGCTGAGCGCTCTCTCAGCCAATTGCTGACCGGCTGAGAGAGCGCTCAGCCAATCACAGGCCGCCCATTCATTGTATGGGCTTTTTTTTTTATTCAGTACTGACAGCTCCCGGCTCCCCCTGCCCGGCTCTATGCCGCCTGTGTCCCCCGCAGCGTCCCCAGCCCCCCCTGCTCCCCCCACCGCCGCGCCGCCCCACTAGGTCCCAAGTTGGGTGGTCGGACGTGCAGCAGGTCCGACCACCCGACGCAGATCCGATGCGCACGGGACCGCGCATCGGATCTGAGGGGACATCAAAACTAGCCGATTTTGGTCCGATTTCGGCCAGATCAGTCGGATCTGGCCGAAATCTGACCAAAATCGGCTAGTGTATGGGGGCCTTAACTGAGATCTCTGGATTGCTGTTATCATGTAGGATGTACGTCTCACTGTAAAGGACAATGGGGCTTATTCAGCTTGGATCGCTAATTTGCAAAGTGGCAGATGACTGCGAGTAGAAAACTGCCGCCCAGACAGTAAGAAAACCTGTCCCGTGCAAATTTGCGAGTGAATGGATCGCTAACAGCCATCGGCTCGCCTTCCTGAGAACTCCTGGGCATGACTGCTTTTTTCCTGACGCTCCCAGAAACCGCTCAGTTGCCACCCCCAAACGCCGGCTTCCTATCAGTCAACCTCCGGCCGCGAAGGGTTTACGGTCCATACAAACTTTTTGTCGCTATTCGTGCACATTCAATGATCGATCGATTTGCAAATTCGCTGAATAGCCATCCAAGCTGAATTAGGCCCAATATTACCTTAAATCTATTCTCACTGTTATCAACCTCTCATCCACCTGAACGGTGTGCGGGGGATAGTCAGAGGTTCCGGTCAAGTCCTGGGGAATACTTGAGGGGGGGGGGGGGGCCTTTATTGAGGCATCCCCACTTCCTGTAGAGATCCCGGTCTAGGCTGATTAGTTGGGGGGTGTCAATTTGCAAATATGTCCATGACCCATCGTAACAGGCTCACCATCGGGTGATACTTACACTGGGCACCAGTCATCGCAGGTGCTGCGTAGCCCTGGACTTTCTCAGCGATGCCATGGATAAAGTCATATCCGGCCTGGAGCTGACGTCACACCCTCCCCTAATACACTCAGACACTCCCAGCGTTTTCCTAGCCACGCCTACATTTATCTTACCACTCCCACTAAACGGCCGGTTACCACCCCCAGACGCCAACTTCCTGCCAATCACCTTGCTGTGGGCGCGCGTATAGAAAAACTTGCAGGTTTTCATTGCAGGATGGACTCACGCATGTGTACCGCTAACCATACGCATACGCGGAGTATAGATTATAGGCTGCCATGCAAACTCGCAGCTATGCGATCAAGAATGAATCGGGCCCATTGTCCGTGTCAACATTGTGAGCGTGGACATTCAGACCATGTCGAAATGCCGGCATCGACTTTCTGATACAGTGACAGCCTCCATCCCTACCCCAGTTTCCAAATTACAAAAAGGCGTCCAGCTGGGTGGTGAGCGGCATCTCAGCGCTCAGTAAGCGATTTTTCACTGCTTACTGAGCAAACCTGAATCAGGCCCATAGTGCTAATAGTATATACCTGCTACTACATCCACCTGCGCAGGAGGAATGGTGGCAGAATGGCGATGGCATCGCTGGCGATACTGACCACTGTGTGCTCCGTGCCTGCTTGTCAACACATTTGCATTTTCAACTATTCTAGAGTTCAATTTAAATCTCAGGGTTGTGCATGGGACAGCAGAGATTGCAGGGTCCCGAACCGCGGGATTATAGGGTGGGGGCCACTCTGCGCTCAGATTACATCTGCATTATTGTTTTTCCTATGTACAGTTATCTCTCTTCCTCTCTTTCCTCCCAATGTCTGTCAGTCTCACCCCCCTCCCTGCCTCATACACCCCTCCCAGCCCCTCCTTCTCTTCCTCTCTCTCCTCTCTTAACTTTCTCTGCTCACAAAGTTAGAAGTCACTCTGGTCAGGGGCCAGGCAGACAGAGGATCTGGGTGACAGAGAACCGTGGGGGGCACTGACTGGCAGCTGGTGGCTTATACTAGACAGGCGGGTAAAGAAGCAGGTGGTGGCAAGTTGTGGTCTGTGTAGGTGTCTGGCAATATGCACTTAACAACACCTGGCGGCGCTCCAGACTGGTGCCCTGACCCCAGAGTCCTGAAGGTGACAGTTGGCGGGCACTGTGCCCGCAGTCAGCCCAAAGCTAAAGTGACCAGAGGGTGCAGGAGGTCGCTGGTGTTCCTGGATCTGCTGTGTCTGTGTGTGGGTAAGTGTTGTGTAACCATTTGTGTGTCACGTACAAAGCTTACGATAACTGATATAGTGTAGTAATAATAATAATATTTATGATTATTATAATGATTATTTATGCAGTGCACTTTCTCCAATAGGACGCAAGGCTGTGTGACCCTAATATCATCCACTGGTTATGGGACAAGTGTCATTAATTAGGTTGAGCTTATATAATTAACGAGCACTATTGATACTATTACACTTCATTCATTTTGTGTAATCAATAGGTTGTTGTAGATCTCTATGAATGCTGATCCATTGGTTAATTGTATCATTCTTGTTACTATATCAGTGCTGGGGCGTAAATATTTGGCTTGCCATTACTTGTATCACTAATTAATAATTAGCATGTGTTTCGCCGATTTTTTCCTTTTTTTCACCGTTCATATCGCTTGTAGCACTAGTGCTATTAGGGCCAGATGTACCAAGCTTCAAGAAGTGGAGAGTGATAAACAACCAGCCAATCAGCTCCTTCCTGTCATTGCTCAAATCCAGCCTGTAACATGACAGGTAGGAGCTGATTGGCTGATTGATTTATCGCTCTCCATTTTATCAGTTTTGAAGCTTGATACATCTGGAGATTCCGCTAGTGGGCTACTATGATAGATGTTACCACAAATGTGATCCGATATATCGGATTAATCACAGGTGTTATCGCTTCAACAGCTAGGTTCACAAAATATTCATCGTGCAAACACGCGTACTACTAGTTGCGTGTGAACCGGGCACAAGTACTTGCAAAGTCTGTGTTATAAAGTGTATATGCCATGAAGTATTGAATTTGGTTAACGAACAAAAAACGATCTGTGAGGAGTTTGTATGTGCTCTCCGTGTTTTGCCTGGGTTTAATCTGGGTTCTCTCGATGCCTCCCACAATCCAAAAATATACTGTATTGGTAAATAAATGGGTTTAAAATAAAAAATGGACCCTGGTGTGTACGAATACATGTGTGTGTGTGTGTGTGTGTGTGTGTGTGTATATGCATATATGTACAAAGGAGGTGATTCTGTTTGGCTTGCTAAGCAGCGGTAATTTGCTGCTTAGAGAGCCTTGTAATGCCGCTGGGTGGGCGAATGCCTGCCCCCAACACGATATGAACATCCATTCAACCATCATATGATTTCTACACTGCTCGCTAATGTAAGTCCGTCTGAGCTGACTTAGACTTGCGGTGTCCAGTCTAGTCCTGACCCCCTGCGTACGCATGGGGACGCTCAACAATTCCCTGCTCTCCTGCAGCTCTCCCGGGTTACATGTGATAAATCAAATGCGATTTATCATATGTGAAAATGGCACATCAAGTGGTAAATCTTATCAAGCTCCCCCGGGGAGCTCAGGGGAAGTCGGGGCCGACTTGTCCTTAGGTATGGGGGCTAAAGGCTGGTGTTACGACTTGTAAGTGTAGTGGCCAGTTGACAAGACAACTGATAGCACAAGTGAAAACAGTATGTCACCTGCTGCTTCATGTTTTCACTAGTGCGCCCATTTGTGACCCTTGGGTTATCTGTAGTTTCTAGAACCCCTTGTTATCACTAATGTTACAACTCGTATTACACTACAGTAGCAAGCTTCTCAGGCTGGACTACGATGGTATACTGACAGACCTACTGTATCGTAACCGGAGGAAGTTACTCATTACACTACACTCAGCCGTATATACATTCTAGTAAGTCATGTGACACAGGTGACACCACTACTCTCCGTATAGATTATATCTGACAGCTACCATACTGTATATACTTATACTGTTTGTATATTACATATTTATGTTTCTTTTCTTTGACTGAACCAATGACTACGGAGAAAAGCTCCTAACTGACATGTTACAGGCTGTGGTGTCTATGTACTAAGACTTATGCAGAGATAAAGTGGAGAGTGATAAAGCACTGGCCCCTAATTGTCATTTTACATTCCATGTTTGCAAAATGACAGTTGTGAGCTCTCCAAGGCTGACTGTCCCGTACAAGCGGATAGCAGGTGAGGGAAATGTACAACAGAGCAGGGAATATCATGTATTATAGGTAGTTCTCTATATACGGATCCGGTTCACCACTGGGCTTAGGTGTCCCATGTATACACTGCGAGTAGCTGTACCATTTGAGCCTCCTGTCGATTTGACCTATTCACGGACCATGTGTATCTCCCGCAGTCTCCATCCCGTTCCTGATCTGCGAGCTGGGAATAATTCCTCCGGTCCACCGCGGGTTTTTCTGCGATGACGTCAGTATCCGTTTTCCGGCAACCAAAGAGGAGACTGTGAGCGACACCTTGCTGATCAGCCTTGGCATCCTCATCACTGGAGTACCTGTAAGTGTCCTGCGGGATTACATGATGATATTTGTGTGTGTGTCTGTGTGGGGGGGAGGGGGGGTATACTTAGCTTTAGGCAGTGATAAAGTGGAGAGAGATAAAGTACCAACCAATCAGCTGTGGGTTTGTCTTTATACAAGTTTGGCAAATCAGATACGGCCAGCTTCCTTCATATAAATACCAGCTCGCAAATTGCACTGGGGGTCAAGTACCCACAAGTTTTTTCTTCTCCCAGCAGTCAAGTTGTTATCACCGACGCGCGTTTCGCATTGATGCCCACTAAGTAGTTATAAGGCTTCTACAGGCCTCCTCCAATCCGCTTGGTGCAGGGAGATATAAATGCTGTAAGTGCAAAATACACCTCTCTAGGTATATTGGGTAGGGGTCAATGGGTCGACCAAATTAAGGTTGACATGCATTGGGTCGACAACTGAAGGTCGATAGGGCTTAGGTTGACACCTAGGTTGACATAGCTAAGGCTGGCAGGGTTGGAAGGTCGACGTAAGCATTAGGTCGGCAATGGAAAGGTCGACAGTAAAAAGGTCGACATGAATGTTTCACCTTTTTTGTCCCAAATGTGGACACAGTCCACATGGACACTGTCAAAGTGTCCGGCATTCCCACGTGGTACACTTTGCGCCCCCCATGCTTTGTTCTCCCACCACGCTGCAGTAGATTGTAAGGCAGGAAATGCCACCTGTCGGCACATGTTGGCTCAAAAAAAAAAAGGGGGGGGGGGCTTATGTCGACCTTTTGACTGTCGATTTTCCTAGTGTCAACCCAATGCTTGTGTCAACCTTCCAACCCTCTCGATCTTAGCCATGTTGACCTACTATCAGGTGTCAACGTAAGCGCTGTCTACCTTCAGTGGTCAACTCAATGCACGTCGACTGCATCTCCTGTTTGCCATAACCATGTGCACTCGTGTTTCTAGCTGAGTTAGGCCGGAGGGGAGCATTTGTCTTGGACACATAACACAAGCGCTCGCCCCGCCCCAGATTTCTTATTACTAAATAAACATATTTCTGTGTGTGAGACTCCAGCTGTTTATGGAGCGTTGGCAGGTAGCCATCGCAGTGACTCTCACCATGCCTTTCCTCCCCTTGCAGATTGTACTGGGGGAAATTCAGGAGGTGAGCAGACAGCGCAGGACCGGTTCCTGCCCCAGAGCCAGCTATCTGTCCAGCATTTACCGCCAGCTCCTTCCCTTCTTGTTTGGCTCCGCACTGGGACAGTCGCTCACCAACGCCGCTAAGCTGAGCGCAGGTCGCCTGAGGCCAAACTTCCTATCGGTGTGCCAGCCAGAAGCTCTGAACTGTACGACGGGCTACGTAGAGGACTACACGTGTACGGGGAGCGCGCGCGCTGTAACGGAAGCCAGGTGAGCTCGCCATCACTAATACGCAGAGGTTACGGTGTGGGGCTGCAGATACTCAGAGGTAGAAGGGTCAGTGTCTGCTTCTCTGGGATTTTCCACCTGCAGGCAAAGCTACTATAGTTCTGTACAGTGGCGTATGTGGAACATGCAAGCAGGGGCGCCGACAGGACGGCCCGTGAAAATAAACTAGAGGGAGAGAGAGGACAGGCTGCCGCTGCAGCTGTCTGTCTCCCCAGCTCAGCACATGGTACTCAGGGCCTTATTCTAGTTCACTCTTTCTGACAAAATCCTTCTTAGATAGACAAAACTATGTGCACTGCAGGTGGGGCAGATGTTACTTATGCAGAGAGTATTAGATTTGGGTGGGGTTTTACTTCAAAGTGAGATCTATAATGCAGTGTTAAAATAAAGCAGCCAGTATTTTCCCTGCACAGAAACAAAATAACTCACCCAAATCTAATTCTCTCTGCACATTTTACATCTGCCCCACCTGCAGTGCACATGGTTTAGTCCAGCTAAGAAGGATTTTGTCAGAAAGAGTGAACTAGAATAAGGCCCTCAGTGTGTGCTGAGCTGGGGAGAGAGGCTGTGCGGCGGCGGCGGCCTGTCATCTCTCTCACCACTGCCCGGATCCCTGCAAAGGGGAGGGGGGAGCCAGACCCGGGCCCGGGAAAAAAATACCTGCTCACCCCCCTCCCTCTCAACACCACTGCATTCAAGGTACAAAGTCTTCTAGGGAACCGAGCTCTGCCGAGTCTGCCCGTTCGTGAATTTAGGTGTGGGCATATTAGCACTCTGAGGGCAAGCTGTATCAAGAGTCAAAAAGTGATAAAACGTAGAGTGATAAACAGACAGCCAATCAGCCCCTAACTGTCATTTTTCAAACCCAGCCTGTAACATGGCAGGTAGCTGATTGGCTGCTTATTTATCACTCTCCATTTTATCACTTTTGAGGCTTGATACATGTACGTAAGAAGAAAAAAAAACACACGTATCGAAATAACAGCAGAGGAAAGCGCCATATGGCGTAGGACCTTTAGATCCAGGCGCTATATACAGTATATATATATATATATATATATATATATATATATATATATATATATATATATCCTCTCTGGCCCAAAGTGTTAGCTTTAAGTGTTACATATACTGTACAATAAGATTTTAATTCTTCATTATAACTGCTGTACACGGGCAGCTTTATTAAGCTTGGCGAACTGATACAGTGGTCAGTGATAATAACGCATCAGCCAATCAGCTAACTGTTAATTTTTCAAACCCAGCCTGCAACATGGCAGTTAAGAGCTGATTGGCTGGTGCGTTATCACTGGACACCTTTGGGGGTGATTCTGTTCGGTCCCTGGTGAACTCGCAATGAGGACCGATGTGCAGAGCTGCTACGCAGATGCCTTTCGGCGACTTTTATAGTCGGGAGTTGCAGGTGGGCAGCTGTCTGCCGGGGCCCCGTTCTCAGACCGGACAGCACAAATATAGGTCAGTCAAGACTGACTTATATTTGCAAAAAGGGGACAAATGATTGGATGGACGGCGACCATCGAATGATATAGTTCCCGTATGCACCCTTTATGCTAAACACCCATTCGCAATGTGCCGGGAATGTACATGTGGTGGCAAGGGGTGGGCATTCGCTCACTCGGCGGACGGCATTAGCTGACTCACTAAGTAGTGAATTTACTCGACTCCAGAATCACCCCCTTTATCACTTCACTAAGCTTAATACATTTGCCCCACAGCGAATGCTTAAGGATACCAATGATCCCCCATTCACAGTAACAAAGGGTGATTGAAGGGTAGATAGAGCAGTGGTACTTTTAGGACACAAACCCCCCCTTGTAGGCAACACAGATCCCCCCCCGGGGGCACATGCTCTAAATAATGTAAAACATCTGCTTGCAGCCTCATCTCTGCGGAAGTAGAACGTGGTGTTTGTTTCACTAGAATCAGAATTATAATGTAGGGGTCCAGTCAGTGAATAGACAGCGTCTATCTATATAGTCTATAGGTAAACACCATACGGTCCCATGGTCACAGGGCTGACGGGTATAAGGTCCACATGAATGAAATACATATACATGACAGGGATATATTAGAATATATTAATAACTACTAGCGCAGAAGTCTGCCACACCCCTGTGCACTTTTTTTTGGTATCAACTCACTTTTTTTTTCTACCCGTCGACCTTAGACACAGTCTACCTTTTCAATGTCGACCTTTTGACTTAGTCCGCCTTTTGCACATGGGGGTCCACCTATTGGCTCGGTATTATGTAGATGAGTTATGCCACACCCATCATTTCGAGGAGTACATGTATAATAATTCTGAATAAAGTGGTTCATGTATGAAATGATTCTAATGAGTAACACACGGCAGCAACATCAGACCGGAATGGAACAGTGCGAATGTAACAGAAATAAAGGTCGGAGGATTTCCTCCCCTCTGTGTATAAGAGTATTTTAAGAAATCAGTGCTGTCTAGTTACAAAGCTTCCATTGAAAGGAAAATGTACATTTTACGTTAATAGGTATCTTCGGTGGGAACCCGTACGGTTAACCAGAATATAGCCACATTCCGATACAGGGAATACCGATAGGGGTCCTTCCCTCTGACCACCTGCAGCCTTAGTGCACGGGGTGGTGGGGGTTGACGCGGGGCGGCGTGGGTAGCGAAGAGAAGCCCATAGGCGTGCGGATTTTAGTGCATACAAAAATGCAGTAAACACCCCAGGCCAAGTGGATTAATACTTGCGAATCCACCAGACACCGCCCGCCGAATGCCGGTACACCCGCTCCCCTACCTTGCATGCCATGTACATTCGCAGGGGCTTTCGCAGGGGCTGCAAATGGATGTTTTACATAAACATATATCCACAGGCCATGGGGGAACACCTACATTATTCGATGGTCACCGACCATCGAATGATGTGGAAGGCCCAGGCACATCTAAGGTTACTCTCGGGTAACCTTGCATATGCGTGGCCTTTCGGCAAGAAGTGGGCGGGCAGCTGACATCCGGTGATGTCCGCTGTCTTGTGTGAAGAAATGCGGCTGCACATGCACATAAGCCCAATTTCGGTCCCTAACTAACTCTACACCCCCCCCCCCCCCCCCCTCGCAGCTGGGATTCTGGAGTCAGCACCTTCCTCGATTCGATGTCAGGATTCCGGCACCGGTCCTGTGGCCTCCATTCAGGATGCCAGCATTGTTATTCTGCCCTTCAGTAACACTCTCCCTCGTGATAAGAAACGTTTAGCGTATCAGCTTATACACGTTCTGTTCTCTGTAGCTCCCTACTCTTGCTGCAAGACTGAGAGCCTTGGAGTGAGCCCAAATCGGGGTGAGCCAACTTAGAGCACTAAGAGGACATGCACGTTTCTCCTTCATCTACAGGGGCTCAGCAGCCTGGAAGGTTTCGCGGGCACCAAAATAGGCTGTTGTTGGGTCCGCATTGCCAGCAAAGGGGACCATATTCCTATTGGCATCAGCAGTGCCTCACAAGATGTTTGCCAAACCTACGTCATAACCAGTGGTGGCACCAGAGGTTGGGGCTGCAGCACAGGTCACAATTCAAATAGGGAGGCCCAGCAACTGCTCCCAACTGTCATTCCAAACTGACTCATGGGCAGTGGGTGTGGCTCCCCGATTTGAATTTTGCTTCAGCCCCTCCTCTTGATCCGCCGATGGTCATAGCCCACTTTACAAACCGCTATAGTTGCTATGACTCATTCCAAATGAGTCAGGTGAACCAGTGGTTGTGAACTAATATATCTTGCAGCCAACGTTAAGGCTTCCTCTGGCATTTTATGTAGAAACATGTACATGAAACTATTCTTCCACTGTACCCTGAGCAGCGCTGCCCTTCACATGTGGCAAGGTGTTATAAGATTAATGGTTAACAATCTGATCACCTTGTGTTGCAGGAAATCCTTCTATTCCGGACACGCTTCGTTTGCCATGTATACCATGCTCTACCTCACGGTGAGTGTATGCAAAGTATGACTAATCTACTTCAGGATCAGGCAGTGGTTTGCTACAAGAGGAAGTGCGAGGCCTCATACAATGCAGCTCTTTTATGGCCTCAGATTTATAGGTTTGGATTTTATATGATTTGTCTGAATGGTACTTTTTTTTTAACCAATAATAATTTTCCAAAAGCAACGTGATTTTTTTAACGTTTTTTTGTTCTTCCCAAATGTTGACATAGTCGACATGGAACCGACTAAGTGTACCGCGTCCCCTCACATGACTGCGAGGAGATAGCCGCCGCCCATACAGAAAGAAAACCCGCCCAGCGCAAATCTGCGAGTGAATTGTATAATACAAATATAACCTTATCCAAATCATACAAAAAGTATACTTTTAGAAAGGAGAGAGTTAGAGTCGGACGGCAGAAAACTACTTGGCACATAAATTGTTGGATTGTGGGAGGAAACCCATGCAAGCACAGGGAGAATATACAAACTCCACACAGTTAGGGCCGTGGTGGGAGTCAAACCCATGACCTTAGTGCTGTGAGGCAGCAATGGCGGACCTAACCAGAGCTCCATGTCAACAGCTGTGCACTTAGCACCATGGTAAAAATGACAATAAATAAGAGGCACTGGGGGCCAAATGTACTAAGCTTGAAAAGTGATAAAAAGGAGAGTGATAAACAACCAACCAATCCGCTCCTACCTGACATTTTTCAACACACAGTCTGTGACATGGCAGGTAGGAGCTGATTGGCTGGCGGTTTATCACTCTCCATTTTATCACTTTTCAAGCTTAGTGCATCTGGCCCTATGTCAGTTATTCAGTATTTTTGATGCCCCTGACTAAAAATGTGTATTACTGAAAATATTGTGTCATTATTATATATACAAATATATAGTATTAATAAGCTGGAGAACGTTCAGTGCAGACTGTGCGGCTCTTGGTCTCGGTTACACTTCTTCATTTCGTATCTGTTGTTTCTTTCTCACAATGATTATTCTGAAAGTGGAGAACTTCCTCCATGGGGGCCAGGAACTGGAACATATTTTCTAATGAATCTTAGTAATTGAATTGTGTCATTTGGAGAAGAAGTCATTTATGCAAGATGTACCTATGTAACAGCCGTGTCAGATTGAATGCAGACTACAGTTGTTGGGTCAACAAATTAGTCATGGCATCGTGACCCTAATGATTCAGCCGGGATAGTTTGCAACACAGGAACTGTTTACAACACATAGTAATAAAGGGGCTATTTACTAAGCCACTGAAAGAGATAAAGTACTGGCCAATCAGCCCCTAACTTCCATGTTACAGTCTGTGTTTGAAAAATGACAGTTAAGGGCTACTTGGTTGGGACTTGGAATGGAAAACCAGCTTGGGAAATCTCTGAAAGCAGCACTCGTGGAGGTGGGGTCTTTTGAGGGGGAGGGGTCTGTTGAATATCCCTCTGCATATGGTCTGATCTTGGGTTGGACCCAGTTGAAGGCGTCCTTGTGTCTTTTCCTGCAGTTGTGCCTGCAACTTTATGCTAATTCCGCGGGCATACCGAACCACCGGAGATCTTCCCAGGGGCTCATGGTACCAATCCGCTTTATCTCTCTCCAAGTCTTAGTAAATAGACCCCCAAGGTTCTAAAATGTCACTAACGCGTTTCACATTTTAGCAAGCAGTGTCATTTATTTAGCATATTAATAACTAATAATAATTAATAATTAAACATAATTAATATCATGACTAAAAAATTAACAAGTACAGATAACACATACGGAGCAATATATGTCTATTTGTTTTGTATTTATTATTCTCCTGGATCCGGATGACTTGTTGACACTGTCTTTATTGCTCTCCAGTTCTATCTGCAGGTGCGGCTGACGTGGAGAGGAGCGCGCCTCTTACGGCCTCTCGTCCAGTTTGTTTTGATCCTGGTGGCTTTATATACAGGATTCACTCGGATATCTGATCACAGGCACCATCCATCTGATGTAGCCATTGGCTTCCTGCAGGGGGCGCTGGTCGCTTACTGGGTGGTAAGTTTATTCTGGAATCATAGAGAGCTGAAGGAATAATTATAGTTGGGTGGTTTGGGTCCAGTTTAGACTTGGTTCCCCATAGCAACATCCCATTTTAAATAGAATGAATGGAAATTGACCCCAATGAGACTTATTCTGGGCCAGGCCTATCCTCAATCCTGAGTCCCCTCATGGTCTCCTCAGCCCTCCTCTAGCCTCACTGTCTCTTACGGCACATCCAAGATTTATCCCATGCTGCCATCTCTTTGGAACTCACACCCTCAGCCCTCAACATAACTCATTTCTCGGGTACAGGGATGAACTGAGGCTCTTGTACAGCCCTGGCACTTAATGGTACGCTCACTGGACAAGGGGATACGTTCAAGACTCAAGGGGCCACCTCTCTGTATGGCAGGTAGCCGAATAGAGAACTGGGAGGCGGAGCTGTTCGAACAGCCCCGGTCTCTATGTGGACTGCAACCGGTCCGGCCCGTCAGGCCATCGGTCCTTCTGGCATTTGCCTGATGGCCAATCCGTCTCCGCTCAGCTCCTCTAGTCTCCAGCCTACTCACCATCGCAGTTCACCTCCTGCGTTACGTCCCTCCATTTTTAGGAACCTCTTCCCTCGTTCACTCCACTTAGCGCTGTCTCTGTGACCTTCTTGTTCCCGTCTCCTACCAGTTGCTCTGATGCTGACTGTCTACCCACTTGGTGGGTGCAGGTTCAAAACTCATGACAAGCATTGGGTCGACACCATTGGTCAACATGCAGAAAAAGTCAACAGGGGTCTAGGTCAAAATGGGTGTAGGTCAACATGTCATTAGGTCGACACAAGCATTATGTCGACATGGGCAATGTCGACATCCAAAAGGTCGACATGTGTTTTTTTTTTTTTTTTTTTTGAGCCGACATATGCCGACAGGCGGTATTTCATGCCCTACCATCCACTAGGGTGTGGTGGGAAAATAAAATAATGTGCCTGAAGTATGGCAAGTGCAGCGAGCCATGCAAGGGGACGTGATGCTAAGTTTCAGTGTCCATGTCGACTGTGTAGACATTTGGATAAAAATCAGTGAAAAACCCCATGTCGACCTTATTAGCTATTTTTCATGCATATCTATAGATTGACGATGACAAAAAAAAAACATGAAAAACCCCAGTTTTTGTCAAGCAGTGTTTGCAAGGCTAATCGGATACTGCTCATAGACTTATAGATGATAGCTAGATCCCTACAGTGGAGAGACAGATAGATAGATAGATAGATAGATAGATAGATAGATAGATAGATAGATAGATAGATTATTAAAACACAGTAAAATCTAAACATAGTGTTATTGCTCACACCCTGATTATTTTTGGGCTACTGAGAAATAGGAAATGTTCTATAAAGGAAGAATGGGTAAATATCCCCCCCCCCCCCCCCCTTCCTCCTGGTCTGTGACCGCTATAAGGCGGGAGGTGGGGTCCTGTCTGTAGGAAACGTCTGTGCATCCTGCTTATTTTACACAAAGGATGTCCAGTCACATACAGGCCCACAGGGGGGTTTGATTGGAAGAGAATCATTCTGTAATGAAGGGATTAAAAATAGCAGTGGCCATCTGCTGGTGACATTAGCCTGTATTGACTGATATTGATCGGCAATCGCTGTCATTTAAAGCTTCAGACACTGTATATAGTTGCAATTTATTACCACAAAAGCAGTACATTGATTTCGGTGGTGCAGATAACCTCATATTTCTCTGTCGTTTCAGGCATTTTACATTTCGGACATGTTTCGGCAGAAGAGCTTACAACCGGTTTCTGTTTCTCCCTGCGTCGACAACCCAGAGACATTCACCAACTGTTAAATGCCAAAATACACGTCAAGGGAAAAAAGAGGAGAGCATTGGAAGAGACATCTCCGTAGGAACTTATAGAGGAAGAGACTGTTCCGTAGAACTGTTCAGCAAGAAACTGTTGCGTTTCGGATTTGTGGGCTGGGCCGGCAAATGACGCCTTACAGTATGTGTCGGCAAGTAGGGGACGTGGGAATGTAAATTTGCCATGGCAGCGAAGTGGAAGGACATTCAGTATGTTGCAGTAATGGCGCTTCTGCGGACAAGTCCAGCGGCTGGCGGTGGTCAGAGACATTTCAAGGAGCGAGAAGGAGTTGGTGATATACCACATAGTGGTGCAGGGAACACATCCGTCTAAAGACACTGTTTTATAGACTTTCCTGCTGCGGGCCGGTGGGAACGAAAATGAAAAAACATGTAAATGTGAAACACGTTTATATATTGCTCAAATGTTGTGTATCATTAACAGTTATATGAATCTGAATCTATCCCCGGAGTCCTGTGTGGGGGGGGTGTTTAGGGGGCTGGGATGGGGGGTAGGGGGGGGGGGGTATGGTGTCCAATATAGTTACTTTTTGTGTCCTGCAGCTGCCTCTGCATAGTTTCCCATCCACGTCACCGATGTAAAGTACAGGTGTTACAGTGTCGCAATGCAATTGGGGAACCTGATACGGCTCAATTCTCCACAATCACTGCCTCTGGGTTGTGCAACCTTTTCACTGCTTGCTTCAGCCTTAAGTAATATTCACTATCAGAGTAGTCATTCAGACTCTGGGGAGATGTACTAAGCCCCGGAGAGAGGTACAGTCGGGAGAAATAAAGGGTCAGATGTATCAAGCTTCAAAAAGTGATCAAATGCCAACCAATCAGCTCCTACCTGCCATGTCACAGGCTGGTTTTGAAAAATGACAGGTAGGAACTGATTGGCTGACTGTTTATCACTCTCCACCTTGCGTTAAGAGCTGTCCTTTGCGGTGAGAGTCGCCGGGTCCCAGCAGGTCCCGGCGGCTCTCCCCTCCCTCCCACACCCGGCGCTGCTGCTGCTGCGCCGGGCTCTCCTCCTCCCTGCACCCGGAAGAGGATCAGTGCAGGGAGGAGGTCACAGGTCCGGGCAGCACTGCGCTGTGCTGCCCGGACACAGGTGATGGGGCGATGCGGGGCGACGGGGGGTCGGCGCGGGGGCAGCGGAGGGTCGCGTTAGAAGCCCATTGGCTTCTATGGGGCATCGCCAGATTTTTCTGGCGATGCCCCCCGCCGCGATAACCTGGCGGGGGATGCTTACAGCATCCCAAAATGCGGTAAAAACCCTGATAACGGGGTTTTTACCGCATTTTTAGCTTAGAGAATCTCCCCCTTGGAGAGGGATAAAGTGAGGTAGTTGCCCCAATCAACCATTCAGCTTATAACTGTCATTTATCTTGCACACCCTGCGAATGAAGCTGGTTGGTTGATACGGGGGACACTTTATGGCGGATTTATTAAGCCTGGTGAAGTGATGAAGTGTCGGGGTAACAGAGCAGCCAATCTGCTCCTAACTGTCAAGTTACAAAACTGAACTTGAAAATGACATCTATGAGCTGATTGGCTGCTGCATTATCACTGGCGACTATCACTTCAAAAGGCTTAATAAATCTGCCCCTTTAAGCACCCATACACTGCTGCGACTTCTTCCGTCTGAGAATTGCGCATGGGACCGTGCATTGCATGGGACCCGCTGTTAGTCAACTGCAAGAACCCAAATTGCAGGTAAATTGCCTGGTGTATGGGGGCTCTTAGTCTTACTCCAAGGTTTGAGACATCCCCCCCCCCCTCCAAGTCACATGACTCCTTGGTCACGCCAGCACATTCTTGCTGTATATATTACAGTATATTGCATTGTCTGTGGAGGTGTTGGGGAGAGAGAGAGACAAGGTATTGGGGCTGCAACATGAGCCTCACTCCCTCCCTCCTTCCCCGGCTTTCTGTTACACCGAGACTGCACGGAATGTCACCAATCCCCACAGCTGTCACTCCAGCCTCCTATAGACAGCTGCAGCTGGGCCGGGACTATATTTATATTCTCCCCAGTTTATGATGCCACCCAAACACAGTCCTTTGGGAACGTGGTCAGCAGGCCAGCCGCCAGATCAGAGCTCTGTAACCGTCAGGTCTAAATACAGCAGCTGTGAATTGGGGCGATTCCCCCATCCTCTGATGATCACGTCAGGGGATCAGGGATATTAGTAGAAATACAAATCCCCCGTTCACATCGGGATTTGGGAAATCGGCACTTTTTAACATGCTGAACATATCCGATTCTCCACCAGATCGCCAATCAGCGCTGGCAACTGATGGGCACATCCGTTCAGAGGAATGTCTGTGCCGGCTGGTCGGGAATTAGGGGTTCACGACCACTGGTGTATGGGCATCTGTACTAGAGATGGCCATTGTTGCCTTTTCCATCGATGGCAATAGTGCAACTGCCCATCGATAGTCTCATACTACAGTATGGATCGATGTTTTTTCCTATCGATGGTCATCCATTTTCTTTGACTGATTGGCCTGTGGACCAATCAAAACACGGGGGTGGGACTTCATGGGTGTTGGGGGCAGAGCTATGCTCCATGTCTCAGCCCCTTGGGGAAAAAATAAAAAATAAACAATTTGTTTAAGCTGACATCGATGGTGGGGAAAACATCTGGTTCTCCACCATCGATGGCAACATTTCATCGGCCATAAACCATCAATGATTTTGAGTCATTGATGGTCGATGACCATCCCTAATCTGTACAGGGATAAGAGGGCAAAATGTCATCATCACATTCACAGGACTAGCAGCAAAGCTTCCTAATAATAATAATAATAATAATAATAACCATTATTATTATTAATATTATTATTATTATTAGTCTCCACTTTAGAGGTCTTATGTATTATTAATCGCGGCACTGCGATTATTAGCAGTCGGTATTGCAACAGATTTTTAAATTTGAATGAAAATATTCCCGCTATGTACTAAAGTTAACTAGCACGGAAAGCTGTGGAGATAACAGCAGTCCTGTGAGTTACAGTATATACATACTTGCCTACTTTTGAAAACTAGTTTCAGGGAGATTATAGTTGGTAGTAGAATTTTGCACAGCACCCCATTGAGTGGGTGTGTCATGCTCCTCCCAAAGGGTGTGGCTAGTTCCATATATGGAGAGATTGTGAACGTGGCACCTAGAAGCGTGGCTGTGTACTGCTACATCTGAGAGGAATCCTTTAAAATGACTTATATCCAAATGTAGATTAGCCCCAAAGCAGTTAGTAAAAGATACTATACTTGGTATAGTGCTGGGAAATGTCATTGACGATTCAATGTAAATGTATCTATCTCTTTTTTCCCCAAAAATTTAACAGTGTAATGTGGGCTAGGGGATATGAGGGAGATTGCTAGACTAATGAGGGAGAGAGGCAGATTGCTGTTATGTCAGGGAGTCTCCTGCAGAATACAGGAGGGGAGGTAACTATGATGTAACAGTGTAATGTGGGCTAGGTGACATGAGGGAGATTGCTAGACTAATGAGGGAGAGAGGCAGATTGCTGTTATGTCAGGGAGTATCCTGCAGAATACAGGAGGGGAGGTAACTATGATGTAACAGTGTAATGTGGGCTAGGTGACATGAGGGAGATTGCTCGACTAATGAGGGAGAGAGGGAGATAGCTGCTATGTCAGCGAGTCTCCTGCAGAATGCAGGAGGGTAGGCAACTATGATGTAACAGTGTAATGTGGGCTAGGTGACACGAGGGAGATTGCTAGACTAATGAGGGAGAGAGGGAGATAGCTGCTATGTCAGGGAGCCTCCTGCAGAATGCAGGAGGAGAGGTAACTATGATGTAACAGTGTAATGTGGGATAGGTGACACAAGGGAGATTGCTAGACTAATGAGGGAGAGAGGGAGATTGCTGTTATGTCAGGGAGTCTCCTGCAGAATGCAGGAGGGGAGGTAACTATGATATATAGGAAGAATCTTTCACATTTGCCAAAGACAAACCTGACACTGCACATGTGGAAGGAGGTTGCTGGAGAGGGATTGGAAGATCCCTATCCTGCGAGAAGGACTCCATAGGCATAAATCGCTGAATGTGATGTAAACCAGTGGGTTTGTTTGTTACTTAGGTGTCTTGTGGTGTTGACTGATAATAAAGTACTGCGATCTGCACCGATAGTATAGTTAGAATGTTGCAGGAGAGTCTGTGAGATCCCTGCTTAAGGCCATCAGTACATAGCAGTGATACATGGAAATATGTGGAAAATTGAGTTTCTACATCATTTTATGAAAAAGCACTTTGTTAATAATTAAATTATAATACAGATTATACTGCCCCCTACAGGTCACTTGGTAACTGAGCCATTAAATCATGGATTATACAGTATGGGGGTAATTCTGGTTGATTCACAAGGCTGCGAATTTGCAGCCCTGCATGTCCACCAAACCTCACCTTGCAAATGGTTGGCTGGCGCCCCCCATTCACAAGCACAATTCGCACGCAGGGCATGCGAATGGAGGTTACACGGTAACCTCCATTCGCAGGCCAGTGGGGAACGCCCACATCTTCCGATGGTCAACGACCATCGAAAAATGTGGTGCGTGCACGCTTATAAAAGTGGCTTTCAAGTCACTTACATATGTGTGCATGCTGGAAGGGAAATGGGCGGGCAGCTGACATCCGGTGATGTCAGCTGCCCGCCACCCCCCGCATCCGCGGCATGGCCGCATTAGCATGAGAACGCCCAGCCCATGAAACACTGTGAAAAACTCATGTCAACCTTCCCATTGTCAACCAAAGGCTTGTGTTGATCTTACGACCCTGTCGACCTTCGCCATGTCAACCTATTCCAGGCGTCGACATAAGCCCTGTCGACGTTCAGCGGTGGACCTGCATGTCGACAACCAAAGGGTAGACCTAGCGACCATATCCCTCAGGACCTATGAGAGGACATGCATTAGATGAGGGCTTACAATGTGTGGAAACTGGCAAGTGGGTATTACACCAGAAAGCTGCTGCTGCTGCGCGATGTTTTCATTGGTTAATCAAATCGTCTGAACGTCTGGGGTCACAGGAGCAGCGCAGAGTACCGATGACCTGGGCACTGATCACTGTACCCTCGGGAGGTGAGTATAATTTTTTGTTTTAACCCAGTGATGAGCCTGTGCATCCATCGGACACACAAGGCTGATCACACTGGCCCAGTCACCACACTGCCTAGTGGCCAGGGCAAGATTAAGGTTTGTGGGGGCCCTGGACAACACAAGTAGGGAGGCCAATCCCGGGGCATTTTCAATCCCGGGATTCCCGGGATTGGCCTCCATGGTTAAAAAAAAATAAAAAACCCACGTCCCTCCTCCCCAAACTGGCCGACCCGCACATCAACACGGCAGACTAATCCCCACTGTCCCTCCTGCCCTGCACTGCGCTGTCACTTACATGATGGTGGTGACAGGCAGTAGCAGGACCATCTCCAGCGCGCATGCGGCTCAGCTTGGCTGGGAGCTGCTCAGTGGGCGAGCGGGCGACTAGGTGCTGCTCAGCGGGCGGCTAGGTGCTGCTCAGCGGGCGGCTGGGAGCTCCTCAGCGGGCGGGAAGGCGGCCAGGCGAACTAGTTCAAAACAGTGTGCTACTGTGCTGCAGCGGCATGACGGCGGCCGGGCTGTGCAGCGTGATGTGATGTCAGGGGTCACGCTGCATAGCCCGGCCACCGCACAGACACTGTTCCAAACAGCCGTCTGCTGTTTTTTTTTACAATCAGGTACTAATCCCGCAATCCCGGGATTGGAAGGCTCAATCTCGGGATCCCACCGATCCCGTTCCCGGGATTGGCCTCCCTAAATACAAGGTCCAGCCCCCCCCCCCCCCCCGGCCCGGCCAGTTGGTCGGTCAGAGGCACAGTCCACACACACACACAGACCCCCCCCCCCCCCCGATGGTACCTTGCGGGGATCGGTGCTGCGCTGAGTCCCTGCGGAGGATGTGAGGTCAGCAGTGGGGTCCCTGGCGCAGACCCCGCTGCCTGGCACCCTAACACCATCTTAACGATTCTCAGTTTTGGAATGTTACAGCTTTCATGCTGCTGATCTCCATGGGTCATACAATGGCCTCCTACAATCATAGCTCAGAACATGCTCCCGTGACCCCTCTGCAGAGTCTCATGGCAATTATTTCCCAGAAGTGATTCCTCCAGGCACTGCTGGACCCCTTTACCCATCTGCTGCATGCAGCCACTGCCCTGTCAGTCAAAGCAGACTTGATGACTCACCTGGCAGGCACACTGCACCCTGTGCTCTGATTACACGACCAGCATTGTTGTCATAGGGCCTGCCCTACCATGATCGAGGCTTGAAATCAATGGGGCCCACCAGGGATTTCTCAGAATCCTCGGCAGCCCATTCCATGCACGGTCATTGATGTTGGTGGAGTGAGTATGTCACTGACGTCCGGGCTCCCAAGCCTCTGACCTCCACCATTCTACAGTATAAGAGGTTTGGTGGATGCTGCTCAACTTTACAATCCATCTTCTCTCTGTAATACTGTAAAAACAATAATTTACATGTTACTCTCGTGGTTTGATACAAATTCTCCAATTTTCCATGCCCCAAGTTTTCATCTGCTTATTTCCAGTTAACAGTGCACATTTTCCAGGTCACCTGACACATTTTAAAAGATCACAGGCGGAGCTAATTATTTCACCTGTGATTCCGTGTTGAGACCTGGAAAGCTTGCACTGTTGGGGGTCCTTGAGGACCGAGGTTGGGAACCACTGTTGGTCACATGACACCCATAGGGCACAGCAAAAAGGGCTCAGTGGGCTCATGAAAAATTGATAGTCTGAAATTAATAGCCACTAGAATGGCCACCCGTATACTTAGTAAGGATATATATAAAGAGAATTTAAATAACTTGACTTCCTCTTCCCAGTTTGGAAGCCACGCCCACCCACCCACCCACCCATGCAATTTTGGTCTATTTTCAATTCGGTTCATCAGATTACTACAGGCAGTAAGGCGCTGCTGGCCAGCGGTCACATGTGGCATAAGTGGTCATCGGGGGGGACAATTTGGGCACTGCTCTGCAGGAGAGACCACACTGAGCCATATAAGGGTTGTGACCTTCTCAATAAGGTTTATGCCTATTTTTAGATGGAGCGTTTCAGTCGCCGCCATGTTTCTGTTGGGGCGTTTAAGTCGCTGCCATTTTAGTGACTAGAGCTGGTTTAAGGTAGAACCTCCCTTGCCGTCCTTTTCACGAAGAGGGTTATTCCAACTAATAATAAATATCAATGACCATTTAAATCCAACGCAGTTGTTGTCCGTGTCATTATTTAAGTTGATAAGCTAGCTTAAAGGTTTCATTAAAGTACAAGAACAATAAAGGTATAGAGGCCACAAGCAAGCAAATGGGTATAGACTTCCACCATAGAACACGAAAAAAAAAAAAGAAAAAAGAATGTAAGGTACCAATATATGTTTATTGAATGTGACATCCAAGTGAGATGGGCCTCTACTGGCTGAGACATGTTCTCTTTCCAAATTATACAATTCTAAGTAGAGATGTGCGGGCTCGGATTCCTCAGATCCGAGCCAGCACGGACGTCATCAATCTGGGCCCGGATACGAGCAGCGCTCGGCGCTTCCCGCCTGACTCGAATCCGGGCGCACGGGCAAAACGTCATCACCCGGCGTCGGATTCTCGCGAGATCACGGAACCCTTAAATTCCGCAACCTCGCGCCGCCATCTTCACTCCAATCTCGGAGAAGGGTAGGGAAGGGTGTGCTGCTGCTGTGTGTGGTCTCTGCTGGGGCCCGTGCTGCTGTGTACTGTGTCTCTGCTCAGTCAAGACATCACCATTGCAAGGATGACTGGTGCTGTGTTCTGTCTCTCCTTTGTGCTGAGTCTGCTCCTGTATAGTCAGTCACAGTGTGATAGTCCACTGGTGCTGCTAGTGCCACTGCCTGCCCTGCACTGCCTAGTGTCTGCTGCAGTCTGCTCTCTGCTGTTGCCACTGGCTAGTGCCTACCAGTACCTATTGCAGTATATAATTCCAGTGTGCTGTTGCCCTTGGCTACCAGTACCTATCACAGTATATAATTCCAGTTTGCTGTTGCCACTGGCAGTGGCTACCAGTATTTTATTTATTGCAGTATATAATTCTAGTCTGCTGTTGCCACTGGCTACCAGTATTTATCGCAGTATATAATTCCAGTCTGCTGTTGCCGCTGGCTACCAGCAGGGGCGGATTGGGACCTAAAAGTGGCCCTGGAAAATATCTGTAAGTGGCCTCATGTGGGCGGAGCCAGCATAACAATAGGCGGCGCCACAACCAGCAGCGCTGGGCCTTATATTTACTGCAATGTATGGGGAGAAGGAGGTGGGGACGCATCCAGCAGCAGGGCCCTGTGCGGCATTGCCTCCATTGATACACATTGCCCATCAGGTGTGGCTCCAGAACAAAGTTACAGGGGGACACTATAACAGGGAAGGGAGGGGGTTATTTGCGCATGTTCCCAAAATAGTTGGCGTTGCCTCAAAACAAGGGCATGGCCTCAAAGGGAATGACAAGAGAGACAGTGGGTAACAGTGAACAGATGATTGAGAGAGGCAGAGGGTGATGCAGTGGGTGATAGGGAGGGATAGAGAGACAAAGGTGGCTACAGGGAGAGACATAGGGAGCTAGGGAAGGTGGACAAAGGGATTGGAGTGAGAGTGGGGGAGAGGTACAGGAAATGGGGACAGTGAGAGGGAAGAGGAGGCAATCATCTGTTCACTGTTACCCACTGTCTCTCTTGTCATTCCCTTTGAGGCCATGCCCTTGTTTTGAGGCAACGCCAATTGTTTTGGGAACATGCACAAATAACCCCCCTCCCTTCCCTGTTATGGTGTCCCCCTGTAACTTTGTTCTGGAGCCACACCAGAGGGGGTGGTAGAGGAGGAGACGGGTGGTAGAGGAGGAGATGTGGGTGGTAGAGGAGAAGAGGGGGTGATAGAGGAGGAGACGTGGGTGGTAGAGGGGGAGATGGGGGTAGATGAAGAGAAGGAGTGGTATAGGAGTAGAGGGGGGTGTAGAGGAGGAGAGGGGGTGGTAGAGGAGGAGAGGGGGTGGTAGAGGAGGAGAGGGGGCAGAAGGGTGGTGGTAGAGGAGGAGATGGGGGGTGGTTGAGGAGGAAAAAGGAGGGTGGTAGAGGAGGAGAGGGTTGGTATAGGGGAGAAGGGATGGTATAGGAGGAGAAGGGGTGGCAGAGGAGGAGAAGGGGGTGGTAGAGGAGGAGAGGGAGTGGTAGAGAAGAGAGAGCAGAAGCAGGCAGGTGTTTGAAAGTTACATACTGTACATACCCTGACACACTCATACAGACATAAATTCTGACACGCTCATTCATACATACATACACTACCACGATCATTCATACATATATGCACTGATGCTCTCATTCATTCATAAATGTACTGCTGCTCTCCTTCATACATATATGCACTGCCTCTCTGATTCATACATACATACATACTTACACCGCCACTCTCATTCATGCATACATGTACTGCCGCTCTGATACAGACATAAATACATGCACAGACAGCCTCATTCATACATGCACTGTCACTCTCATTTCAATATACATACACGCACTGACTGCCTCATTCATACATACTGTACATAAATACAAACATACACATGTGCACTGACAGACTCATTCATACATACACTGCTGCCAGACACCCCCGCGCCATGGCATACAGACTACTACCTCATTCCCCCGGGAAGTAACTCCAGGCAGCCACTACTGGGGGCACCAACACCTACCAACGCGGCAATCTTACCGCTGGATAGGTTGATGTGGCGCAGCCCCGATGCATGGAGGAGCCTCTGACCACCGCTGCTGCTGACATCCCCGGCACAAGTAGATGCTGACCAGGGGCTGGCTGGCATTTTTCAGCCTGGGGGCACACACAAGCAAGTGGCCCTGCTTTTTCTACCAGCGTATAAAATGGAAAATGGGATTCACATTGTTGGTTTGCTTAATGTGGGTGTGGAACGACAGTGGGAGGGTGTTTGCAGGATTGAGCTTAGGATACTGACAGTCACAGACTTGCAAGTGGTACACAAAACACTGCATCCTTCTGCACATGCATCAGATAAAAATTGGATCCTCTTAGTGCATATTGCAAAAAGAAGCCCGTTTACAGATGACAATACCCACCAAGTCCAAGTTCTTGAATGTATCACATTCCGGAGCTTAGTGCATATGAGAAATATGGTCAAACCTCTGAAAACTGCATTTTCAGAAGTTTGGATACAAACACACAGGCATGCACCTGGGCCTCTGTTCTAAATCTTCATACACACTGGGCGTTTTTGCCCAGCTTGTATGGCGAGAGATGATGGAGAAAATTGCTCGGCTGAAAAATGCTCAGTTCATACACACTGAGCGTCTTTCGTCCATTCTACCGATTTTCCCCGGGGGTGGTCAACTTCGCATAGCCAGACGCTATGGAAGGCTGTCCACTCCATCACTCATCTGCTGATAATACCAGCAGATGAGCGGTGGTGGCCAGCGATGATGCAGGAGCACGCAGCAGCGCTCACCACTGATCGCTGCCCCATATGCATAGGGCGGCTTTGGAGCTGAAAGCAGCTATAGACAAACTGAGCTGCTTTCAGCTCAAAGTCACCCAGTGTGTATGGGCCTTAAGACCAGATGATGGAGAACAGGGCAAACATTTCCTTTGCTGACCCCATCTGACACAAAAAAAATAGCATACCTCAGTTCAAACATTGCGGTACGTGGTGCGCGGCCTAACCCAGTTCACGCATATCTGACCTCTGAGTTTGCTACCCCTCCTTTTTTTATTTTAACCCATATTGCATACCTTTTCCTGTATTCTGAATTAAACTTTAGTGTATGAAGGATTAGTATTTTTACTGACTTCTTTAGACCCTGCACTTCATCACTGACCCCTCTATACCCTACACTACATTACTGACCCCTCTATACCCTACACTGCACCACTGACCTCTCTATACCCACCACTACATTACTGACCCCTCTATACCCTACACTACATTACTGACCCCTCTGTACCCGCCACTACATCACTGACCCCTCTATACCCGCCACTACATCACTGACCCCTCTATACCCTACACTACATTACTGACCCCTCTATACCATACACTGCACCACTGACCTCTCTATACCCACCACTACATTACTGACCCCTCTATACCCTACACTACATTACTGACCCCTCTATACCCTACACTACATCACTGACCACTCTGTACCCGCCACTACATCACTGACCCCTCTATACCCTACACTACCTCACTGACCCCTCTATACCCTACACTACATCACTGACCACTCTGTACCCGCCACTACATCACTGACCCCTCTATACCCTACACTACCTCACTGACCCCTCTATACCGTACACATTACTGACCCCTCTATAGCCTACACTGCACCACTGACCCCTCTGTACCCACCACTACATTACTGACCCCTCTATACCCTACACTACATTACTGACCCCTCTATAGCCTACACTACATTACTGACCCCTCTATAGCCTACACTACATTACTGACCCCTCTATAGCCTACACTACATCACTGACCCCTCTGTACCCGCCACTACATCACTGACCCCTCTATACCCTACACTACATTGCTGACCCCTCTATAGCCTACACTACATCACTGACCCCTCTATACCCACCACTACATCACTGATCCCTCTGTACCCGCCACTACATCACAGACCCCTCTGTACCCGCCACTACATCACAGACCCTTCTATACCCTGCACTACATCCCTGGTCCTTCTATACCCGCCACTACATCCCTGATCCCTCTGTACCTGCCACTACATCACTGACCCCTCTATACCCGCCACTACATCACTGACCCCTCTACAACCTACACTACATCACTGACCCCTCTATACCCGCCACTACATCCTGATCCCTCTGTACACGCCACTACATCACAGACCCCTCTGTACCCGCCACTACATCACAGACCCCTCTGTACCCACAACTACATCACAGACCCCTCTATACCCTGCACTACATCCCTGGTCCCTCTATACCCGCCACTACATCCCTGATCCCTCTGTACCCGCCACTACATCACAGACCCCTCTGTACCCGCCACTACATCACAGACCCCTCTGTACCCACCACTACACCACTGACCCCTTTATAAGCTACACTAATGAACTCTGTACACCCTTGTACATCACTGACCCTTCTAAACCCACCACTACATTACATACCCTTCTGAACCCTATGCTACTGAATTCATATACTGTCCATAGGTACACATAGTGTATATTAATATATATAGGTTTGTATATAAACACAAATACTCATATATACATATAAACCTTGGAATATACAGATTGTATAGACATATACAATTATCAGAAACACATATACAAATGGCACATATACACACATAACTATTCCAGATTATATATAGCTACAGACAATAATATCTATATACAAGTACCAGATACTGTAACAACAGCCATCCCCCCTCCCCCCCACACACACACCACACACAAAACACTGACATGTATTTTTACACACAAACATGCAGACACACACACATTTAATGAAAGCAACATGGCCCACCCACATATGTACTTAAGTTACACATAGTTTTACACACAGAGACATATGTAGTCCATTCCACACAAATAAGCACAGACACATGTTTTTAACATAACAACTATTATGGGATAGCCCCAACCATGTCCCCTCACCAAAGCACTCACCCAGGCCAGCAGCTCATGTGATGATTGTGTGACTGTGGAGTGGACCGTGGAGAAGGGAGGAAGCAGGTTTGAAGCTGCCCGGGAGGAGAGAAGAGGAGGAGTCTGAGCCTGAGGTCAGGACAGTAGACACAGGAAGGGAGGGGCTAGCCTGCGTGAGCTCAGTCAGCTCATTGGTGGCTGTCACTGTCAGGGAAAGAGGACTGCCACTGCACAGCTCCTGTCATGGCTGAGTTCAGTTACAGTGCAATGCGTCTCTCCACTGACGGCTGTCAGAGCAGTCAGGACTCAGCACACGCTGAACTGCATACCGGCCACAGGTATACATCTTCAGCCACAAACAGTTCTATTGCAGTGGCCTGACGCTGACAACGGCCACTGCTGACATCCCTGGCCCCGGCTCCATGAGCCGCGCTACTGCTAGAGGAGGAGGCGGGGCAGTGGCGGAACAGGAGGAGGACAGTGGGCTGGAGGAGGCTGAGCAGCATTCAGCAGCGGGGCTGCTGCTGCTGAATGATACAATTACAATACATGGGAAGGGGACTGTATTTCGCCGGCGGGTCGGCGGCCTCACTATGATCGGCCTCCCGGGAATCTTCCCGGTGGACATAATGGCCAATCCGCCCCTGGCTACCAGTATTATTTATCACAGTATATAAATCCAGTCTGCTGTTTCCACTGGCTACCAGTATTTATCGCAGTATATAATTCCAGTCTGCTGTTGCCGCTGGCTACCAGTATTATTTATCACAGTATATAAAAATCCAGTCTGCTGTTTCCACTGGCTACCAGTATTTATCGCAGTATATAATTACAATCTGCTGTTTCCACTGGCTACCAGTACTATCAGTCCAGGGGTGCCCACATGTGTGCTGTAATTGTCCAGGGGTGCCCCCATGTGTCCTGTATCAGTCCTGGGGTGCCCGCATGTGTGCCGTATAATTCCAGGGGTGCCCCATGTGTCCCATATCAGACCAGGGGAGCTGCCCTTTTTTTTAATGAAAATAAAATTAAGGTGTTTTTTTTTTTTTTACTGCAAGGGCTGTTAAATGCGCTGTAGTCCAGGGGTGAGCCAAGAGTGCTGTATAATTCATGGGGTGTTGCTAAGTAAGGTGTGCTGCTCTTTTTTATAATTAAAAGAATATACATTTTTATTTTTACTGCAGGAATTTGTCTGCCGCATAATTCCATGCCTGCCGCCATGTGTGCCGTAACAGTCCAGGGGTGCCGCCATCTGTGCCGTATAATTCCATGTGTGCTGTATCAGGTCAGGGGTGCCACCATCTGTGCCGTATAATTCCTGGGGTAAGCCAAGTCTGCCGTATTATTCATGGGGTGCTGCCAAGTGTGCTGTATTAGTCCAGGGGTGATGCTAAGCGTGCCATATCAGTCCAGGGGTGATGCTAGGTGTGCCGTATCAGACTAGGGGGGATGCTAAGTGTGCCATATCAGTCCAGGGGTGATGCTAAATGTGCCGTATCAGTCCAGGGGTGATGCTACCTGTGCCATATCAGTCCAGGGGTGATGCTAGGTGTGCCGTATCAGACTAGGGGGGATGCTAAGTGTGCCATATCAGTCCAGGGGTGATGCTAAATGTGCCGTATCAGTCCAGGGGTGATGCTACCTGTGCCATATCAGTCCAGGGGTAATTCTAGGTGTGCAGTATCAGCCTAGAGGGGATGCTAAGTGTGCCATATCAGTCTAGTGTTTGTGCCGCACACTTGTGTGGCTTATCATAGTTATCCAGCTACCTCGGTGCAACCTTTTGCCCTAAAAACAATATTGTAAGGTGTGAGCTGTTCAGAATAGACTGGATATGAGTGGAAATGAATGTTATTGAGGTTAATATAGCGTAGGAGCAAAAAAACAACAAAATTCTGCGATTTTAGCAGTTTTTATGCTTTTTTAACAAAATAATCAGAACCCAAAACCCAAGAAATCCAAACACAAAACACTTAGGAGGTGTTTTGGCAAAACCCATTAGAACCCAAAACCTCAAGGTAATCAGAACCCAAAACCCGAAAAGTGGCCGGTGCACATCTCTAATTCTAAGATATATTGTAGGCCCTCAATCACTATCCGATTATCAGGAAACTGTGCATGCGCCAGATCCGTTGTAAGCATAGCAGTATTGTGAAAGCCTATGTCTGATTGATAGGCAGAGGTGTTCAGGTGGAGGGATGGGGGTGACCTGGATTTGCTGGAAAAAGGGTGCGTGTCTTCCCCATTTTTCATGAGTGGTGATGCCAAGGAAAACATCACGAGACGGCCAGGTCCAGCCCAAGCAAGCTGAGGCTTAACTACTTTGTCGTTTCACATGAACATTGCGAACGGTGGTCTCGATGTTGAATCCAGACATTAACTCTGGGAGAGCAAATGCAGCAAGGAGATGTTTAACACCTTCTATTGCCTTTGCATTGCTATGCATTGCAATCCATCCTGAATGAGGGCCTTAATTCAGCATTGCGACATTTGACCTGTAACTTGAATAGCTAGTATTGTTTCCAAGAATGGCACCCACAGCTCAGTACATCACTGTACAAATACTACTGGTGACATAAATAAATACAATTAACAGATAAAGTTGAATAACTGCTTCCTTTGAACTTAGTACGAAAAAAAAGATCCTTTTCAGCTGGAAATGAAAAATGGGACACGGTCATTGGTCGACATGAATCTAGGTCCTTGATGGCTAACCTTGACACTCCAGCTGTTGTTGAACTACACTTCCCAGCATGCTCTTCTTCAGTTTTGCTATTTGGCCATGCTAAATCTGATGCAGAGCAAGTGTCGAGGTTAGCCATCAAGGGTCTAGGTCGACATGCAGGAAGGTCTACATGAGTCTAGGTTGACATGGGTTAGGTCGACAGAGTCATTAGGTTGACATGGGTTAGGTCGACATGGGGTTTTCATATTTTTTTTGAGCCGACATGTGTCGACAGGCGGTATTTCATGCCCTACCATCCACGAGGGCGCGGTGGGAGAATAAAATAGTGTGCCGAGCGTACCATGGCAAGCGTAGTGAGCCATGCGAGGGGACGCGGTGCTACATTTCAGTGTCCATGTTAACTGTGTCGAAATTCGGGACAAAAAAAGTGATTGTCGACCTACCCCATGTCGTCCTTTTGACCTTGTTGACCTAGTCGACCTATCCCATGTCGACCTAGACACATGTCGACCTTCCCGCATGTCGACCTAATGGTGTCGACCTAATGACTGTCGACCAACATGCTGTGTGACCTAATGATCCACACCCTGAAATACTTAGGGGTGTACTTACTAAAGTGCAATTTTATAGAAAAGGAGATGTTTTCCACAGCATCCAATCAGATTTTAGCTCTTATCTTCTAGAAGGTGCTAGATGAATGTTAAGTTGAATTTGATTAGTTGCTGTGGGAAACATCTCTACTAGGTTTGAGCAGTTCTAGTTCTCGGAGAACCCCCTCGATCTTCCTGCTCCGAGCCAAGATCTGTGCCTGGCTCCAGTTTTCCCACCAGAATCCCAAATCGAGGCAAAAGTTATAATTCTCATGGGTTTTGGCTTCTATATAAGTGCCCAGTGATCTGCGCCATCTTCACGCACTGGCCAGTGTCGTGGATAGAGATGTGCACCGGCCACTTTTCGGGTTTTGGGTTTTGGGTTCTGATTACCTTGAGGTTTTGGGTTCTAATGGGTTTTGCCAAAACACCTCCTAAGTGTTTTGTGTTTGGATTTCTTGGGTTTTGGGTTCTGATTATTTTGTTAAAAAAGCATAAAAACTGCTAAAATCGCATAATTTTGTTGTTTTTTTTGCTCCTACGCTATATTAACCTCAATAACATTCATTTCCACTCATTTACAGTCTAATTTGAACAGCTCACACCTTACAATATTGTTTTTAGGGCAAAAGGTTGCACCGAGGTAGCTGGATAACTATGATAAGCCACACAAGTGTGCGGCACAAACACTAGACTGATATGGCACACTTAGCATCCCCCCTAGTCTGATACGGCACACATAGCATCACCCCTGGACTGATATGGCACAGGTAGCATCCCTCCTGGACTGATACGGCACATTTAGCATCACCCCTGGACTGATATGGCACACTTAGCATCCCCCCTAGTCTGATACGGCACACCTAGCATCACCCCTGGACTGATATGGCATGCTTAGCATCACCCCTGGACTAATACAGCACACTTAGCAGCACCCCATGAATTTTACGGCAGACTTGGCTTACCCCAGGAATTAGACGGCACAGATGGTGGCACCCCTGACCTGATACCGCACACATGGAATTATACGGCACAGATGGCGGCACCCCTGGACTG
The DNA here is from genome assembly GCF_055691185.1 of Crinia signifera. Classification (NCBI taxonomy): domain Eukaryota; kingdom Metazoa; phylum Chordata; class Amphibia; order Anura; family Myobatrachidae; genus Crinia; species Crinia signifera. Next base: position 308,928,638 of record NC_139220.1, on the reverse strand, counting down.
TTACGGCACACATGGCGGCAGGCATGGAATTATACGGCAGACAAATTCCTGCAGTAAAAATAAAAATGTGTATTCTTTTAATTATAAAAAAGAGCAGCACACCTTACTTAGCAACACCCCATGAATTATACAGCACTCTTGGCTCACCCCTGGACTACAGCGCATTTAACAGCCCTTGCAGTAAAAAAACAAAAAACACCTTAATTTTATTTTCATTAAAAAAAAGGGCATCTCCCCTGGTCTGATATGGGACACATGGGGCACCCCTGGAATTATACGGCACACATGCGGGCACCCCAGGACTGATACAGGACACATGGGGGCACCCCTGGACAAATACAGCACACATGTGGGCACCCCTGGATGGATACAGCACACATGTGGGCACCCCTGGACTGATAGTACTGGTAGCCAGTGGAAACAGCAGATTGGAATTATATACTGCAATAAATACTGGTAGCCAGTGGCAACAGACTGGAATTATATACTGCGATAAATACTGGTAGCCAGTGGAAACAGCAGACTGGATTTTTATATACTGTTATAAATAATACTGGTAGCCAGCGGCAACAGCAGACTGGAATTATATACTGCGATAAATACTGGTAGCCAGTGGAAACAGCAGACTGGATTTATATACTGTGATAAATAATACTGGTGGCCAGAGGCAACAGCAGACTGGAATTATATACTGCGATAAATACTGGTAGCCAGTGGCAACAGACTGGAATTATATACTGCGATAAATACTGGTAGCCAGTGGAAACAGCAGACTGGATTTAATTATACTGTGATAAATAATACTGGTAGCCAGCGGCAACAGCAGACTGGAATTATATACTGCGATAAATACTGGTAGCCAGTGGAAACAGCAGACTGGATTTTTATATACTGTGATAAATAATACTGGTAGCCAGCGGCAACAGCAGACTGGAATTGTATACTGCTATAAATACTGGTAGCCAGTGGAAACAGCAGACTGGATTTATATACTGTGATAAATAATACTGGTAGCCAGAGGCAACAGCAGACTGGAATTATATACTGTGATAAATACTGGTAGCCAGTGGAAACAGCAGACTGGATTTATATACTGTGATAAATACTGGTAGCCAGTGGCAACAGCAGACTAGAATTATATACTGCAATAAATAAAATACTGGTAGCCACTGCCAGTGGCAACAGCACACTGAAATTATATACTGCAATAGGTACTGGTAGGCACTAGCCAGTGGCAACAGCAGAGAGCAGACTGCAGCAGACACTAGGCAGTGCAGGGCAGGCAGTGGCACTAGTAGCACCAGTGGACTATCACACTGTGACTGACTATACAGGAGCAGACTCAGCAGAGGCAGGCCCCAGCACAAAGGAGAGACAGAACACAGCACCAGTCATCCTTGCAATGGTGATGTCTTGATCACTGAGCAGTACACAGCAGCACAGGCCCCAGCAGAGACCACACACAGCAGCAGCACACCCTTCCCTACCCTTCTCCGAGATTGGAGTGAAGATGGCGGCGCGAGGTTGCGGAATTTAAGGGTTCCGTGATCTCGCGAGAATCCGACGCCGGGCGATGACGTTTTGCCCGTGCGCCCGGATTCGAGTCAGGCGGGAAGCGCCGAGTGCTGCTCGTATCCGGGCCCGGATTGATGACGTCCGTGCTGGCTCGGATCTGGGGAATCCGAGCCCGCACATCTCTAGTCGTGGATGGACTTGTGTCTGTCTTTAGTACTGTGGTTCTGTGGGTTATGTGGGCGTTGTTCTGTCTGCCACATCATTTTAGGGGTGCCCTGTCTGTCCAGGGGCAAACGCAGGATTTTCAGAAGGGGGTTTCCAGAGGGGCGGAGCAAAGCACGGAGATGGACACTTAGGTGACCCAGTATATTCCGGGTCAGTTAAAATATTATAGATAGACCAAATGTATATAAATAATAATAATTTTATATATATATATATACTAGCTGACCCGCCCGGCGTTGCCCAGGAAAACCTTGGGGTTTTTTTATTTCCAAAATTGCTGAAAAATGTAATCTTACAGTATGCTTTGCCAAAGACCTAAGATTGTAATTTGTTGTAGATTTCACCATAATGTTAGAATGTGTTTGCATTGATACTCAATGACGGCAATGAATTCAGGTGTGGTGGTGTTGTTTGAAACACAACGATCCTGAGTTGATAACTTGTATGTGTTGATGAATTCTACATCCACTCCTGAGATTTAGCACCTATGACATAGCCTCCAACATCTGAGGGTCAGAAATCGGTACAAAATCAGAAAGGGATGTGGCCACACCTCCATTTCTATACTTTCAATGGTACAGTTTCTAGGGTGTGTAATTACAGGTGCTGAGTGCGTGGAGACCTGGGTGGGCGTTACTTACCGCGCCATAATTAATAAAAAATTCAACGCTCCCTGCCACTCCCGCTCCCCTCACCAATCCAGCCTGCAGCAGTCTCTGAGGTCTGGAGATCTGTAAAGCACATGCACCGGTCATCTCTACCAGTGGGGCAGCCCCTGAGTGTGGGAGCATGTCCGCAGGCCTGGCCACATGACGTCATAACGCGACGCAGGCTACCCGCACAACACTGCAATGCAACACTGGGAATGAGTGCAATGGGCCAAATTCTTCCCTACACCCGCCGGGCCGATCCAGCCATCGCAATCATCAATGGGTGCATTGATAAGAAGTTGAAGAATAAGACTGAGATAAAGATTTTCCATGTTAAAGTGTACAATTTACTCAATAAATCATGAAAAGATATAAGTGTACATAGAAGTACAATCAAGAAATGAAAGTAGGATTAAAAAATAAGTTCTGATTCAAACTCATAATTGTTTGGATGGGGGTGGGTTGTGAAACAAATCTATAGGTGGAGGGGGATATGGATATTGTGGGCATAATTGGTGTTTGGTACACCAACAGGGCTACTCATTTGATGGGATTTTCACTACAGTGTCATGGTCACAGTGTCACCATAAGGGGATTCCCAATTCGGGTCCAGGTGGTCTTTTAGGAACCCTTTACAATCCCGTAGGTCTCTTCTCCTTGAGCCTACGGTCTCCCTTAATAATAGTCAATCACTGAGGGAGACCATAGGCTTTAGGAGAAGAGACCAACGGGATTGTAAAGGGGTCCCTAAAAGACCACCTGAACCCCAATTGGATTTCCCCCTACGGTGACACTGTAGTGAAAATTTCTCATCAACTGGGGACCCCCTGTAGGTGTACCAAACACCAATTATGCCCACAATATCCATACCCCCCTCCACTTATAGATTTGTTTGGCAACCCACCCTATCCAAACAATTATCAGTTTGAATTAGAATTTATTTTTTAAACCTACTTTTATTTCTTGGTTGTACTTCTATGTACATATATTTTTTTCACGATTTATTGAGTAAATTGTACACTTTAACGTGGCAAATCTTCATCTCAGTATTATTCTTCAAATTCTTACACTCATAACATTCAAACGAATACATGCAGCGCTCATGCCCATCGACCAAACATTATCTATGAACCAAGAGTCTGGGACACCCTCAAGGCAGAGCAGTGCCTAACATAAAACTGACAGGGTGAGTGCAGTGTACCCACTTTGTATTGATCAAGGGGTGCATTGGCCAGGACAAAGATTTGTCAGTGCAACTGGCTGGGGAGCGCAGTGACAGGCTGGAGGACTGGAGAGACGGATATGCGGAAAAAAGAAAAAACAGTACATTAGGTACAGTTTTTATTTGCTGGTACAGACTGTTAAATAAACGTCAATTTTTTATGTGTTCTGTGTGTTGTACTGTTTGTGTGTGTGTGATGTAGTGTAAGTGGTTGTGTGTGTTGCATGTATCTGTCCAATGCGTAAGTGTGTGAGGTGTGCTATGTATATACAGTATGTGTATGTTGTGTCTTTGTGTATATGTGCAATGTTTAAGTGTGTGTTTTGTGTATGTTGTACTGTTTTTTGGGTGTGTATGGTGAATGTGGGTGTGTGTTGTGTTGTTAGAGGTATGTTATGTGTGTGTGTGCTGTGTTTATCTGCCCTATGTGTAAGTGTGTAAGGTGTGCTACGTATAAATGTGTGTGTGTGTGTGTGTGGTGTGCCGTGTGTATCTGTGCAATGTTTAAGTGTGTGTGATCTGTGTATTGTACTGTTTTTGGCTGTGTGTTGTAGTGAATGTGGGTGTGTGTTGTACTGTGAGTGGTGTGTTATGTGTGTGTTGTGTGTATCTGCCGAATGTGTAAGTTTGTGAGGTGCGCTACGTATACATGTGTGTAGTGTAGTGTGCTGTGCCTATCCTGGCAATGTTTGTGTTTGTTTCTGTATCTGTACAATGTTTAAGTGTGTGTGTTTGTTGTACTGTTTTTGGGTGTGTGTTGTAGTGTATATGGGTTTGCGATGTACTGCATGTGGTGTGTTATGTGTGTGTGTGTGTTTTGTTGTGTGTATCTGTCCAATGTGTAAGTGTGTGAAGCTTGCTACGTATATATGTGTGTGTTGTGTACTATGTGTGCGTATGTGGTGTACTGTGTGTGTGTGCACATGTACAATGTGTACATTTGTGTGTGATGTGTGGTCTATGTATATCCTCATTTATTCCTAATCGTTTAAAGTCTCCACCATAGTGTTAGAATGTGTCATTCATACTCAATGACAGCAATGAAATCAGGTGTGGAGTTGTTCCTTCGCAACGGTTTCCCAGATCGTCGATCCTTTTCCCAGATCATCAATTAAGGCAAATTAAAACTTGGTGTTTTTTAAATTTCTAAGTGAAATTTCCCAAAAACGGCTTCGAGGTGCACACCACCGGGTACAGAGGTATCTTGTTGCAGAATTTGGTGGCTCTGAGTGCCACGGTGTGTCCGCAATGCAACGGACACGCACACACACACACACGCACGCACACACGCACGCACACAGACTCTTCAACTTATTATATAGATAGATATATATATATATATATATATATACATATATTTTCACATACACACACACACACACACACACACACACACATATATACAGTGTATATATATATGTATATATATATATATACATAAATAAAAATATATATACATATACATATATACAAGCAGGGACGTCAACAGCAGTGTAGACCCCTGGGCATAGCAATGTATTGGGATCCTCCAGCATTAGGGGTGGGGGAAGGTTTGATGTCCCAGGAGGATGTATAGTGGAGTGGGCTTATTATCCATAATTTTCTGGTGGGAGGACAGCTTGCTTGACTGTAGATATCTCCAGTTCCCGGAAATAGATTTCTAAGATTTTAATGGAATTAAAAACTAGAGAATCCCACCTACCAAATGGTATTGGAGAGCAATCTGCCAATGAGTATATAAAACTACATACCATGTGTGTGAAACTGGAGCAGTAACCAGCTGCTGGAAGGCTGATATCTCTGGTTCGGGGAACAGTAGAGACAAGCTACTAGTATCCATCAAAGGGGGAGAGTCCCAGCTTTTGGAATATACCCTCAGAGAAACTCTAAGTCAGACAGAAGCTGAAATATCTGACTGGGAAGAGCAATTAACAGGCTTGGATGGGGACCACTGTTTTGAAGTCAGATATCTCCGGTTCCCAAGGACCGATTTTTTAAATTCTTGTACCCATGGAAAGAGGGGACCCTCAGCTTTCAGTCTAGGGCCATTAGACTCCTGAGGGGGGTTTCTGGGTACTCAGAAACCCCCCCTGCGTTCGCTACTGCTGTCTGCCGTATAATTTTAGGGGTGCCCTGTCTGCCGTATCATTCTAGGGGTGCCCTGTCTGCCGTATCATTCTAGGGGTGCCCTGTCAGCTGTATCATTCTAGGGGTGCCCTATCTTCTGTATCAGTCCATGGGTGCTGCTAAGTCTGCGTATTAGTCCAGGGGTTCCTTGTCTGCCATATCAGTCCAGGGGTGTCTTGTCTGCCATATCAGTACAGGGGTGCTGCTAAGTCTGCCACATTAGTCCAGGGGTGCCCTGTGTGCTGTATCAGTACAGGAGTGCTGCTAAATCTGATGTATGCATTCAACAGGGAAAAGTTTACCAGAATTAGGCACAATATACACTTATAAGTTAACATTTGCGGGGAAAAAAATTATCGCTTGCAATTGAATCCCCCCCACCATGCCTCTCTTCAATTTAAATTTTAAAATACTGAAATCATTTCTGGGGTTGACTTATAACTGTACTTAAGGTAATTCTACCATTCCATGCATTATATAAGTGTGAAAGGGCCACAAAGCTGTGACAGTAACATACCTCCCAAATGTCCCGCTAAACGCGGGAACGTCTCGTTTTTTGGGGACGTTCCCGTGTCCCTCCCATGGCCGGCAGTGTCCCGCTGTGGGGAGGGGGGGGCAGTTGCGAGCCCCCCCCCCCAATCTGCCTAATTTGCATAAGCCACACCCTTATTTGCATACACCATGCCCCCTTTTCGGGCACTCGTGCGCAAAGTCCATATTCTTCAATTAAAAGTTGGGAGGTATGCAGTAACAGGGTTGGACTGGCTAACCGGTGTACAGGGGAGATTCCTGGTGGACCCACTTCCTGTTGGCCCCTCCTACTGTACTAATGTCAGCTTTCAGTGCACCTGAATTATACGTCATTTCTCTGTTATAGGTATGTCCTCTATAGTGGCTGGCCACATCCCCTAAGCATTGCCCCCTACCACTGCCTTTAACAAATGGGCTTTTCATGCCCCTGTCTGACACTGGGCAAAAATATTGTCCAATTATTGGAATCACACACTGCAGGCCAGGGGTGGCCAAACCTCTTCCAACTCTTCATGCTCTTCAGGCAACCTGTGGATCTATAGTAGGAATGAATGCAGCATGTTTGAAAATGTGACAGTTAGTAATGACTACAACTGTGCACCAGCTAGGTGATCTGGGGGAATGTGACTGTTAGTAATGACTACAGCTGTGCACCAGCTAGGTGATCTGGGGAATGTGACTGTTAGTAATGACTACAGCTGTGCACCAGCTAGGTGATTTGGGGAATGTGACAGTTAGTAATGACTACAGCTGTGCACCAGCTAGGTGATCTGGGGAATGTGACTGTTAGTAATGACTACAACTGTGCACCAGCTAGGCGATCTGGGGAATGTGACAGTTAGTAATGACTACAGCTGTGCACCAGCTAGGTGATCTGGGGAATGTGACAGTTAGTAATGACTACAGCTGTGCACCAGCTAGGTGATCTGGAAAGCTTGGACCGTTGGTAGATGTCGAGGACTGGCTTGGCCACCTCTGTTGTAGACATTATGGGGCAGATGTATTAAGCTTGGCGAAGAGATAAACTGGAGATAAAGTGGAGAAAAAGTGGAAGGAGATAAAGCACCAGCCAATCAACTCCCAACTGTCATATTTCAAACACAGCTGATTGGCTGGTACGTTATCTCCTTCCACTTTATCTCCAGTTTATCTCTTCGCCAGGATTAATACATCTGCCCCTAAGTTAGCAGTTGTCACCAGTATTGCTCCTAGATTAGATTGCAGGTTGTGTAATGTATGTTACTTGTTTCCTAGAACGGCGTCCATTGGGTCTCATCACATACCTTAACTTAAGGTATGCGATGGGACCCGACCGACCCGATTTCGGGCTTTTAAAGAGCTTTCCTTACAATTTTAAAATCTGTCGCATTGCACGCCCCTGTGAGTACGCGTCCTCCGACCTTTTCATACCCCCACTATCCACGTCGATGTGGAGTTGAAATTATACAGTGTGGCGAGTGCAGCGAGCCACCAAGCTTCCAGCGTGGCGAGTGGACGCGGAATAGTAATACTTGTCCCCTCGCGGGGCGCGCTGCGCTCGCCACGCTTCGGGCTCTGTGGCTTGCTGCGCTCGCCACACTGTATAATTTCTACTCCACGTTGATGTGGATACTGGGGGTATGAAAAGGTCAGAGGACGCGCACCGCTGCGCTCGCCACGATTTGGGTTGATGTTGATCGTGCTGTTAACAATGGGGGGGCATTTCACATAGTAATGACCCATCAGGGTGGGTATACAATAAAAAATGGGGTCTGGGGGGCATTTTTCATTGGGTCCAATGTAAAAGTCGGTAAAATCGGTCGCATCGCATCGAATGCGATTTGGTCGCATGCGATGCGACCGATTTTACAGACTCAATGTCATACAATTAACAACAGTGGCACCGTGCTAGGAAACAAGTACCTAATGTATTATTTATATAATGCTCTACGAGTGGCAATGGTTTCCTTACCATGTATGTTTTCTATTCATAGTCATGTCAGCGAGGCCAAGACTGGAAGCTACTGTCTTAAGGAGTCACCAAAAGTTCCTGGTTTCTTGTACATAATGGGGGGAAGTGATCACTCCCAACCACTTCCTCTCCCAGCCTCCGGGATTTGCTGATTGATGGCCTCCATCGTTAGTATTGCTTTGCCAGGCTTGGCAGTGTGATGACACAAGGATAAACCATGTCTAATTAGCGATTATTATTCTTCCAGTGTCAGACAAGACGCTGCTGCTGTTTTATCTCATCATAGGTGTCAGACACTTATGCGGGTGACACATAGGGGCAGATTTTTTTAAGCACGGCGAAGCGATAAAGTGGATGGTGATAAAGCCACAGGCAACTGGCCCCCAACTGTCATTTTTCAAACCCAGCCTGTGACTTGACAGTTACGAGCTGATTGGCTGGTGATAAAGAACCAGCCACTTTATCACTTCATCGGCTGGCTTAATAAATCTGCCCCTCAGTTTGCAAAGGGCTGTGGTTGCCGGCGGCAAAGTCCTTACCAGAGCACCAGTGATACATACAGCCACCAGCAGAGGCGCTACCAGAGAGGAGGAGGCTCATAGTCACGCTCCATCTTAGCCCCTCCTCTTTAGTGCTGTGGACTCTAGACTCACTACAGGAAAATGGCGCTCACACACCCCTAATTCGCCCCCTTTTTTGCCTTCTGTGTTTTCACATTTGCTCTGTATCGTTTGCCCAGATATTCAAAGGAAATCTTAGACGATATCGTATGGTCTAGTACACAGGTTCTCAAAATCGGTCCTCAGGACCCCACACAGTGCATGTTTTCCAGGTTTCCTCACAGAATCACAAGTGAAAAAATCTTTTAAAATGTGTCAATGAGTAATGAATGCACCTGTGCACCTGCCTGGGGTGACCTGGAAAACATGAACTTTGTGAGGTCCTGAACACCTAGTTTGAGAACCCCTGGTCTAGGTCAACATTGACAAAGGGTTGTCAATGGTCGACACAGGGAAAGGTGGACACAAGTTTTTCCTGATTTTTTTTTCTTCTTACGTCAAAATCCAAGTGGGAATAGGTTTAGATTATAGTAGCGCGCCAAGCAATGCGAGAGGATGGGGTACATGAATATGGGGCCCATGTCGACAGATGTTGCTAGTGTCAACATTTTGTCAATGCCGACCTAGACCTTGTCAACCTTTTCCATGTGTCCTTGCTTCCTCTCACTGCACTGGCCCAACTGCCCCAGAGATGTTTTCTAGATGGACGATGATGATGACATCACTGTCTTATTGCTTTGAGCAAGGACAAAATGCAAGGGCCTAACTCCTTTCCCTTCATTATATTATTTACATTTAATTAGCAGAAATATTTGCTCCAAGTTTTGGATTTTTTTTTTCACTCTATTTTAAAAAATATTTTTTTAGCAAATCTGCCGATTGCAAAGTATGTGGGGAAAAAATAGTAACTAATTGGAGCAAACCACAAGTGAAAGTTGTGTATTGTGTCACAACCACAGCAAAATAGCAGAGTACACCGCTATATGGAGACGCGTAAGGTTTACTAGCGGCCAGATTGTAACTGGGAAAGATCCAATAAAGAAACAACTGCAGCAAAGTTAGATCCCGTGTAAATAGAAAAGAGGTTCTATTGCGCCATCTAGTGTTTGTTTTGTACAACTTCCTGCTTCTGTATTTATTATTTATTTATTTACAGTGTCTTATACAGTGCAGCAGATTCCGTTGCGCTTTACAATAGTAGACAGTGATACAACAAACTGGGTAACAGACATACTTGGGGGTTAGAGTGATACCCCTTTCACATCGCACTTTTAAAACGGTATATTGCCGTTTTTTTTTCATTTTTAAAACGTTTAAGGCTGCAATGTGAAAGTGCCAAAGTTGATTTACCGGTTAAAGTTAACCGGTATTTCAACACGGTTAAAAAGCACGAGTCCTACACGTTTTAAAGCAGTTTTTTAGGCAGTGTGAATGGCTCTATTTCAATGGCTTGAAACGTGTCCCTTGGGCAGGGTTGCCGACTTTAAAAAAATCCTCTCCGGGAGAAGCCCGGAGAGGAATCTTCCATTACGATTTTTGGGGGCGGGGCTTAACTGTGACGTCATTAAGCCCCGCCCCCATTACAGCAAATAGCAGAAATAACTGATATCCATGGAGGGGGCGGGGCTAAAACGTCACGATTGTGCCGTTTTAGCTCCGCCCCCTCCCCTGAGACCCGCGGATTGCGGCATATAAATGCCGCGATCGGGGGGCTCAGTGGGGGTCCCCCTGATTCCGGGAGGGTTGCCCACCCTTCCGGGGGCCGGGAGAAAGGACCCGATTTTCGGGAGACTCCTCCAAATTCCGGGAGGGTCGGCAACCCTGCCCTTGGGGGTTAAACGGGTTGAATTTTGAATGGTATTAAATGATTTTTAAAACGGTTTTCACCTGCAATGTGAAAGGTCTCAAGGCTCAGACCCATTTTAAAGTCCCATTTAAGAATACCATGTCATTACCCATTTCTGCAATGTGAAAGCAGTATGATTAAATGTCAATTTATTACCAGGTTTATATAATAATAATAATAATAATAATAATAATAATAATAATAATAATAATAAAAAGGCTGACAGGTCGTTTTGACAAATTCATTACGTTTTTTAGAACTTTTTCATATGTTACCATTCAAAAGTCCTATGACTGGGAACGGTGTGCCGAGCACAGCGGTAGCAAGGGTATGCGGGACACTAATTTGGTGCCCACATGCTCAAATCTACAAGCTGACAAAGTACTTGTTTAGTTTCACGGCGCCCGATATATCGGATGTGATATCGGCCTATTAATTGATGCGATTTTTTTTACCTGTTTCTGAACCCACTATCCACTACGCATGGAGTTGATTTTATATAGTGTGGCGAGTGCAGCGAGCCACCGAGGGGGACGCGGATTACTGCGCTCGCCACACTATATAAAATCAACTCCATGCGTAGTGGATAGTGGGTTCAGAAACAGGTAAAAAAAACGCATCGTACCGCATTGATATATCGGCCAAAATCGCATCCGATATATCGGACGCCGTGAAACTAAACAAGTAATATATCGGCCGATATCGCATCCGATATATCGGAATCCGTGAAACTAAACAAGTACCCTGACAAAACAAACGTGAAAAACGCAAGTGTTTGTTATTTCCATGTTGAGCTTCTGCTTATGTTGACTTTTCCCCATGTCGATCTTGTACATGTAGAACTTGTGGGGTCATATTATACACTGTCGACCTAATTATGATCCACACCCATCTACAAGCCTGGTATAAGTTTGCTAGGAAGGGTTGGAATTGTTTTGTCTACAGCAAGTTGGTTGACAGTCATTAGGTCGACACCAACATCATTAGGTCGACATGGTTCTAGGTCGACATGGGACAAGGTCAACATCAGTCTAGGTCGACACGGGACAAGGTCGATATGGGTTTTGGATGACAGGTCAATAGGTTGACACAAGCATTAGGTCGACAGTCAAAAGGTCGACATGGGTTTTTTTACTGTTTTTTTTACACCGAATGTCGACACGGCCGACATAGACACAGTTTCCAGTGCACTGCATCCCCTAACATCTCTCGCATTGCTCGCGATGCTTCGGGCACGGTGCCTCACTGCGCTCGTCACACTATTTTATTCTCCCACCACTCCTTAGTGGATAGTAGGGCATGAAGTACCTCCTGTCGGCATATGTCGGCTCAAAAAACTGGGAAAAACCCCATGTCAACCTTTTGACTGTCGACATAGACACTGTTGACATAATTCTTGTGTCAACCTAATGACCTGTCGACCTAAACCCATGTCGACCTAGACTCATGTCGACCTAGAACCATCTCGACCTATCCCCATGTCGACCTAACTGTGTTGACCTAATGACTGTCAACCAACTTGCTGTAGACCCAATGACTGTATCCCGTTAGTAATGTACACGGCTGGACTGGCACATCTGGGATTTGGCAGAAGTGCCAATTCGCCAGGGTGCCATGTTCTTGACTCTCTTGCCTACAGTACGTACCCACTACCAGCTGCTCTAATATGTCCCCGCACCCCAGACTGGTCCTATGAGCATACATTTTGTAAATCCAGGATGTAGAATAGGAGCTGCAACATTGAAGTCGGGGGACACTTCTTTTCCGATCAGGGTCATAGTAGTTAGGTTGATAGTCGACAGTAGTTAAATTGATAGTCAGTTTGGTAGACACATGAAAAAGGTTGACATGCATTAGGTAGATATGATCAAAGCAATAAGTCAACATAGAAAAGGTTGACATGAGTTTTTCATGATTTTTGTGTCTATGCCGACATGGACACTGTATAAAAGTATCCCGCTCCTCTCGCCATGTTTCTGGCACGGTGCATCGCTGAGCTCACACACTATTATATTTTCCCTCTATGCCCACTAGGATAGTAAAGTCTGAGAAACCACTTTCATGGGACTTGTTGTTCCACAGCAGAACCCGACGCTTTTTTATTCAAGTTTTTTTGTATTGGACTACCAACCCAGCAACCACTGCCCAGGGGTGCCAGGCTTCAGCCACAGGTTGATGCTATGGCAAGGTATCTTATATAAAAAGGTCCCCCGGGGACTCCGAGTCTTTTTCTCTCCCGTATTTTTGTAACCAGGACCGGTCCAAGAGCCTGGTGCTGGTTTTTGAAGTACAGGGGGACCACAGACCTTTTGTCCCCTGTATTTCTGAAACCAGCACCGGCTCAAAGAGCCCAGGTCTAGTTATGCTTATGGAGGGTGGGCATAGGCAAACGCAGGGGGGGTTTCTGGTTGCCCGGAAACCCCATCCTCTTGGTAAATTATGACAACAATCATCAGTGTAAGGGACAGAGCAGAGCTGCTGCACATGCCTAGTGTACCAGCTTCTTCTACCACATTTACTGTTTGTGTGTGTGTGGATCTGAGCCCTCAAACATCACAATAGACCAGAGAGTAGCTGCCAGGAGGAAGAGACAGGAGCCTTAACATGAGGTGGGAGATTGTAAGCCTAGAAAATGCAGTACTAGTCCAATTATGTCTGTGTATTTATTTATTTATTATGATATGTTTAACCTTTTCCTGACCACTTAACTTATTTAAATGTTTGAAACAGCCTATAACATAGACTATCTGTACTGATAAATATTAATACTGTATTCCATACAGCATCCAGTGTATAAAAAGACCAATAATTTTCAGGGCTGTTGCCGCTTTGGCTTCCCCTTCTGTGTCTGGCGATAGGACTGACATGACCCATCAGCACCATGCCTGTCCCTATATGGTTAACCAGGCCTATATGACTCAGCCTGTCTAAGGTGCTGTTTCATAATTGGTTCTGGATATCTACCACGCCTATCCTGAGGCAGCCTCACACACTTACCACATTTACAGTTTTTTTTCGAGCACATCCACTGGAGAAGTGCCACGGAAACCACAAGTATTGGGCCACATAAAAATACCTTTATAGTCTTTAAAGATACTCATCTCGAACGTGAGTAGGGTACACATTCCTCATCTGGGTTACCCACGCTAAGGGGTGAAGAGCTGTAATTCCTGTAATACCTAGGATAAAGATACCTTTATAAGCCTGCACCAAACCCCGCTTTGTGTGAGTGAGGGTATGCTTAACTACTGCAATACTTCTTTGTTGATTGCACATCTGCACCGATAATGTCACAAGCAATAAGCAATTTTTAATTTTTGACTTCTCACTTTATTTCTACATCACGAAACTGAGCACATCGCTGAAGAGGGAAGATATCCAGCTGTCCCTCGCATCACTCACAAAAAAACCTTTATATTCCTGAAAGACTCCATCTAGAACGTGAATAGGGTACGCAATTTCCATCCGGGTTACTCACGCTAAGGGGCAATTCATGTAACGCCTATAATAAAGAAACCTTTATGTACTTCACTCCAACATAGAAAATTCACGTCAAAATCTCCATCCTGGAACTTGAGTCCAAAAGGAGTGATATATCACAGCTTTAATCAAAAACTTTTTTTCAATTTTGTCATATTCTGCGCCTTGATGTTATTTTGACTGTTCAAACTTTCTATTAGCATGTATATTGGGGAAATGTGGTGATGTTTCATGTACAGTCCAGCTTACTCAGGCAGCAAAGCTCCATAAAAGTTTCAAAACTCCATAATCTCTATCCCAGCCCCAGTGCTTCATTATCAGAAAATGCCCCATAGTTTTTTTTCTCTATGAGAAGCAAAATGTTTACTAGTATAGTTATACAACAAGGGAAGGGGAATATTTCTGCACCATTTAGTACAGTAATGCAGGGCCGGATTAACAATGGGCCTGATGGAGCTACAGCTCCAGGCCCACTCTCCAAATAGGCCCATTTTGTAGCTGAGGACAGGGGCTTTCCAACGAGCTCAGTCCCGTGTCAGTAGCCCCCAGGGAACCGGAGATACCGCCAGGCAAACCTGAAACGTTTACCTCATAGGATAACATGGGACCCGCTAATTCCAACCCCCACCTGGTTCACTTCCAATGGCTGTGCCTTCAATCTGATACCAGGCTGGTCCTTATGGGTTCATTGGTTCCGGAGAATTGTGGGTAAACTGATTTTTTTTCATTTCTGAAATGTAATTCCATGGCTGTTTCACAGGACCAAAATCAATCGAAGCCCACGCAAAAGTTATTCAATATAATACTGGTCTCGTGTAAATGGGTAAGTTGGTTCCGAAGATAAAGCTGGTTGGTTAAAGGTGGGGGGGGGGGGTACCTCTCCCCCTCAAACCAGAAAATGCAGGGACCAGGCTGGTGTAAAAGGGGCCAGCCCGAGAATGTTCCTGGGACATGATCCTGGGACCATATTCCCGGGTAAGTCCCTGCATTTTCTGGTGTGAAAGGGTATTATTTCAAATAGTCGGGAACTGCAGTGCTCTGAATACAGCCGGGCAGCCCCCTGCTCTCTGCCCGGCTGTCAATGGCTGTCATTTCTGCCCGGCGGAAGCTGCCCCTCAGTTATTGCGAGTATGTATTCCCCCTTGGCAATGAGCATGGAACCCCTGACAATGAGCATTTGGTAAGCAGCATTTACGTAGCATAATTTTTAATAGGCATTATGGTGTTTGGCATAATACGTAATGGCCATTATGGTGTAAATTTTTATGAATCATACTGTGCATTATTGCTCAATCCGTTTGGTATAGTGTATGCCATGTGGCAAAATGTGAGTTTTGCCTTAATCTGTGGCATAACGTGAATTTTGTATCAATCCATGTGCCACAGTGTGAATTTGGATCAGTTGTTGTGAATTTTGGCTCAATCCATGTGGCATAATGTGTAAGAGGCAAGTACAGTATAAGGGTGTTACTATTGTGTTGCATGATTTGTATAAGCGGTATATGGTGTGGCAAATTTATGTGACCACATAAAAGGTGCTGAAATGTTGTCTACCAAGTTTCAGCTTTCAGTATTTTTTGTATGAGTGGAGTTCCGCCTCACCCCGCAAGTATCCCGCAAGTATCTTAGGACACTGGCATCCTGCGGGTGTATCTTTGGAAGGCACCCGCCAATATATCTCCCTGCATTTTTCCTATGCCAGCCCTCCAGGCATATATAATAAGTTGAAAGTATTTACACAAATAGAGTCACACCCGTGATCAGACCACCCAACCAGAACACTGGTCACGCCCTCTGCATTATTAGGTGCTGGCCACAACCCCTATTATTGCGCATAATAGGCCCTTGATAGTTTTTAGCTCCAGGCCCATTTAGACCTTAATCTGGCACTGCAGTAATGGTCCCCATACACTATGCGATTTGGGACTGATTCTGGCAGATCGGGCTGAGAAATCGGGCCAAATCGCATCTGTATGACATCCGATGTGCGGACTGGGGTTGGACAGGTTGCATATAAGATAAGTCATATACTGTATGTGCAGCCTTACGTGGCATCTTAGATGCTTTATGGCACCCACGATGTCTCGCATCCGCTACGGTCCGTAGGTGCGCCAGCAATGCAGCTCTGCCATTTGCAGAGCGTGGAAGTGCAGGGCAGATGAGGCGCTCGGCATCCCCAGTGAGCAGGAGCTTTGATAAAACCCATACAAAAGAGTGGACAGCCACTGCACCCTTATGGGTTTTGTATCTCTATCTATTATCTTCTTCTTATTATTTTTATTTTTATTTTTTATTTTTTATGGTTCTTACAGTATTAACCTCAATAACATTAATTTCCTATTCTGAACACCTCGCAATATTGGTTTGAGGCCTAAATGTTGCACCAAGGTAGCTAATAGACACAAGGGCGGCTCAAACACGTGGCACATTTAGCAGTGGCAGACAGGATGGCAGTTTCAAAAACTAGACCCCAAAGGGCACATAATGCAAAGAAAAGATGCGCAAGATGAAATTGTCCTTGGGCCCACCCTTATGTCATGCACACTTTACCAAACCAATCATTTCAGTGACAGGGATCGCCACTTGTGCCTGGAATGATTGGTTTGTTTGGAACTCCACAGAACAAGCTGCCAATGATCTCTCCCTACACGAGTGTGGTATAGGGTTCCGACAGTCGAGATCCCGAAAGTCATTAGCCCGACGTCGGGATCCCGACTGCCAGGACTCAGACAGCATGGTGAGCGCAAAAAAGCCGCTTGTGGGCTCGCTGCACTCGCCACGCTGTGGGCCACCTATTCTATTCTCCCTCTATGGGGGTCGTGGACCCCCACAAGGGAAAATAGCGGGTGGACGTCGGGCACCCGGCTGTCGGTGTTTTGACAGTCGGGATCCCAACGTCGGGTAAATGACTGTCAGGATCCCGACTGTTGGGACCGCGTCCGGCACCCCCCTACACAAGAGGAAGGGGGGATTCAACTTAGGTAAAACAAAGCCAGTTTGTTCAAGGCCCTCCAAATTGCCTATTTTTTCCTGCCAGTATAGATAGTGGTAGGAAAGTGGGTACTTGGATGCTATCTGACATGCCTACTTAGATGCGGTCACCATAGGCGAATCTAGAATTATGGTAATGGGTGGTCCCAGACCTAGATATAACAGTAGGGGGACCTTTGCGCGGCGTAGCCGCGCTGCAAAAATGGGCGTGGCCTCATGGAAAGGAGGCGTGGCATCACAAAAAGGGGTGTGGTATTACACTTTAGACCATACACAGTAATGCCCATTACACATTTTAGCCAACTCCGTAATACCCATTACACATAAAGCCACATGCCGTAATGCCAATTACACATAAGGCCACACACCATAATGCCCATTACACATTGTGCCACACATCATGATGCCCATTACATACTATATAACAAACCCTAATGCCCATTACATATTTGCCACATAAGTGCTGCTTACCTACGTGCTCATTGCTAGGTGGTTCTTGCTTGATGGCACTATAGTACCCATTACACATTATGCCGCACACCATAGTACCCATTATACATGATGCCGCACACCATAGTACCCATTATACATGATGACGCACACCATAGTACCAATTACACATGATGCCGCGCACAATAGTACCCATTACGCATGATGCTGCACACATAATGTCCCTTACACATGATGCTGCACACATAATGCCGCTTACACATGATGCTGCACACCGTAATGCCCCTTACACATTAAGCCACACATTATGCGTAATGCCCCCACATAATGCTACTTGTAGCGTCCCTTAAGCAATGCCCCCAAAAGTGCCACTTACTGTAAATTTTTATATGAGCCTTCACTGCTGCTGCAGGGAGAGATGGAGAGCGGTGCAGCTGCTTCTATGGGGAGAGGAGCAGAGCGCAGCGCAGAGCACGCTCCCACTCCCCTCATGGTGTCCCCTCTAGCCGAGAGGACATTTTAAATATTGTGCGCGCTGTTGTTGTGCGTGAAGCTGCAGGGGTGACAGTCATTGACAGTTGGGCAGAGAGCAGGGGCTGTCCGGCTGTATTCAGAGCACTGCAGGTCACGGCTGTTTGAAATAATACCCTTTTCACAACAGAAAATGCAGGGATTTACCCGGGAATATGGTCCCAGGATTATGCAGGGACATTCCCACGCTGACCCCTTATACACCAGCCTAGTCCCTGCATTTTCTGGTGCGAGGGGGAGAGACAACCAATCCCCTCTCCCTACTCCCCTTTAACCAACCAGCTATATCTTCGGAACCAACTGACCCATTTACATGAGACACGTATCATATTGAAGAACTTTTGAGTTGGCTTCGAATGATTTTGGTCCCGTGAAACTGGGCTGTTTGGTTCCAGAGAAATCTGCCCTCAAAGAACATAAACAGCCATGAAATTACATTTAAGAAATGAAAAAAACGGTTTAACCTCAATATCCCTGGAACCAATTAACCCATATGAATCCAGCCTGGTATCAGATTGAAGGCCCAGCGATTTGGGTTCGACTGAGATCAACCTCGAACTTCAGTGATGCTGAAGGGGGAACAGGTAGCCGTTGAACTGGGTGGGGGTCGGAATTAGCGTGTCCCATGTTATCCTATAGGGAAAACGTTCCAGCTTTGCCTGGCCTTATCTCCGGTTCCCAGGGGGCTAGAGACACGGGGCTGGGCTCGTTGGAAAGCCCTGGTCCTTAGCTACAACATGGGCTAATGGGTGGTCCTGTGCACCCCCGGACCACCCCCTAGATTCGCCTATGGCGGTCACCGATAGAATCCTCTACCATTCTTTCAATGGTGACCGCATCATATGCAGTAACAGTAGACATGCCTGTAATTGTAGTTAGCTCTTTCAGTCCATTACACTTGCTCCTGACTGTCCTGCACCACCACCACCAGCGGGTCTCCTCTGAAAAAAATTTTCCTTGCAGTCCCAGTTGCCGGAGAAAATGGATGAGCTGTTGTTGCGTCATGTTCTGCTTGAGTGAACCATTTTCTCACCAGCAGGTCTGTGCACATCTGCAGACTTGATGTGATCTGATGTCAACAGATTGACTGTTGAAACCTGCAAAGCGAATGAAGTGCTCCATCCACGAGTCCCATATACTTCACAGAATCACTCCATTTTAGCTCCTCCTTTACTTTCTCCAGCTGTTTTTGTAGATGCCTGATGAGGGGAATGACCTGACCTGGCAAGGCAGTTTGTTGTCTGGATTTGTATAGAAATAATTCCAGACCAATGAGGTGGATTTTTCGTCTTTTGCAAAAGGCATGACAACAGGCTTTTTCATCTCATGGCTAACAATGTTCTCCACTGATGCCTTATTCAAACAAACCACATCACCATCATCCTCAACATCCTCCTCAGAGCCAGCTACACCAATATCCTCCTCATCCTGGTGTATTTCTAAGTGACATCCTCAATTTCAATGTCCGCAACTGGAGTGGTGGTGCTCTTCCCAGCACTTGCAGAGGGTGCGCAAAAGGTGGATGGAACCTCCTTCTCCCGTACAGTGTTGGAAATGTCAGGTCGAGACATCGCAACCGTGAACACACTTGGACTCTCCTTTGGGGATTTGTGATGTTTCTGAACTGAACAGTTGTTTTTTGTGCTTTAAAAAGCTTTATTTTTTATTTTTTGAGAGAGAGGAGGGCTTTCATGAGAAGCTGAACCACCAGTCATGAACACAGGCCAAGGCCTTAGCCTTTCCTTGCTACTTCGTGTCATAAAGGACTTTTAGCCAATTTTATGTTTCTCCTCAGATAATTTTTTTGGTTTATTATAGTAAATCTTTGTTATTTGGATTTTACATGCCCTCTGTGACGTTGTTTAAACACATAGATCCAGTGACGCAGTGCACAGCCTACAGAGAGGTATTTAACCTTACATGCCATTGCCAGTATTGAGTCACCATCACTCTGCCTGCATATTGCATTCTTATAGGTATTTAACCTTACATGCCATTGCCAGTATTGAGTCACCATCACTCTGCCTGCATATTGCATTCTTATAGGTATTTAACCTTACATGCCATTGCCAGTATTGAGTCACCATCACTCTGCCTGCATATTGCATTCTTATAGGTATTTGTGCAATTGTATTAAGAATTAAAGTGAGTTTGAATGTATTAGTGGCTGGGATGGTATGTAACATCTTACCATTTGTTTATCTTAGTTTTATTGCTAGTGGGAGAGGGGCTCTGGCTGGGTGGGGTCTTAATCAATTAACTTAGAAACAGCATTTAGTATTTAGTGAGAATACTAGGCTGACACAGCCTGGCTGACTATTGAAAGCTGACTATTGATATTTTGTCAGCTTTTAAAGTAGGAAGATTTTTAAGTAGGGAGAAAAAGTTACATAGATTAAAGATTGGACTTATTCTGGACTTAAACTGGACAGAAACTGCCAACCAACTTAACATCTTGATATCAAAGTGATTCAGAAAAACAGAAACTACAGCAACTCAGAAAACCAAAGGACTGCTTTGAGTGAGCTCACTTCATACTCACAACATACTACTCCTGGGTATCTGACTGTTCATCCAGCTTATCACCATTTCTGCAACTGCTAAAACTTTGAATATCACTGTTAATGCTGGTATTTGCACTGTCTGTTTTGAAAATGCCCTGCTGTACCTCTAATGACTTCACCTCTCCTGCTCTTCCATTGATAATAGGTGTCCCCCCAAATTTTATTCTTGGTCCTCTTCTTCTCTATCTCTATATGTCCTCTCTGGGTGAACTTATTTGCTCACTTAACTTCCACTATCACCTCTATGCTGATAATACTAAAATCTACCGCTCCTTTCCTGATCTCTCTCCTTCCATTCTCACTCATATCTCCTACTGTCACTCTGCTATCTACTCCTGGATGACCCAGCGCTTTTTTAGACTTAAAATATCAAAGACTAAGCTGACCTCTTCCCACCCTCCAGCATAAAACCTGACCATCTCTCATCCTAACCTACTGTTTATGCCCACTTCTTTCCCTTCTGTGTCACCCCTGTCTGTCTAACCCTCCCCTTTTAGAATGTAAGCTCTCACGGGCAGGGCCCTCTCTCCTCTTGTGCCTTTCTTAGAATATATAAACCTCTGCCACCCTGATGATTGCTTCAGTGTCCTGTCCCCTGATGCAACTATCCATATTTACCATGTACTTGTCCTAAACTGTCTTGTACTGTAATTTGATATGTGTTTTTGTTCCTAATTATGCTTTGTAAAGCGCTGCGGAATTTGTGTGCGCTATATAAGAAACTGTTAATAAATAAATAAATAAATAAACACATGAAATACACACAAACATATTATAATTGTGCATGAAACAAGGTTTCAAAACCAATCAATCACTTGAATGCCAATCAATCACTTTCTTGCACATATTTAGTGCCAGTTACGTATCAAATCCTCAGTAGTGCCAGTTACAGATGTCCCAGTAGTGCTTTTAGCAACAACAAAAAATTACATTTTGGAAACTACGGATAAGGGATATTTTGGATAAGGGCTACTCCAACCAGTAGTAGGAAGTGGCTCCTGATATTTCACTATTTTTCCCTCCAAACCTTTACCCTCCATTTCACACTCAGACAAGCCGCTCCTGTATGTTTGTCAGATAGGCAGTGGCGGATTCAGGGGGGGGGGGGGGGGGGGGGCACCCGGGCACGTGCCCTCCTGTCATTTTATTTTGTAGCTGAGGACCAGGGCTTTCCAACGAGCCCAGCCCCGTGTCTCTAGCCCCCAGGAACCGGAGATATCGCCTGGCAAATCTGTAACGTTTTCCCCATAGGATAATATGGGACCCGTCGATTCCGACCACCACCCGGTTCTGACGGCTACCAGTTCCCCCCCTGGCATTACAGAAACTTGTGGTTGATCTTATTCAATTCCAAATCGCTGGGCCTTCAATATGATACCAGGCTGGTCCATATCGGTCAATCGGTTCCAGAGATATTGCATGTAAACCGATTTTTTTTTTTTATGTAATTTCATGGCTGTTCATGTTGTTTGAGGGCAGATTACTCTGGAACCAAACGTTCCAGTTTCACTGGACCAAAATCATTCAAAGCCTACTCAAAAGTTCTTAAATATGATACTTCTCTCATGTAAATGGGTCAGTTGGTTCCGAAGATATAGCCGGTTGAATGGGGGGGAGGGGTGGTTTTCTCTCCCCCTCACACCAGAAAATGCAGGGACTAGGCTGGTGTTAAAGGGGACAACCTGGAAATGCCTTTTCTGGTGTGGGTATTATTCCAAATAGCCGGGACCTGTAGTGCTCTGAATACAGCCAGGCTCTGCCACTGTCAGTGGCTATCACTTCTGCCTGGCGGCTGTCCACCATTTACCACGAGCATGTATTCCCCCTTGGCAATGAGCATGTAATCCCACATGGCAACGAGCATGGAACTTCTGGCAATGAGCATGGAACCCTTGGCAATGAGCATATAGATAAGCAGCACTTATGTAGCATCATTTTTAATAGGCATTATGGTGTTTGGCATAATACATAATGGACATAATGGCGTGTAACTTAACGTGTAATGGACATTATGGTGTAAATGTTTAATGCACGCCTTTGGTGGACAATGTCACTGTTTATGAAGCGTATTGTGAATTTTGGCTTAATCTGTGTGGCATTATGTGAATTCTGCATCAATCCGTATGGCATAATGTGAATTTTGGCTCAATCCATGTGGCATTATGTAAATTTTGTCTCAATCCGTGTGGCATTTTGTGAATTTTGTCTCAATCCGTGTGGCATTATGTGAATTTTGTCTCAATCCGTGTGGCATTTTGTGAATTTTGGCTCAATTCGTGTGACATTATGTAAATTTTGACACAATCCATGTGGCATTATGTGAATTTTGGCTCAATCCATTTGGCATTATGTGAATTTTGGCTCAATCCGTGTCTTATGATGTAAATTTTGGCTCAATCCGTGTGGAATTATGTGAATTTTGGCTCAATCCATGTGGCATTATGTGAATTTTGTTTCATTCCATTTGGCATCATGTGTAAGGGGCAAGTATAATGGGGTCTATTTTTTTGTTGCATAATGTGTAGAGGTTGTATATGGTGTTGTACACTACACTCAAGGACACTACTGTTGAGTGGCCACACCTTCTATTCCGGAGTGTGCCTTTGGCGCGCGCACAATTACATCCTCCACTTTTGTTGCCATGGTGGGCCTGCGTACTTTAAATGCCAGGGCCTATTTTTAATCCCATTCCCACCCTCTGTCTGCCACTCTCTTAGCATGTACACTGGCACCACTAACCCCGCCCCTCCCCCACCTAAACCCTCTTTTATCATGGTGCCCCCCCTGTCATTTTGTCCTGGATCCGCCCCTGCAGATAGGCAGTGCCTCATTATGGGCCAAATAGGCAGAACCCATGTAATATGGTGGACAGGGCACCACTGGACTGATAGAGAAGACAGGACCTCCTGGAGTAAGACAGCAGACACAGCATAGACCTACCTGATTCCACCACCCACAGACAGACAGAAGGCCATCTTACACAATCTCCTATGCTGTAGTGAAGATGGCGCTGATCATTGGGGATTTATATATGATCCAAAACCTGTGAGAATCCGACAGCGGGATGATGTTTTGCCTCGCTCTGGTATCAAATTGTGGTGAGTTATTACATATATGATTCTACCTATCTGCAGGCTAATAGGAGACTGTGTTAAATTAACCTGTACAATAGATGTAGTGATGTAGTAGACATGACAGGGAAGAAGAGAAGGAGGACAGCACTTGGATCCAGATTGGAGATTGCGGCCCGAAGTCAGACACACCTGGGATGCCAGTCCGGACACCACTCCAGGTTGTAGACTTTGTTTTTAACACCTGCCAATCTCAAATATCTGGGATCCTTTGTAGTCCTCACCACCTTTTATTGTTTGTTTTTACGGTGTATCCTGTTGTTGGAGGATCTATGTAAATAAAGTTTCTTGTGGAAAATCCATCGTTTTGGCTTCCAAAAAGATACCTTGATGGGAATGTACTTACATCTTGCTGAGTGTGTTGGGGTATGCACCTCATTCCTATCACCTTATATGTATAGATACCATCTGGGGAAAATTCTATACTGACCCCCCCCCCCAAAAAGATACCTTGATAGGTGTTTTATACCCAAATGGGTTTAATGGTTCCGCGCTAACCTATTTTTTCAGCAGCTCCTATAAATTAATTAAATTGATAGATTGAAGAAAAGAAGCGCTATTGAAGTGATTTAACTTATGGATGATTAAAGAGAATAAACTATAGTGCAGTTATTTGATAGAATAATATTAGTATGAAGTTAATAATATCGAGGTGCTGAATGTAAAAATAAATGAGAGTGGTACCTGTAATAAAAATGGGGATTAGTAACAATGTTTACACCCTTTTGGGGATTTTTTTGCGTTATTTGTTAATTTTTCGTTTTTGTTAAAATAAGGGGAATTCTCCGTGCGGCACTGTCCCTGACTATCCCTAAGTACCTTCGTTCCGTGTTGTTGTGGTCTGCGGGAGATGGAGCTGAGATGGCTTGCAGGGGTCTGGCTAACCACGCGTCCGTGGTAGCCGCTGCGGTGTTTCTCCGTCTCTACCGTCAGCCAGAAGTTGCCGGAAGTCCTCACGGCGAGTTGTACGATGTTGCTGCGGGTAGTGGGATCAACGTGCCGCTGGAGATGGATGTGCAGAGATTGTTGTCCAACGCGTTTCATGCGACTTGGCGCACTTTTTCAAGGAGGTGTTTTATACCCACCATTCATGTGAGTCGGGTACGAAACCCTTACATATTGGTGAAGGGTCAATCAGCACAAATCTTGTAGGCCCAATTACACGGGTGAAGAATAGACCAAGATTTTGTGCTTTCATCTTTTATTTGGGACATTCCTCACTATTGTTCTGTTCATGTACTTTTTTCCATATCAAATATGAGAATTCATCAATACGAGAATTCATCCATAAGAAGTGGATCTAAATCATCAGAGGACCTACTCTTGAAAAGTACCCATTCAAAAGGAAGTACTATTTTATATGAGCGCCAGGATATCTCTGTTTGAACATAATGGGTGAAATGTAATAGGATGAGAGATTCTGAAAGTGAGAGATTTGGTAAGAAAATCTCCAGTTTTTTAAAGCGGCAATCATTTACACTGCAACATCAGACTGGTTTTGCAGTGTAAATGATTGCCACTTTAAAAAAACTGGAGATTTCTTACCAAATCTCTCACTTTCTGAATCTCTCATCCTATTAAATCTCACCGGTTTCTATGACAGTCAGCAGCAGCTACACTATCTGAAACTGATCAAGTTATTTAGTTGCATTGATTATATTACATTTATCCACTAGATCTGTTCAATATTGATAAGCTTTTCCCCCTCTCCATTAGGTGGAGCCCCGTCCAGCGCCAAACTATAAATTTGTGCCCTACCTCTCATAAAGGGAAAAATGGTCCCACAAGGAAGGGGTATGGTCACACAATAGTAACTCCAATTAAAATTACACCACACAGTAGCACAATTACATACACATTACACTGTATTTAGTGCCCGTGATTTATTTCACATCACATAGTAGTGCCCCATATTCACACAGTAATGCTCCATATATTAAAATTACGCTACACAGTAGTGCCCCTTATACACATAATGTTTACAGTAGTGCTACTTATAAATATACCTGTATTTGTCACTCCAGCAGCTCACTGTCCATGTACCTCAGCAGTTACACGCCCTGTGTCTCTCCAGCAGCTTCCCTTCCCCTCTAAGTACCTCCATCCCCCTCTCATCCTGTCTTCAACATGGACAGAGCCTGCTCCTCTTAATGGCCCTTCTTCACTTCAGTGGCAGTGATGGCAAGCTGTAAAAAGAAGCTGCTGAGGCTTTTTTCCACCCCATTCCCCCTCATGTTAATCCCTGTCTCTATTATATGAGTAACAGTGTAAGAACTCATCAATGGTTACATAATAAATTCAACATCTCCACTCCCCTCCTTTCCACCCCTGTCCTCATTTTACTCCACCACTGCCTCATTTTACCCCACCACTGCCGCTTCAATCTGCTTCTCCCTCCACCTGCCCGCTCGATCCTATCCCCTTCAATATTATCCGTCGTCTCAGTCCGTCGGTCTGCTCTCACCTGGATCACCTCTTTAATCTTTCCCTATCCTCTGGGATCTTCCCCTCCTCTTTCAAGCACGCTCTTGTCTCCCCAATTCTCAAAAAAATTAATCTGGACCCCAACTCTCTATCCAACTACAGGCCCATCTCCCTCCTCTCTTTCGCCTCCAAGCTCCTAGAATGTCTGGCCTTTAATCGTCTCCTAAGCCAACTTACTGCTAACTCCATTCTAGACTCCATCCAATCCGGGTTCCGGCCTTTACATTCCACTGAAACTGCCCTGACCAAAGTCACTAATGATCTACTATCGGCTAAATCCAAAGGCCTCTTCTCTATCCTCATCCAGCTTGATCTCTGGGCACCCTCATCAGCTCCTACAGCTTCCATTACCACCTTTATTCTGATGATACCCTAATCTATCTCTTTTCCCCCAACCTATCCCCATCACTCCTATCCAAGGTCTCCGAATGCCTCATGGCCATCTCAGCCTGGATGACCCAACGCTTCCTGAAACTAAACATGGCTAAAACTGAACTTCTAATCTTCCATCCCCCGAACATCCCCTCTTCTCCCACTATCTCCATCAGCATTGGTGAAACCGAGATTACCTCCACCGACCAAACGCGCTGCCTCGGTGTCATCATTGACTCCTCCCTCTCTTTCACCCCCCACATTTGTGCTCTATCACAGTCTTGCCACTTTCATCTCCGCAACATCTCGCGCATCAGACCATTCCCCTCCATTGACGTGACCAAAATTCTCATTCACTCTCTTGTCATCTCCCGCCTTGACTACTGTAACATCCGTCTCTCTGGGCTACCTCTTGCCCGCCTCGCCCCTCTCCAATCCATCGAGTTCTCTTTAAACTCCTCACCACCCCCTACAAGGCTCTCTCCTCCTCCACCGCTCCTTACCTCTCTTCACTGATCTCTATCCACACTCCCTCCCATCCTCTTCGCTCCACCGCCAACCGCCGCCTGACCTCTCACCTAATCACCTCCTCCCACTCCCGTGTCCAAGACTTCTCTCGCGCTGCCCTCTGCACTGGAACAACCTCCCGCCACCCATCAGGCTTTCTGATTCCCTTACCTCCTTCAAGCGCTCCCTCAAAACCCACTTCTTCCAACTAGCCTATCCCTCCTCCTCCTCCTAACCTCTTTCGCTCCTCCTATCCTGCCTACCCTACCCCTCCATCCATTCCTACTATTCTTATTGTTTTTCCTTCGTACACCCACCTCCTTTTAATCTGTTTACTCTTATGAGTAGGGCCCTCCTTCCTCACATACTCACCCTACCTCTTTACCTCACCGGTGCTCCTGCCCTGTTCTTCCCTTCCTCTACTTCATCTTCATTCTCTTCTACAATTTCGACACCTACTTCAGAACTGATGCTTATTTAGTTCTACCAGCTATACCCCTATTTATGCTGCATTTTATCAACACACCATGTACGTTACCTTGTAACTTGTTTTTTTGTTTGCTATGTATGGCGCTGCGGACACTTTGTGGCGCCTTATAAATAAACAAACTACTACTACTTGTATAACAATACTCGTGAATGTTTAGCTTTTTATAGAGAAAAAAATATATAACTTCTGAAGCAATAGTTGGTACTGAGCAATCTAACCCTAGTCCATACTTACTCTGTTTTAAAAAGAAAGATTTCTTTATTAATCATTTTGCAAAAATACAATTTACTTACAAAATGAAGGCAGTATATAAAAAAACAATTGTATGTTATATTTTATACATTCACAATTTTTTTAATTATAAGCAATGTTCTTTTGGTTATTTCTACCTTCAAATTTGATGTTGTATTTTGTTTTACAATACTGTAAGTATTGTCATCTACTTTCCATATATCAATAAAAGTTATAATATAAAAATTGCAGCTTTAATAGATGATTATTTTTCTTTGCATATTCATAATGGCATAGTCATGGGACTCTTAGCAGGTATCAACCCCTTCATGCATCACAACGAATAGGAGCAAGCATAGGTCTGACTACAGTCATAAGGTATACAATGATTGACACACACAGTAACTGGAGCCAATCACAGCTCTTGTGAGAGCCTGAATCCTCGAATCAGCAAGTGTAAGATAGTAAAAACTCAGCTGTAACTCCACCCACAGCATAATTCTATCGGTTAAATGTTTCAGTCAAATTCCTATCCCTGTGATGTCATTAGTCTTTAGGTAGATATATAGTGATCATTTCTCACAGACACTTATTCCTGCACCTCAGATATAGTTATGCTCCCATCAAAAACATGTAATGCAGCATGAAGGGGCTCTGTAAGGAGGGCTGCAAATGTGTGTAAGTGTCTGATTGGGTCACACAGAGAATAAAAGGACAAATGTCCTTCCTCATAATCCAGATATACCCTCACTTTGTCACAGGGAGTATTGTCAGGTAACCAGATCTCTTTCTTGTCATGCATCACCAAATACTTATTTTTATACTTATACAGACACCAGGATTTGTTACTATATCCAATGCATGACTGATCTCCTTTCCGATCTATACTGGGATAACACATCCCCACCCCCCAGTTCTGTGACTTACTGACATCCACCACCAAGTGATGTTTCCCTGAGGAAAAACCCCTGGTGCTTATGACCACACTAATCTCAAATCGGTCTGGTGTTTCTGGACATTTCTTGTTTACAAGTGCCAAGGATGCAGCTTTCTGGTCATCTGATACATGTATATTACTGCCCGCTGTAGTTCCATCCAGTAATATGTCTGTAGCTTCCTGCACATGGACTTCATCCAGTAGAGTGCCAGCTGCTTCCTGCACATAGATCCCTGTACTTATATATCTTAGTATATTAGCTAATGTGTGTAATGTCCCTGAGATTAGACCCACATCCAGATCTCCTCCACCATGGACCTGTGTATGATGTCTCTGCATGTCCTCAGTATCATAGAAGTCACCTGTGTCTGGTTCCTGTAAGACAGTCACTGGGTCAGACACATCACACAGCTCCTCAATGTGACTGATCTTCCTGGACAGCTCGTCCTTCCTTATCTCCAGCTGCTGGATTAGGTCAGAGTGTGAGAGTGATACACTCTCTTCCTGCCTGGAGATCTCACTCAGGACTCTCTTCTCCAGGTCATTCAGCTGTCTCCTGAGGTCTCTAAACAGGGCAGTAACTGTCTCTGTTACACCAGCTGCTTTCCCTTGATCTTCCCTCCTGCGCTCCTGCAGACTCTGGACTCTGTTCTCAGCCTCTGATCTCTTTGTGCACAATATCTGCAAAACATCTCTCAGCTTCTCCTTCTTCTTGTCAGAGGCCTCATCCAGCACTTCTACCTGGTGCTTCCTGTGTTCTCCAGCTGAACAGTAGACACAGATACAGGCATCATCCTCAGGGCAGTAATACTCCAGCACCTTATTATGGACGGAACATTTCCTGTTACTCAGGGCAGTGGTGGGATCAGATAAGATGTGTTCTGCTGCCTTGTTGTGTACTCTCAGGTGGTTATCACACAGATGAGCCTCACAATGCACACAGGATTTAGCAGCGGGTACTGGACAGTCCATACAGTAAGTGCAGAAGATCACATTATTCCGATCTGGTTGAGTAGATGGGAATCTCCTGACTATGTTACACAGAGTTGTGTTCCGTATCAGTTCAGGACATTTATTGAACTGCTCTCTGCATTCAGGACAGGTATAAGCTCCAGACGCCTCCTGTGTACCCAGCACACGATCAATACAAGCCCGGCAGAAGTTGTGTCCACATGTCAGTGTTACAGGATCTGTATAAATGCTCAGGCAGATGGAACAGTCCAGCTCCTGTCTGAGATCAGCAGATGCCATCCCTGTCAGCAGGAGAGAGAAATTAAAGTATTAGCTATTGATACTCTTATATGGTGTGGTCACATTTTGCATACAAGGAAAGGCTACCTATCAGTTAACTCTTTAAGTGCCAAGGGAATTTGTCAAAATAGGTGTGAAAATTGCCAATCATACCTATTTCTTAAACCCTTTGAGTGCCGACATTGCTGTGAGAGGTCCTCAAAATATCCTTAAAAAATGCCGGCGTCGGTCGCACACTGTTCTTATTTCGGGTGCATTATTAAAACTAAACTTCAATTAATTGACTTGGCTGTATTTGTATTTATTTATAGTAAAAGAACAGTCATTGTGAGCGGCGCTGCCATTTTTTAGCAGATATATTTAGGGTCGGTCACAGCAACGTTGGCACTTAAAGGGTTAAAATATAAAAGTTACTTTGTTTGGTACTTGTGTATTATAGCAGCGCCCCCGATGTGCATCTCGCAATGTTTATATCGCATCGCATGGCATGTGATGCGACGCGATTTTTGCCCCCTATGCGATGAAAGATTGTATAAGCACCCTAAAGGGTGCTTTTAAGCACCCTAAAGGGTGCTTACAATGCAGAGGCGTAACTACTTTTTTTGCGCCCCCCCCCCCCCCGCCGGACATTTCGGGCGCCCCCCGAAATATTAACCCCCTCCTTACCCGTCCCCATTGCCGCCGGCGCTTCTGCCTCTAACCCGTCACGCAGATCTGTGTTGGGTGACGGGCGGTCCCCGGCTCCGGCTGCAGTGCTAATATAATAATAGACACTCGGAAAATGGATGCCCCCATACAGCATTATGGGGGCAGCCATTTTCCGAGTGTCTCATTATATTAGCACTGCAGCCGGAGCCGGGGACCGCCCGTCACCCAACACAGATCTGCGTGTTGGGTTAGAGGCAGCGGCGCCGGCGGCAATGGGGTAAGGAGGGGGAGGGCAGGAGTCGGGAGCCGGGACCAGGTGGTAACTATAGTCCTGCAGACCCCCCAATTTTAAAATTGTATGACATTGTACAGCATCGCGCGATATCGCGTCGCATCGCATACCATCATATGCCTTATGGTATGCGATGCGATGGGCGCCACCAAAATACACAAGTACCCTTTGTTTAAATCTTTTCTTCTTGCAACATACAGTATAATCCTATAACCCACAGAGCTTCAGTCATAGCATAATAGGCAAAGAACATATTGAAATATTTCCATGCTGGACATGGATGCTGTAAAGAATAATAAATCATGAAATCAAGTCAATGGTTGAATACTTTTTTAGGAAATGCAATGATATAACAAATTCTGGTGGAAAGGGAAATATGTCCTTTTTGACACAATATTTTATATAATAAATGTGAGCGACGCTGGCATTTTAAGCCGATATTTTGCACATCTCGAAGGGTTCAGTATTGTGAATCGCTCAGTATAAGATTTGTGTATAAATTGTTAATCCCGCTGCTACACAAAATGTAGGTGACCGCCATTAATTGTTGATCACATTTATTATGAACTTACAATTATTTTCATAATATCTTGATTGATATCTAACTACATTGTCACCCATAGGATAATAGCAGGGGTTAAAGTGAGGGGGAACGGGGTGGAACTGAGTTCCACCACCTCTAATGGTGAGATGGAACATTTTAACCTCCACATTGGCCCTGCACATTAATTCTCACAGAAAAGCATTGTAGTTTGCAGGGGGGATGCCAAAAACCCTACCTATGGCCCTGTCTCTGCCTAATGGGGGGATGGGAGGGGGTGTAATTAGGTGGCATAGAGAAATGAGTTTCCCCAACTCTGCATGACCACTGTATGCCCTGGATAATAGATAAACAGAAAATTGGTGTACAATTGGCGCTTAGGTGATGTTTGCAAACAAATTTAAAAAATATGGATTTTTACGCACAGTAACGTTCTGTCTCAGGGGAATAAACGGTCTCCTTCCTCCAAAGACTATAAATGTGGAGAACAAAAAATCGCCCACATTGTGCAGTATATTAAAACACAATTACAATTTATTAGTCTCACAGGACACAATGCGGGTGATTTTTTTTGTTCTCCAAATTAATCTTCTCACCACATTGGTAGTCTTTGAGAGAAGGAGACCTTTTATTCCATTGAGAAAGAACTTTACTGTGCGTAAAAATCCATATTTTTGAATTTGTTTGTAAACATCACCTAAGCGCCAATTATACACCATTTTTCTGTTTATCTGTTCACTAATAGAGGTCTTTGGGGTGAAGTCCTTGTGTGTTATAAGGCTGCACTGGTGAGAGTATTCGCGCCAGTGTTAGAACAAAATTCTGTGGTTTACCCACAGGATAATGCAGAATCATATAATGTATAGTGTAATGTCAGGATATGTTAAGGGTTTTTTTTGGAATACAATTTTAATTAAGCGATAATGCAATATATTATATAAAACATAAAGCTGATAGTAGGGTAACCTTATAAATATATAACTATTATATTGCAAAACTATATAACCATTGTTAAATGAGGATAGCAGAAAAATAATATCTACAAATGTTTAGGTATGTATCAGTACATTCTTATGTATAATATAATTACCTTACTCTGGGGATCCTTCCTCTGTCTCTCTCTTACTCCTCCGTCCTCTCAGCTCTCCAACCAGTAACTGATCCAGCAGCTCCTCCATCAGCTCCCAGTGGCCTGATACATCCTATTTATAGTCACTCCTCCCCATCTCTAACCAGTAGTTCCCAGGATGCCCTGCAGGAATTCTCACACTGAGAGGTGACATGTAAATTAGGGTCACATAACATTAGTATACAGTCATTCACCACAGCAGCTCCTCCTGCCCAGCTCCTTGTCTTGTAAATGAGGTGTAAATATTCCTAAAGTCACTTACTACAATGGGAAATGCTAATTACACCCTGGCAGGGTAACACCTTGTATTCTAATTAGATCACAGCAGCCTCTGGCATCCTGTTATGTCACCAAAGGGACCTTTGGTTTAGAAGTCACCAGAAATTCCTGATCTACATATCAGTAGTATCACAATAAATCATTGTTACTAAAAACATATCTATTAGAATTTTTTACATGCCCCCAACAAGCATGGTTTTTTACAACTTGATTGAAAGTTAGAAGTGGAAAATAATGAACCAAGAGGAAATCATCACGGAAATTGCATCAACTTTTTTATTTTCCAATCACAGCTTCCTATAGTATCAGAAATCTTTTCATGGTACCCTTTTTTTTTTAATTGAGTCTTTATTTAATTTTTTAGTCATTTAAAAGAGCATAAGACAAACATGAGTACAATACATTTGAATTTAGCTTCACAGGAAGTATTCAACAAAGTCATTTCACATGAATTGACAATCGTGTCTACCCACATCAATGCACTTAGAGAAAAAGAAAGAAGAAGAAGAGAGAAGGAGAGAAGAGAGAGTAAAAAAAAAAAAGGTCTATGCTCCTGATCAGCATGGTTAGTTCTAGGGACTGCTCTTCCGACTTGACCCAGGACCTGAGATGTAGTAGTTGGGCCGCAAAGTAATACCTCTTAAAATTCGGGAGGGCCATGCCGCCGTTATCACGATTTCTCCAGAGGTTCGCTAATTTGACCCTAGGGCACTTACTACCCCATATGAACGAAGAGATGATACTATCCAGATTTCTGAAATGCTCGTCCTTGATGTAAATTGGGGAATGTTGGAGAAGGTACAAGATTTTAGGGAGAACTACCATTTTAATCAGGTTCACCCGCCCCTGTACCGTTAGGGGAAGCTTGGCCCAGCACCTAAATTTTGTCCTTGCTTCCTGAATTGCCGTTGTAATATTGTCTTTCAGAAAGTCTTCTGTTACCCCTGAGACCCAATTATACACCATTTTTCTGTTTATCTGTTCACTAATAGAGGTCTTTGGGGTAAAGTCCTTGTGTGTTATAAGGCTGCACTGGCGAGAGTATTTGCGCAAGTGTTAGAACAAAATTCTGTGGTTTACCCACAGGATATTGGGGTGTGGTACAGGGATCCGACAGTCATTATCCCGACATCGGGATCCCAACTGGCCGGACCCAGACAGCATGGTGAGTGCAACTAAGCCCCTTGCTGGCTCGCTGCGCCCACCATGCTGCCGGCACGGGGGATCAGCAAAGTGAGCCTGTCCGGTGTTTGCAGGACAGCCAAACGGCTCGCAGGCTCTTGCGGCGCGGCTTCCCACTGTGAAGGCTGGGGGTCCCATGAGTGGACGGGCGGAGATCGGGCAGAGGTCGGCAGCGGCGGCTTGTCACAGGGGAGCCGGGGAATGCACAAGCTCATGTGCCGCGGCTACACGCCGTGTCCGGCTGACGTAACGAACTTCCGCGAGAGGGTCAGGCGGGGGTCGCAGGCGGAGACCAGATCTCCGTGCACTGGAGCTGCCGGAGCTTTGGCTTTGGATTGACAGATAGCGCACCACAGGAACCGGGACTTCAGCAGGGGTACTGCGAGCACAATTTTTTCAGCTTTCGTTTGTCCTTAATAGCAATAGGCAATACACATTGTCGATAGACCAGATAGGACTTAAGCCCCCTTTTTTCCCTTTTCTTCCTCTTTCTTTTACACAAAATAACAGTCAATTGGTGCAAGGGAACAAAAGTACCTTTAGCCAAATGAATAAGGGCAGGGAGACTGGCAAAAAGTCCGTCTGTATACTGTATATCCTGTGGCAAGTAAGGGCACAGAGGGACCAGCTTGTTGGATGAATAGTGAAGCTGCCACAGACCACCACTGCCAGAGGCTAAGTACCCCCGTCGGGCGCCGGCTGGAGATTCGGGGGGGAGAATGCAAGCCAGTCTACAGCAGGCTGCACACTGCCATGAATGCTCGCTTCTGCTGGCGTCTCGCAATGGAGGAATTCCCTTCGGTAGGTCAGGCAGGGGGTGCTGAAGAGCCAGGCGCGTCACACTGATATCTCCTGCTGGCGTCACACCAGCACACAAGGCTCCGACAGAAGAGGCGAGCTGGGATCCCATGGAAGCCGGCTGGAGACCACAGGAAGGCGGACAGAGCGCCACAGGCGCAGCGCGACTGCACGCAGGTTCTCCCACAGGCAGGTCAGCCGGAGGTCACGCAGAGGAGACGGGCAGCCCTCTGCTCATACAGCGCCGGGCTCCACGGCTGTACCGCCAGCGACAGAGACGTCTTTCACCACGGCCAGAAAAGGGACCCAGATACCAACAGAGTTACAACCGCACTGTAGTATCGATTTACCGGCCTACATATGCATGTGCAGGACGGAGGGGGGCCAGATTCTAGAGGAGACCCGGCATTAACCTCCCTCACTCACACGCCACCGTGGCCACACCCCCAGCCTACAGAGTTACTTCATCCATATACTCCAGCTTTTCATGGTACCCTTAGGCCAAAAGTATCTTATTGTGAAATGCAGACAAACATATTAATTTAAGTAAATTATGACTGTATCCTTAGGTTTCATTTTGTGGTAAGGGACATGATTCACTACTTATATTTGTCCACACATTGACCATGAATAATTTGAAGTGAAGGGGAAAGAGAAAAGACTCTCTCTTTGTGGGGGCACTCTTTGATGATTCATCAAAGAGTGCCCCCACAAAGAGAGAGTCTTTTCTCTTTCCCCTTCAGTAACCTATTTACTCTCCGGGGTGCACCTCCACTAGATAAATTATTCTTAACTAGGGATCTTATTTCTCCCTTTAATTCTACCTGCTATTGTGGATCCTTACATTTCTTTCTAATTGGGCCTCTTCGGCCGCTTGTGCACCGGTCACCACCCCCTTCCCTTTTCCCCTAAGAGTATAATTTGAAGTGAACCTGGAACATCAACCCAGGGTACCCCTACAAGTGCCCCATGGCACCTAGGATGCCACAGTGCCCAATTTGGGAACCACCGCAGTAAAATGTGTTTTAGCTTGATCACTTTGTTGAGTGATGAATGGAAAAGTGGGTTTATTTGATATATTTCTCTCAGAGGGTCAAGTAAATATTTTGTGGAGTTGGTTCATTGACCTCAATGCATTTGTATAAGGTTTGTGGAGCATGACCCCTCTCTTCAAATTTTGCATGGAATTCTGCTGGCATTTTGACATGTGCCCATTGCTGTTCCTTGTAGAGATTTTAGTAATGGGCTAAGATAAACACAATGTCATCCAATGTAAAAACAATTTGGTTCTTGTCAGGGCTGCTGGAAAGAGAGAGAGAGATACTCTCCCTCCATCTCTCTCTCTCTCTCTCTCTCTCTCTTTCTCTCTCTCTCTACATCTCTCTCTCTTTTCATCTCTTTCAGCATCCACTGGGGTATGACAGAAGTCAAATAACCATCCTTAGTAAATATTTCCAAATATTTTAAAAGTGTCGAGATGAGAAAATCTACAGATGTAGCCGGCCTCTTCCTTGCAGGGGCTGACGAAACTATTGCCTACCTCCAGCCAGGGGCGGATTGGGAATTAAAACCAGCCCGGGAAATATCTTGAAGCAGCCCTAACGGGGGGGATGGGGGGGGGGGGGGGGGGTGTTGTTGCGCGCCGCAGGCGTGCCCGATTTTTTGAGGGGGCGTGGCCTATCAATATGGGGGTGTGGCCTATTTCAACGGGCTGCTGGCTATGTCCCCAGCCCCTCAGGCTGCAGAATAGGCGCATGCGTACAGCGTTTATCCTGCAGCATGTGGGGCTGGGGAGATAGAGATGGGGGGGGGGGGGGTGTGACAGGGGGTCTCCCAACACAGTAGAGCGGCAGGGTGGAAGAGGATGCAGGGAGGGAGGGGGGGATGGAGGGTGGCGTAGAATGCTGGGAGGGGAGATGCAGAGTGGCTGAGAACGAAGGGAGTGAGGACTTACACAGGGTGACACAGGACGCAGAGTGTGAGGGGGGCATGGTGGCACAGGATGCAGGGTAGGAGGGGGAATGCAGAGTGGCAGGGGATGCAGGGAGGGGAGTCACAAAGTGGTGGAGGATGCAAGGAGGGGAGACAGTGATGCCCATTATACATATGCCACACACCGTGATGCCCATTATACATATGCCACACCGTGATGCCCATTATACATATGCCACACACCGTGATGCCCATTATACATATGCCACACACCGTGATGCCCATTATACATATGCCACACCGTGATGCCCATTATACATATGCCACACACCGTGATTCCCATTATACATATGCCGCACACCGTGATGCCCATTATACATATGCCACACACCGTGATGCCCATTATACATATGCCACACACCATGATGCCATTATACATATGCCGCACACCGTGATGCCATTATACATATGCCACACACCGTGATGCCCCATTATACATATGCCACCCACCGTGATGCTCATTATACATATGCCACAGACCGTGATGCCCATTATACATATACCACACACCGTGATGCCCCATTATACATATGCCACACACCGTGATGCTCATTATACATATGCCACACACCGTGATGCCCATTATACATATGCCACACCGTGATGCCCATTATACATATGCCACACACCGTGATGCCCATTATACATATGCCACACACCGTGATGCCCATTAAACATATGCCACACCGTGATGCTCATTATACATATGCCACACACCGTGATGCCCATTATACATATGCCGCACACCGTGATGCCCATTATACATATGCCACACACCGTGATGCCCATTATACATATGCCACACACCATGATGCCATTATACATATGCCGCACACCAAGATGCCATTATACATATGCCACACACCGTGATGCCCCATTATACATATGCCACACCGTGATGCCCATTATACATATGCCACACACCGTGATGCCCATTATACATATGCCACACACCGTGATGCCCATTATACATATGCCACACACCGTGATGCCCATTATACATATACCACACACCGTATATTTATATATAAATTCTGCCAGTGCCCTTAGTACCCCTAGTTTACCCTCGGTGCGTGCTGCCTGCTGTTAAGAGCTGCTCCTCTGCTGCGTGCTGCTGTGCTGAGTACTCTCTAGTCCTGCTGCTGACGCCCATCAGATCCAGCCCCAAAATCAATCCTGCGCGCTGCTGGGAAGGCTGGATCACGTGGGCACTGGGCAGAGAGCCAGAAGTTGAAGCCTCTGGACCGCGGGAGCAGCTGCGTGCGCCTGCGCATGCGCACCAGTGCTCCCGCGGCCATTTTAACTATGCCAAACTCGAGGCCGGCCGCGGCCATCTTTACTCAGGGCAAAGTTCATGTAGATGCCGCGGCCGGCCCTGTAAAGGAAGGAGGGAGGGAGGGCGGACGGGCGGCCAGAGCAGGACCAGGACGGCAAAGCGGCAGCCTCTGACTGGACCGCGGGAGCAGCTGCGTGCGCCGCGCATGCGCACCAGCGCTCCCGCGGCCATTTTAACTATGGCAAATCTCGAGGCCGGCCGCGGCCATCTTTACTCAGGCCAAAATTCACGTAGATGCCGCGGCCGGCCCTGTGAAGGAGGGAGGGAGGGCGGCCAGACCAGGAAGCAAGCGGCAGCCTCTGTCTGGACCGCGGGAGCAGCTGCGTGCGCCGCGCATGCGCACCAGCGCTCCCGCGGCCATTTTAACTATGGC
Organism: Crinia signifera; assembly: GCF_055691185.1. Lineage (NCBI taxonomy): Eukaryota > Metazoa > Chordata > Amphibia > Anura > Myobatrachidae > Crinia > Crinia signifera. Next base: position 308,890,022 of record NC_139220.1, on the reverse strand, counting down.
AAAGCTCGAGGCCGGCCGCGGCCATCTTTACTCAGGACAAAATACACGTAGATGCCGCGGCCGGCCCTGTAACGGAGGGAGGGCGGCCTGTCACACAAAAAATATGCCGGCCCACCGGGAAACAGCCCGGTTTCCCGGTAGGCCAATCCGCCCCTGCCTCCAGCTCCCGGCAGGGGGCGGATGCACATGAGACACTCGCGTGCCCTATGGCAACGGAGCTCCCCACCGCCGCCTCCCCCATGGTCCCAATCGCCGCCCAGACAAGCTTTAGTAAATGTTCCCCTATATGTCTTCCAGCAGGGTTTAAGAGGCTCCGGTGGAGTTTTTGAGACCTTATAAATAAGGGGTATGTGGTGCATAACATTTCTAAAATTATTATTATTTTGTTTTTATTTAATATGCATTTATGATGATGGAGAAATATTCTGCATTGGTCAGATTGTAAGTGCTTTTGTCTTGTAAGGGTCATTGTATCAAATCATTGTCTATAGCGGTGTGCATTATCAGCTGGTCTTATAGATATTTGGGGATTTTTGCTGAGTTCCTTTGGAGTTTTAGGCGTATTGAATCTGGGATTCCGAATGTCAGGACGTCCCTACAGTCGTTATCCCGGGCTGTTTTTGTTCGTCGTTCTGACAGCCGAAATTCAATGTTCTGGCTGTTGAGTGTCAAAGTCTGCGGATCGGCAAAAACGGTTGCAGATTGTCGAACAATGACCGTGAATTTGACAATCCATGACCATTTCTGACAAAACAGTTCAGACTTTTAAGAAAAGTTAATGGCAGCATTGAATAGGTGAGCGACGATGTTTTCCCTATCTGCAAATATCGACACAGATGGAATACCTCCCAATGTGTCTTTATATGTAATGTTTTTTCCAGAGCGCTAAATATATGCCCATTTCCAGAACGTCTTCAGTTTTTTTTCCACATCGCACATGCTGTAAAATCATTGGGCCAGAAGTACGGCAGTGGCAGTCGTGCGTTATGCCGGTCGAAATCTGACATTTTTTTAAAGGGGCAATCATTTACAAGGCATGGTTTTGCTTAGTAAATGAATGCCCCTTTAAAAAAAAACTCAGATTCCGTACGGCATCCCACATGGCTGCCGAACTCACAACCCAATACTTCCCACCCATTATCTTGGTGCCCCCTTGGGAGCAGGAGCCTGGTTGCAGATGACTCCATTTCCTCCGATCTATTTATGAAACTGTGAAAACAGGGGACAAGTTAGCCAGTGTAGACGTTGCCCATGGCAACCAATCAGCATTGAGGTAACATTTATCAAGTGCATTCTATAAACTTATATGTAGCAGCTAATTGGTTGCCATGGTCAACTTCTCCGCCAGCTCACTTCATGAATAGAACTTAGAGGTAGATGGTTAAAATGGAAATGATTTATTATCCAACAAATTCTACCTGGCAGTTGATGCCTAATGAAGATAAAATTCTAACAACAAATATACAAATGTTCTAAAAAGACGTTATAGGCCAGATGTTTCTATGCATAATAAAAACATAGAAAAAATACTTGAAACCTAATTAATCACCATGGGATGTGATATTGTTTACCAATTAAAGAATGTGTTTCTATTCTTTATTTTTGTCATAATTATATGCTAGTTGCTTGATAATGCTAATGATTCATATATCCCAGGAGAGTGAGGAACCTTCATGGAGTAAATCCTATGGGTAGTAGAATTGTCATTTAAATGGGTGAATTTTGCCTTCCTGCATTACAGACTATCAACATTATCAACTGGGTTGGCTGCTGCTTGGGGAAAATGGTGCATTGATAAACATGTGTCGGTGTATTCCAACTGGTGAAATGGATTTCAACTGAAATTCTAAATGAGGCAAAGATCATGGACAATGATGAGGTACACAGAAAACTAAATAACCTATAGAGATTCTTTAAAAAAACAAAAACAATTAAGACCCTTGAATTATTGGTTTATCTTTTCAATTACATGTAATTGGCATTTGAGTTACAGTAACGATACCAAACAAACCAATTTTACACATAAATTACAGTAACATTTTACATATAGTAATTTGAAAACAAATTTTTTCTTACCACTTCTACAGCAATATTAATTTGAATTATATTTTTGGTTTATTCCCAAAAATGTATGAGAATTAAGTAACCCTCCTTTTTATGACATTCACTTATTTATTGTTTGTTTGTTTGTATGTATGCTCAATGCAGCATGCCCTCCACCGCGCTGTCTCTCCCTCCCTGCCAGCTGATGCCGGCACCCCGTCTTATATCAAATTAATGTCACCGGCCACCGGATTGGCCTGTGTGCACACACCTTTATTCTTGCTAATAAAATTACATTAAAATTTTGGCTTTACCTCATATCCGAACAAACATTCAAATCCAATTTCATGTTCATCTGAAAAGCTGACTTTGGTCCCCTCTATACAACCAAATTAATTAGGGCTGTTTAATCTAATCATTATTTAGTCTTCTTTCTTAGATGCGTAACTATCACCGTATTATAATCTTGCATCTCAGTTTTTGCATAGGCTCAGGCATTATACAATACTTACACTTCTTCCACATTTTTCCAAATATTATTATCGTTTGCTGTTTTTTTTAACACTTTGCTTCTTTTTATATATATTTTGTAGGAGACGTTTAAGGACAACCAAACAATGGTGTCCGAGTTCATACTTCTAGGATTTCAGCAGCTTCACAATTTCAAAGTCCCTTTCTTTGTTTGTCTCACAATCATTTACGCCAGTACAGTAGTTGGAAATCTTCTGATTATTTGTCTGGTGTCATCCAATCGGAAGCTCCGTTCTCCAATGTACATCTTTCTCAGCCATCTCTCTCTTTGTGACATTGTGATCAGCACAAATGTCACTCCAAATACTCTACAAGTCATTTTACAAGGCAAGACTGCCATGTCTTTTCTTTCATGCATCACGCAGATGTATTTCTTTGGGGCTACAGCCATCATGGAGTGCTGTCTTCTAACGGTGATGTCCTACGACAGATACTTGGCTATTTGTGATCCGCTGCACTACACATCGATAATGAATGCCAGTCTTCCTCATTACCTTGTTCTATGTGCATGGATGGTAGGCTTTGGGCAGGCATTGGTCACTCACACATTTGTTCTTAATTTGCAATTTTGTCGGTCGAACGTCATTGACCATTTCTTTTGTGACCTTGGTCCTGTCCTTGAGCTTTCTTGTTCTGACATTTTGGTTATCCAAATTGATGTCTCCGTAGTGGCCATTGTGATGGCTTTTTCCCAGATGCTCTTCATAATTATAACTTATATCTTCATCTTTAATGCCATCCTACACATATCCTCTGCCACAGAGAGAAATAAAGTCTTCTCCACGTGCAGCTCCCACTTGGCTGTTGTATGCATCTATTACGGAAGCTTAATTACACTCTATGTCGCTCCATCAAGAGGATATTCATTCAATTTAAATAAGATCTTGTCTTTAATAAACTCTTCTATTACTCCTTTGTTTAATCCTATCATATACTCTCTAAGAAATAAAGAGTCACAGCCTGCAATAAACTTATATCAAATTTGTTACATTCTTAAGTGAAATGGAAGAAAACAGTAGCATTATTTTCAAATAACATGTGTAATTATCTTGTAAACTTTTCATATACAGTTTGTCAGATTTATATCCAGAATTAGTATATTAACGTTATTAACCTACTTCATATTTTTTAGGTTAAAATGGTAAATGTTAATGTTAATGTGGAACTTTTTTGCAAACAGAACTGTGATTTACAAATCATATGATCTAAAATAAACGTAAAAGAAAAGATAACCAAGGATGGTTGTATTTTTTCTTTAGAAATGACATTGAATGGCCATAAATGAAATGTGCGGGCAAACAGGTAAGTCTTGAGTTTATAACCATATATATATTTTTTAACAAGACCAGAACCTATATGCCAAACTACAGTATGTCCCATTTTAATAGGGAAGATTTGCCCCTTTGAGGAGTATTAAAGGTGTTGAAGTGAGCTCCTAATTCAATCAGCTGTAAATAATAAGCAAAAAAACAAAACGGTAATATCACAGAGTTAATAATAATAATGATATTCAAGGGATAAATAGCATTTATTTAAAAAAAAAAACACACATGCTAAATAAAACTGAGCTCAATATAAATATAATCATAATAGTATTTACTTGAATCTCAAAAGCGGGATTTTATTGCGGGATTTTATTGGCTATCCAAAACAGGTGACAGCCGATAGCCAATGAGATCCTTTGAGATCTGAGAAAAGGGGTGACATTCTATGGAGTGAGATAAATGCGCATGTTTTTATATCGCACCACATCGCACTTTTGAAAATTGCAAGATTGGCCCGTTTTTCGCATATTTAATGAGATGCGAAAAACGGGCCAAATAGTGCGAATAGGTGTGATTTGGTGCGATTTCTTTAGTCCTGACAATGTGCGATTTTCAGGTCTGAAAATCGCACGTTTGCAGGAAATCGCAATTTAAAATAAAAAAAAACCAGCGCGGGGTCCCCCGCCAGAGCATAACCAGCCCCGGGCTCATTGAGCCGGTGCTGGTGACATAAAATCAGGGTCCCCGACAAATAGGGGTCCCCTTGATTTAATGAAACCAGCACCAGGCTCAAGGTCCGGTGCTGGTTCCCGAAATACGGCGAACAAAATGACTAGGGGTCCCCCGTATTTTAAGAACCAGCACCAGACCCAACCAGCCAGCAGGGTAATGCCACAGCCGGGGGACACTTATTATATAAGGTCCTGCGGCCAAAGCATTATCCCCCTGGCTGGTCAGCATGGGCAGGGGTCCTGGGGAAGTGGGGACCCCCCCAATGAAGGGGTCCCCCCCTCCAGGACTTACCAGCCCATGCTGAAAGTCCGGGGCTGTCCCCGATGCCCCTGGGAGGTGGGCATCGGGCTGATGCAAAGTGTAAAAAAAAGATTAAAAACGATTGTTTTCTACTGTAGAACTATGAGTCCCAGCAAGCCTACCCCGCATGCTGGGACTTGGAGAACCACAAGTCCCAGCATGCGGGGCATTAAAGGGCCCGCTGGCACTTGTAGTTCTACAGTACAAAAAATAGTTAAATAAAACACACTGACACCCTGAAAAATAAAAGTTTAATACACACATAACACACACACTGATACTTACCTACCTTGAGCCCATAGGTCGGTCCCTGGATCCTGGGTCCGGGGTCCGGTGCTCCAGGACAGAAGAGTCCGGTTCCTGGGCTGGTCCGGGGTCCTGGGCTCCAGGGCTGATGTCTCCGGGGTCCAGGATCCGAAGTAGTCCAAAAGGGGTTCCTAAGGAAGGAAATACTACTCACCTGGTCCCCGGCGACGACCTCGGCATCCTCTCCGGCAGACGCGCTGCTCCCGGCTGGTACCCGCTCACGGACTGGAGAGGCGCCAACTTTCTCGGCTCCTGATTGGCCGCTAGGCGGCCAATAGAATCATCCGGAGGAAAGGCGCGGAAGATGAAACATCTCTGCGCCTCTCCAGTCCGTGAGCGGGTACCAGCTATTTAACTATTTTTTGTACTGTAGAACTACAAGTAGTAGTAGTAGTAGTACGTTTATTTATAAGGCGCCGCAAAGTGTCCGCAGCGCCGTACATAGCAAACAAAAAACAAATGACAAGGTAACGTACAGGGTGTGTTGAAAAATACAGTATAAATAGGGTTATAGCTGGTAGAAATAAAATCAGCATCAGTTCTGAAGTAGGTGTCAAAATTGTCGAGGAGACTGAAGATGAAGCAGAGGAAGAGAAGAACAGAAAAGGAGGACAGGTGAGGTAAAGAGGTAGGGTGAGTACGTGAGGCAGGAGGACCCTACTCATAAGAGTTAACATACTAAAAATAGGTGGGTGGACGAACGAAAAACAACAGGATAAGTAGGAACGGAGGGGAACGGAGGCAGGATAGGAGGATCAAAAGAGGTTAGGAGGAGGGATAGGCTAGTCGAAAAAAGTGGGTTTTGAGGGAGCGCTTGAAGGAGGTAAGGGAATCAGAAAGCCTGATGGGTGGCAGGAGGTTGTTCCAGTGCAGGGGGGCAGCGCGAGAGAAGTCTTGGACACGGGAGTGGAAGGAGGTGATTAGGTGAGAGGTCAGTCGGCGGTCAGCGATGGAGCGAAGAGGACGGGAGGGAGTGTGGATAGAGATCAGTGAAGAGAGGTAAGGAGCGGTGGAGGAGGAGAGAGCCTTGTAGGTGGTGGTGAGGAGTTTAAAGAGAACTCGGAAAGGAATGGGGAGCCAGTGAAGAGATAGACAGAGGGGGGAGGCGGAGGTAGAGTGGCGGGAGAGGAAGATGAGCCTAGCAGCAGCGTTAAGAATGGTTTGGAGAGGTGCGAGGCGGGTGAGAGGTAGCCCAGAGAGAAGGATGTTGCAGTAGTCAAGGCGGGAGATGACAAGAGAGTGAATGAGAATTTTGGTCGCGTCAGTGGAGAGGAATGGTCTGATGCGTGAGATGTTGCGTAGGTGAAAGCGGCAAGACTGTGAGAGAGCACGAATGTGGGGGGTGAAAGAGAGGGAGGAGTCAATGATGACAACGAGGCAGCGCGTTTGGTCGGTGGAGGTGATCTCGGTTTCACCAATGCTGATGGAGATAGTGGGAGAAGAGGGAATGTTCGGGGGATGGAAGATTAGAAGCCCTTTAATGCCCCGCATGCTGGGACTTGTGGTTCTCCAAGTTCCAGCATGCGGGGTAGGCTTGCTGGGACTCATAGTTCTACAGTAGAAAACAATCGTTTTTAATCTTTTTTTTACACTTTGCATCAGCCCGATGCCCACCGCCCAGGGGCATCGGGGACAGCCCCGGACTTTCAGCATGGGCTGGTAAGTCCTGGAGGGGGGGACCCCTTCATTGGGGGGGTCCCCACTTCCCCAGGACCCCTGCCCATGCTGACCAGCCAGGGGGATAATGCTTTGGCTGCGGGACCTTATATAATAAGTGTCCCCCGGCTGTGGCATTACCCTGCTGGCTGGTTGGGTCTGGTGCTGGTTCTTAAAATACGGGGGACCCCTAGTCATTTTGTCCCCCGTATTTCGGGAACCAGCGCCAGACCTTGAGCCTGGTGCTGGTTTCATTAAATCAAGGGGACCCCTATTTGTCGGGGACCCTGATTTTATGTCACCAGCACCGGCTCAATGAGCCCGGGGCTGGTTATGCTCTGGCGGGGGACCCCGCGCTGTTTTTTTTTTTATTTTAACTGTTTAAACTTTTTTTTACACCAGAACCCTGCACAGATCATTGCGATCTGTGCAGGGTTCTGGCTAATTCGCCCATCAGAACCTGGCGAATTATAGACACAGTTTATACAAATCGCATACCATTAAATATGCGATTTGTATACTTTTTAATGTGAAAACATCTGGATGTGATGTGCTGCGAAAAGCAGCCATCGCATTTCCAGTGTGTCCAACTTGTTGGCCAAAATCACACTTTTTTCACATTTTCGCACCTCATTAAATATGCGAAAATGGAAAAAAAATGCGATTTCGGACGTTTTTGCGAAATAAATCGCCAAAGTCAGATTATCTCACTTCATAGAATGTCACCCATGACGTCAAAATGCAGTCTCTCTTTAATGCCATATAGTTATTAAGCAGTGAAAAGTCACAGTGTTTGTGAATAAAGTGCAGTCCAGATATCACTGTCTGGACACTCACTATTATAGGATGCCAGGTGGTGTTAAACTCATACCGAGTAGGTGGATGTCCCTGGAGTAAAGAAGGTTTGCTGGTAGCTTGCATTGTAAAGCTCCTGGGGCCTGGTCTGAGAAAGGCGTGAGCACTGTTGGAAGATTCTTGTGTTGGAGAGTAGTGAAGGGATGTCTAGTCTAGTGTCCGTGTGACTCCGAAACACTGCCATCTGTTGGCAACAAGTGAAACTACATCTACTAGGTTTCGTAGCTTTTGCTTTGAGTGGGCTTACTAGTATAGAACACTTGCACAACATACAGTACATAATAAAGTAGACAGACTTATCGATAAAATACTCATTATATTAGGTTGGATATATGATCATTTTTTACATTCTGAGTAACATTAACGTGATCCCCCCCCAAGGAGTGTCATTTCAGGGTGGGCAGGTGGTTGGAGGCCTCTGTGTGAGGATGTACTCTTTCCCCCATCTCCGGCAGAAATGCGTCCATGACATGTGATCACACTCACATCGGCCAGACGCGGGGACTTCCTCTACTATCGCCAACTCTCTCTCATGTTTCTGGTGAAAATGCACTCGGAGTGTGTGAGGACTCCCTCTGTTGTCATGGGGACCCACAGTTATCTGGTCAAATATGCAGATGATTTCCATGTCCTACGTTCATGTAAGCAGAACAGCATTGAGATTATGGGGCAGCACGGACGGTGTAATGGTTAGCCTTACTGCCTCACAGCACTGAGGTCATGGGTTTGATCCCCACCATAGCCCTAACTGTGCGGAGTTTGTATATTCTCCCACAATCCAAAAATATACTGGTAGATCAATTGGCTTCCAACAAAAAAATGAACCCTAGTGTGTACATGTGGCAGGGAATATAGATTGTAAGCTCCACTGGGGCAGGGACTGATGTGAATGTTCAGCTATACTCTGTAAATATCACAGGACTTGCAGATATTCTAACAGGGGACAGCAGAAGAGTGTCCGATAGGTGTGAGGAATATATCAGCACTCCCCTGAAAGAAATCCGGACCTGGGCTCTCCAGGTGCACTGAGAATTCACTCACCTCAGACCTTCAGCCTTCTCCTATGTAAGCACACTGAGCACGGTCAACATGTTTCGAGACACTTGTCTCTTCCTCAGGATCCTGTCCTATCGGAAGCCTGAACCTATTATCAGCCACATTTTGTGTCATTTTAAATTATTTAAAAAAATTACTTTGTGTAATGTGTGTAACCTTTGGAAAAGAATGTGTAATGTAATAAACCTTTGGAAAAGAAAAGAAACCTTGATGGACGTTTTATTCATCCACACATCGTGAGTACCGGTACGCAGTCCCCTCAGTACCATAAAGAAACCTTTCTGTGTGTTATTAGACCATAACTCATGTGAGTTTGGTACGCATCCTCCTTTGAGAGAGGGAATGATAAGGGATATATGCATTGATTCCGATTTACCAATTGCATGTGTACTTTTGTGCTTTATTTTCATATATTCATCGCGACTCCGTCTACGATCAACAACCATTGGTCTAGGGGAAGATCACCCCGAAATAAGAGGACCACCCTGAAATGGGGAGTATTTTTTCAATTAATTATATTTTTAGGTGTCCAAGTAAGGAGAGCGCCTATTTGCTGAGTATTAACCCCAATTTACTACTGTCCATTTGAGAGAGCTGGGGGAGCTCTCTATATACTCAGAAGGGCTGATCTCCTGGTGTAGCGCTACGTTATTCTTCAAAAAATACTTTTTCTACCACATTTTCTAGTATCTGTCCTGTTGTATTGTTTGGGGTTGGTTGAGCAGAATGTCCAAATCTTTGGATACTAAGTCCAAGTATACTTTGGCCGAAGGACATATTTTGAAATCTGGAAAACGTTTGATCAGGGTAATTTGGAAAGATTCTGTTGTCATTATGATTTAAAAAGAGTAAACACAGTTGTTTGGCAATAAATGGCTTCACCCAACCACTAACCATGAGTGACAGAAAAGTGTGTGAGTTATCATTCATATTCTCCGACAAATGGTCAGAAAATCACATATTCTGCTAGGGTACAGTATGTAAAGTTATCAGCACAACTGTATATATAGTGACAAGGAATCACATATGCTGGATATAGACAAAGTCTGCATCTTTATTTTGTATTAGGTAAACATCAAACAAGTTAACAGCTCGGCAAGCAAGGTTACAGCATCGCAGGGTTTTCCACAAATTGCAAAGTGAGCGTACACTCCAAAGCACCTAACATAATATTACCTAACTGGTCTATCACTCAGCTGCTTTTCAGCATTGGAAGCTATGATGTCCTGCCCTGGGCACACATATAACAGGAAGCCGATCTGCCAAACCTTGATCACAACAGATTAGGAAACCTGTACTGGATCTAATTTTGCTGGTGCTACTGCTCTAAAACCAGGACTGGATCATCCACATTACACTCATGTGGAAATATGCTCTCCCTGCCACACTCCCCCCCCCTCCCCTTATCTTCAACGGTACTTGTGTAATAGCACAACGCCCTGCTATGCTACGTTGTCAGCATAGGCTAAGCTACGCTGTCAGCGTAGTCCAATGGCTGCCTAGCGTAGTTAGCGAAGTGACTCCCCGGCAGGCCAATGGCTGCCTAGCGTAGTTAGCGTACTTAGCATAGTGACTCCGCGGCAGCCCGCCTCGGTCCCCAGCGTCCATGGCAAACCTAGTGAGTGCCTCACATATCTCTGGTAACCGCCAATTCCCCTGCGCTGGCGGATGCTAGTGGAGAGGGGATCATGCGGGCATCGGCGGAGAGGCGCTCCAGCTGTCTGAGACGCAGGTGCATCTCAGACGCTCCTGCATCTCAGTAATTATTGCGGCAGGGTACAGCAACCCTGCCCATGTCTGCTTCAGGGAGACGGGGTTAGGGGGTTCAGTAGCACATGCGTCTTGAGCACAAAGGGGGTATGCGGGCGCAAGTGCACAATAAAGGAGGCATTTGCCAGTGCTCCATGTTACATACTGGTACAAATGCCCCCACTATCCACGCCAACACGAAGCGTGGCAAGCGCAGGGATACCGGTGAGGGGATGCGTTACGCGTCTCCCCGACCTGTTCATACCCCCCCCCACTATCCACCTCGGCGTGGCGAGCCCGAAGCGTGGCGAGCGGACACAGAATACATGTAAAGTAATTTACGTCCGCTCGCCACGCTTTGGGCTCGGTGGCTCGCTGCGCTCGCCACACTTTATAAAATTAACTCCATGTCGACATAGATAGTGGGGGTATGAACAGGTTGGGGGACACGTAAGTCCATATAGAATAACTTGAAGATTTGAAGACTGTGGTAGGAATACAATGGTAAGAATACTGGAGGGTTGGGACTTATACTGAAAAAATACTGCAGACTTGCGATGATGATTTGCAGGATGATGTTAAAGAACACTGTGAAGAGATGCAACTGTGATTAGAGACTGAGAATGAAGAACACTGCAGAGACTGGGTAACAGTGACTTGAGACAATACTGAAGAATACTGTGGAGAACTGGTGACTTGGGAATGAGATTGAAGAACACTGTAACAACTGGTGACTTGGAGATGATTCGGAAGAACACAGTGCACCCACTGAGGACTTGGAGACTACACTGTGCCCACTGAGGACTTGGAGACGACACTGAAAAACACTGTGTACATTGAGGACTTGTTGACGACACTGAAGAATACTGTGCGGAGTACTGCCAGGCGCAGACACTGTACCCCGACACGGACAAGGCTGAACCCCTGTGACCATAGGTGCCGATTTATGTTTTTGCTGGTGGGTGCTCAAGCCAAAAATATAGAGGAGTGTCTTAATGGTGAAGGGGTGTGGCCACAAAATAATACCAATTTATATTACGGAGCACAGTTGTCTCCAATATTCAAATTACGGCAATAGAGTTCCACATACATAAATGCCCCCACAGTGCAGGTACATAAATTTCCCCCACAGTGCAGGTACTCCGCGGACAGAATACACTCTTCCCGGCATACTGTTTCCCAGGTGGCGGGTATGGCGATGTGGGTGCTGCTGAAGTTAATATGGCGGCCCAGCAGCGAGACTCGGGCCCGTGGGTGCTCATCAATTCAAACCTATGCCTGTGACAACCTGGATGATACAACAGGAAAAGGCAGAACCACTCTGGAACACCGGACAGGAACAGCAGGTTAGGCAAGGGTAACTGCAGGAGCGCAAATCCAGCGAACCTTACTACAGAGGGAAACTAGAAGTACTGACAGGGAGTCATAGGCCAAGCCCCCTTTTAGAAGGGCACAATGGACAGGATTGGCTGTAAGAAACCCTGGAGAGTGATTGGAGCAACCTTGGTCTCCAATATGGCTGCCCTCATGCAGGAGTCACCTAAGAGAACCAGGCACACCTCCACCAGCCTAGTCCCAACGCCAGACCTACTCCCACTCGGCGTGTCCCCACAATGGCGACCACAGCCGCCGATTCCTGCACAATGGACCCTGCCTCCTGGGTGTCCCTGCTCCCTATCGCCCTGACCATACCAGGTGACCAGCGGGGAGTACGCCGCGACCCATGCAGGCGGTAACTCTGTGTGCTGACAATACTTCTGCTAGCCATTTATAAAATTGAGTAAAAATAGTAAGGAAACTACTTGATTGTTCCAGGAAAAAGAAAAAAGCACCTTGTAAATCTGCCAGTGTGGGCAGCGAAACGTGTTGGTAGTGGCTGTTGCGACCTTAGGACCCTCTAACTAAGACTTTTGCTGAATACTCACTTGCTTACTTTATTGGACATTGATGCTACAGACCTTATCCACTCACTTACCTGGATGCACAAGCTGTAATACTAGTAAGGATTCACCTATTGGGAATAATACATTCCAGATTCCTACCTCCAGCGGCACCAGAGTCTTCATCGTGTGGATTTGGACTTATATTTTTGGAGCTCCAAATATCATTCCAGCGCAGGTTATATTTTATTTAGTGGTCATACCCATCATGGTGCTTAGTGTTTTATATGTGTTTTTGATATGATTATTCATTCACTTATTGTGTTCTCTTTTAGTTCTGTTTTCCAAACCCTGTGTTGATGATGATGATGATGATGATGTTGATGATGACACCCTGCCAGTCTTATGAACTCAAATGCTCAATTTGTTTCAATAACCTCATTAGTAGTTGTTATATACCTATGCATTACAAATATACATGTTATGAATGCTGACAGGCTGATGTATAATACCTAGTTAACTGTGCATATATTTTCTCTCTCATTGTATAAAACATACCCCACAAAGTCAGGTTTAAACACTTTATTATTGTGAAGACCCCAACCCGGCTACTTCGGCTACTACGGGGACCCGGGGGAAGCTCGGTTGCCACGGGGCATGCGAGTGTCTCATGCGTGCGCGCGCCCCCTAGCGGGAGCCGGCCGCTGGCGGGGGCTGGCGATACTTTCGACAGCCCCTGCAATGAAGAGGCCGGCTCCATCTGTATTTATTTATTTACAGTTTCTTATATTGCGCAGCAGATTCCGTTGCAGTTTACAATTGTAAACAGAGATGAAACAAACTAGGTAACAACAGGCAGACTTGGAGGTAGGAGGGCCCTGCTGCAAGCTTACAATCTTAGTCAAAAATCACTTAGTTAAAGTCCCTCACTAGCAAAAATCGCTCCGTGTGTGCAGGGCCGGTGCAAGGAGGTTTGGCACCCTAGGCAAAACATCAAATACTGCGCCCCCCCCCTTACTTTCCCCAACACACATGTCCCCCCAGCCCTGCCCTTTCCCCAACACACATGTGCCCCAGCCCTGCGCTTTCCCCAACACACATGTCACCCCAGCCCTGCGCTTTCCCCAACACACATGTCCCCCAGCCCTGTGCTTTCCCCAACACACATGTCACCCCAGCCCTGCGCTTTCCCCAACACACATGTCCCCCAGCCCTGCGCTTTCCCCAACACACATGTCCCCCCAGCCCTGCACTTTCCCCAACACACATGTCCCCCCAGCCCTGCGCTTTCCCCAACACACATGTCCCCCAGCCCTGCACTTTCCCCAACACACATGTCCACCAGCCCTGCGCTTTCCCCAACACACATGTCCCCCCAGCCCTGCGCTTTCCCCAACACACATGTCCCCCAGCCCACTACTCTCCCCAACACACATGTCACCCCAGCCCTGCGCTTTCCCCAACACACATGTCCCCCCAGCCCTGCACTTTCCCCAACACACATGTCCCCCCAGCCCTGCGCTTTCCCCAACACACATGTCCCCCAGCCCTGCGCTTTCCCCAACACACATGTCCCCCCAGCCCTGCACTTTCCCCAACACACATGTCCACCAGCCCTGCGCTTTCCCCAACACACATGTCCCCCCAGCCCTGCGCTTTCCCCAACACACATGTCCCCCAGCCCTGCACTTTCCCCAACACACATGTCCCCCAGCCCACTACTCTCCCCAACACACATGTCAAACCAACCCTGCACCCAGACACCTCCCTCATATGCATACAGTTACCTTTTGTGTATGTCTGGCATGGTCTCTAGGAGATTGTGCTGGAGGGGGCGGAGCTACAAGACGATCTCTGTGTGAAGAGCAGCAGCAGGAAGGAAGCACTGAAGCAGAACTTCAGATCAGATTGAAGAGCAGGGACACAGACACAAGCATCACGACTGCTGGCTGCTGCTGGAAGCTGAGCCCAGCAATTTCCTGCAGTACCTGCACCTGCCTGGCCAGGGTAACAGCATTTGAATGTGCTGGGGGGAAGTGCTAGGCTCTCCTAGGACCCGATAAGTCCACTTAAATACTTAATTTTTATGATGACAGTATAGGGGCGCCCTCTAGTGGCCAGCGCCCTAGGCAGCTGCCTAAGGCTGCCTAGTGGTAGCTCCGGCCCTGCGTGTGTGCACCCCTTTACTCTCTCTGTTATCTCGAGCAGTGGTTGAAACAGTATTACCTGACCTCTCTGGGTGACCCAGAATCATGGTTTAGGTTTGGATTCAGCACTTGCCAGGTGCGTGCTTTATATACAATAGAATACAGCTGATAATTGTTTGAAAAAAAGAAGGTAACAATAGAGAAGGGATCATTTTTTTTTATTATAGAAAATCAGACTTGTAGATATAAAAACTGTGGTGATTTACTGGGCACAACCTCGGTCCACCAACTCTTCTGCAAAGCTCAATAATTCCTCACATCGGTCTCTGTTCTCAGGCTTCTGACATTCCCTGTTATCTGGAAAAACCTCAATCCACGTGTCCTTTGTAATCATGTAGGAAAACCTGTAGGAAGATAAGATAATAATATTAGTGAAAGTAAAACACTATTGTACTGTACTACGTATTGTCCTCCTCCTCCAGATCCTGCAGGGAACTCATGATTATTAGGGTAGTCCCCCAGCAGTCCTGGGAAGGGTGAGTACCTCCCCCCACATTTTTCTAATGTACCTTGCAGCCAGAAACACAACCCCCCCCCAACTTTCACATCAATTACAGATTAAGCTGAATAAAGGTGGAGCTTCGGTGCGAGGTACCGCCCAGGCAGTTCCCATGGGGCTGTGAGAGTTGGCCAGCTGGGTGATACGGTTTATTTCTCTGACCTGAATCGTCTCTAGATTGCTGCAGCCCCAGGTAGGGCGGAGCTTGCCTATATAGGTTAGATGACTACATAAATGGTCAGGTGAAGATAAGAAGACGAGATAATGGAGAATGTGAGACGTGCAGTATGTGTATGACGTTGTGATCTGGCTGCAGAAGGTGATGTAACTTGGGAGATGAATGTGTTACTCTGCTCTGTCAGTTACAAATATAATACTGACAATACACAGTAGGATACACAGTAGGATATGTGTATACTGTATTAGAACTCAGGGGCAGCTGTGGAATTTGCACGAGGTGACGGGCGTGCCGCTTTTTTCTACGTATGTTCAATATAAATATACATGTTCTCTTTACTGCAGTGCAAAAATTCAGAGAGCCCCTAAGGTCGTAGATGTTAAAATAAATAGTGATACTTACTCAGGACCCGTGTTCCAGAGATCTTTACTCACGCCCCAGACCAGGTATTCTCGTCCTTCTTTCAAGTCTAAGGCTTTTTGGCATTTTTTGTGACTGATAAAATTGCGGTTCTGGCCCATAATATTCAGTTCTGTGCCTAGGATTGGGAAACAGTGACGTGTGACCGCGGATCTCCATAACCGTACAGAAGACACAACATAATAAGAACGATAAAAGCCCACACTCCCTCCAGCTGACAGAGGTCTCATACTGGGATTTGGGGATTGATAAATAAAATGAAATCTTCCCTCTCTTTCGGGCTCTATTCAATTCAAACTCCTCACACTCACTTCCTAAGCTCTAACCCACTCCTCTCCCATTTACATCTCTGATCTTATCTCCCTTTACACTTCCATTCCATTATTGCAGACGGACGGTGTAATGTTAGCATTACTGCCTCACAGCGCTGAGGTCATGGGTTTGATACCCATCATGGCCCTAACTGTGCAGAGTTTGTATATTCTCCATGTGCTTGCGTGGGTTTCCTCCGGGTACTCCGGTTTACTCCCACAGTCCTAAAATATACTGGTAGGTCAACTGGCTTCCAGCAAAAATTAACTATAGAATGTCTGTGCGTGCGTGCACATGTGGTAGGGAATATAGATTGTAAGCTCCACTGGGGCAGGGACTGATGTGAGTGTTCAAATATCCTCTGTAAACTGCTGCGGAATATGTATACGCTATATAAGTAACTGTTAATAAATAATAATGATAAATAAATAATAATGCACACCACATCTCCTGTCTACTGATTACCTCCAATATTTTGGCTGTGCTCCTTATCTCTGGAACTCTCTACCTCTCCCTGTCAGATTCTCTAACTCTATGCTAAACTTCAGTAGGGCTCTCAAGACCCTGTACTTGATCACAGCCTTCCAACTTTCATCCTGATCCACGATCACTTCTGTATCACCTCTGCCTCTTTGCCGCTCACCTTTAGAATGTAAACTCCCAGTAGCAGGGCCCCAATCCCTTATTTGCATTTCCATCTTAGACTATTTTGTATTCCTTACTCCCTACAATGTCACTTAACCCTAGGTTTCTGCCAACATGAGGATTATTTCACTGTCCTGTCCACTTTATTCAGAAATGTTTATATACCATGTACTTGTCTTACATGATCTTCTACTGTACAGTCATAGTTTTCCTGTTTGACTCATTTCTGTACTTTGTTTGGCTCAGCAGAATCCTTGTGTCCCACCCACGTGGCCCATGGTTACTCACCAGACCTCTCCCCATACGCCAGTATGTACTTGCTCTTCCTATTCCTATGCAGAGAGAACATCTAGAGCAGGACTAGAGAGGGACAATAACCCAACTGACGGCCTTCCTGATAATGGAACCCAAGGTTCTTCCAGGTGTAGGGAGCGGGACTAGTTACTAAATATTCAGTATATATGTAAAGGCTTCACGGGTGGTAGTTCTGTCAAGTTGCATCTCTCAATAATATGCGTCATTTATGATAGATCAATACAGCAACCCCAGCTTCTTAGATCTCAGAATCTAGCTCAATCGGCCCAATCCATCTTGGTAAGCTCCTGCCTAGCCCTGAGTGTCACTTAGGGGCCCAGATTACCCTCAACTAATTTTCTGATCATTTTTGAATTTTTTTGTATAATTTTAGCTTGGAAGGTGGCCCAACCAGCATATAGCCTGGAGCATCACAAGGTCATATTCCATCTATGTCATATGGTTCCCATGTTCCAGAGAGGGGAATGAGAAGAAATCAGAGAACCATGTGTTATGGTTGAGTTACCTTCTTTAATGACTTCAACGATATTCATCACATAGGTAATATAGCTGTCCTTGTGCTCAATGGCAGTGAGCTTGGTCTTGACGACTGTGGGGGGAAATAGAACACTTGAGATGAGATTAACTTTTTATAACTATAAGGTGATCACAGCCAAGGGTCAGCGGCTCCCAAACTGGGTGTGGTGGCCTTGCAAAGGTGCCTTGGGTTGGTGTTTCAGGAACAACTCAAATTATTTATGGCCAATGTAATAAAAGTGCTTGTGGTTTGCCATCATAGAATATGTGGATAAACAGGAGTGGATCCTGTTCCTAACCTCTTAATTAAACATAAGGTTGACATTAAACACAATTTACTTAATTTTATTTTATTTTTTTCGTGAAAAACTTCTGATTCTCTAGAGCACCTAGTGACTCCTGGTATAACGTTAAGGGATAAAGGTTGAACTTGATAAACATACAAGGGAGCCCCTCTCATTATTGTGAGGGTTAGTAATAGAATATTGCCAGCCCTTACCAGCCTCCAAGTCCCGCCATCCATTGGAAGGGGGAGCTCGCGAGCCCCGTTCCGACGGAGCTCCCCGTCGGTTCCCGCCATCGGTCGCCGCATCCCCCCCGCACCCACACCCCTAACCCTGCCAGTCTCCCTGAAGCGGAGACCGGCAGGTTTTCCGCCGCCGAACCGCCCAGTGACTGGGATGCACGTGCGTGTGAGACGCCCGTGCCTCCCAGTCTGATGGAGTCCCTCTCAGCCAGAGCTCGCCAGCGGGGACATTCTGGCGAGTGTTGGGGCTAAATGAGAGGGGCTCCACCTGTATGTCTTTTTTTTTTTTTTTTCAACCTCAACTACTAAGTTACTATGTCAAGGGGGTATTCAATCTGTGCCGATATTTCAAGACATGGGAAATATCGGTACTCACCTATTCAATGCTGCCATCACCGAAGGGAAATATTTTACCAATACGCGGCCATTTTGCCCAATCCCCGGACTTTCCGACACTCAACAGCTGGAACATTGAATTCCGGCTGTCAAGTTACAGTCGGAAGAAACAAAAACTGGCCCAGGATTCCGACTGTTGGGATGTTCCGACAGTCGGAATCCCAGACTGAATACCCCTAAAGCTTTTAAAAGTATAAAGTGGGGATGTTGCCCATAGCAACTAATTCAATTCTAGCTATCATTTCTCTACTGCTTCCAAGAAAATGATAGATGGAATCTCATTGGTTGCTATGGGCAAAAGCCCCTCTTTTTAATTGTCAGAAGCTTTAGTAAATTTGCCCCTGAGAGGGAACGGCTGGTTTCCGGCTGTTACATTATATAATATATTATATATTATACCATATAATCATGATCTTACCATAGTCCACGGACACGTCACACGCTTTTTCAAATCGTTTATTGGCATTAATATTCTGTAATTGCTGCTGCATAAAACAATTCTCTGCAACACGAGAGATAAAGTCATCAGTATGGAGGTAAGTTTTGGCTAAGTACTTGGTATTTAATTAGACAGAAATTCCTGTCTGAGGTCTCTTTATGGAACCCCATTCATAACATATCCCTGGCTTCCCAATGCTACCCAAGCCTGTACATACTGTACTTATGCTGCTTTATGTAGTAAGTACAGGTATATGCAGTATTAACAGGGGGCAGTGAATGGTATAATGAGTGCATGGTGATTATTTGTTCCTCCTATGCACTAGCTCTGTCTGTGTAAAGCACAGTCCGTAGGTTCGGTGCTTTAATTGACAGCGTTTTGCAGCACGTTTTCCAATATATTTGTAATTATAATTATGTATCAAATAAGTACTGTGTAAATGTAAACACATCATTAGAACTTCTGGACTATATAATGTACATTTACAGTTAGATGCCCAGAGCAATATTCTACCCTGTATGTTACCTTCAGCACAGCGGCACAGCTCTCCCTGGCAGATCCGACCCAGTAGCTTACTGTCCTCATCCACGTGGTAGAATTTAGTGCAGCGGTTTTCTGTCAAAAGGAAAAAAAAATACTTAGGGGGTCTTCAATCCCGGGTGATGACTGTCGGTCCGTCCCGATAGCTGGGAATATTGTTGGAGGGGATTGAATGCTCCCCTTACGCTAGTTTCTTAATAGTCATATTATTTGTATTGGAGACCAAAGGCAAATGAAGAGGGATCAGGTGACCGGACAAACCCCCTTTCCTACAACCTGTGTGACCTGTGAGGAGGGGCGCTGTGTGGGGGCAGTGTGATGTGCGAGTAGGAGGGCTGTATGGAAGCAGTGTGGTCTGCGATGGGGGTCTGTGTGGAGGCAGTGCGATCTGTGAGGAGGAGGGCTGTGTGGAGGCAGTGTGATCTGTGAGGAGGGCTGTGTGCAGGCAGTGTGATGTGTGAGGAGGGGGGCTGTGTGATCTTTGAGAAGGTTAGCAATGTTCTGGCAGTGTGATCTGGAAGCAGTGTGGTCTACGAGGGGAGTCTGTGCGGAGGCAGTGCGATCTGTGAGGAGGGTGCTATGTTATGCAGTGTGATCTATGAGGAGGGGGGCTGTGTTATGCAGTGTGATTTATGAGGAAGGGGGGGGGGGTGTTATGCAGTGTGATTTATGAGGAGGGGGGGTGTTATCAAGTGTGATGTATGAGGAGGGGGGGTGTTATGGCAGTGTGATCTGTGAGGAGGGGGCTGTGTTATGGCAGTGTGATCTGTGAGGAGAGGGGCTGTGTTATGGCAGTGTGATCTGTGAGGAGAGGGGCTGTGTTATGGCAGTGTGATCTGTGAGGAGGGGGGCTGTGTTATGGCAGTGTGATCTGTGAGGAGAGGGGCTGTGTTATGGCAGTGTGATCTGTGAGGAGGGGGGCTGTGTTATGGCAGTGTGATCTGTGAGGAGGGGGGCTGTGTTATGGCAGTGTGATCTATGAGGAGGGGGGCTGTGTTATGCAGTGTGATCTGTGAGGAGGGGGGCTGTGTTATGGCAGTGTGATCTGTGAGGAGAGCAGCTGTGTTATGGCAGTGTGATCTGTGAGGAGAGCAGCTGTGTTATGGTAGTGTGATCTATGAGGAGGGGGGGCTGTGTTATGACAGTGTGATCTGTTAGGAGGGGGGCTGTGTTATGGCAGTGTGATCTGTGAGGAGAGGGCTGTGTTATGGCAGTGTGATCTGTGAGGAGGGGGGCTGTGTTATGGCAGTGTGATCTATGAGGAGGGGGGGCTGTGTTATGGCAGTGTGATCTGTGAGGAGAGGGGCTGTGTTATGGCAGTGTGATCTGTGAGGAGGGGGCTGTGTTATGGCAGTGTGATCTGTGAGGAGGGGGGCTGTGTTATGGCAGTGTGATCTATGAGGAGGGGGGGCTGTGTTATGACAGTGTGATCTGTTAGGAGGGGGGCTGTGTTATGGCAATGTGATCTATGAGGAGGGGGCTGTGTTATGGCAGTGTGATCTATTAGGAGAGGGGCTGTGTTATGGTAGTGTGATCTGTGAGGAGGGGGGCTGTGTTATGGCAGTGTGATCTGTGAGTAGGGGAGCTGTGTTATGGCAGTGTGATCTGTGAGGAGGGGGGCTGTGTTATGGCAGTGTGATCTGTGAGGAGGGGGGCTGTGTTATGGCAGTGTGATCTATGAGGAGGGGGGCTGTGTTATGACAGTGTGATCTGTTAGGAGGGGGGCTGTGTTATGGCAATGTGATCTATGAGGAGGGGGCTGTGTTATGGCAGTGTGATCTATTAGGAGAGGGCTGTGTTATGGTAGTGTGATCTGTGAGGAGGGGGCTGTGTTATGGCAGTGTGATCTGTGAGGAGGGGGCTGTGTTATGCAAGTTACCCCAAGAAGGGGTTTGAGGAGGCAGTGTGAGGTGAGCTGTGTGATATTTGAGGAAGTTTGAATGGAGGCAGTGTGCTGTATGGAGTCATGTAATATCATCTTAGGACTGTATGCCTTTAAGGCCATAATAACTGCCCATTACTGTGCTGCTTGCAGAGGGGGTGGGCAAATATGGGATGGTATTCACATGAAATCTGTCTGTGATACTTGTCAGTACATCACCAGCCACTGACCTCACCACATATTATTGATATCCCCTTGCTGCTAAGAGCAGCCAAGGACAGCCCTCTGGGCTCCTCAAACAAGCCTTAATAATAAGTACCTGCCTCCAGTTGGGGGGGGGGGGCTATGCTAAAACTCATGGATGTCTCATTAGAATGAAGCAACAATTTTATGGTTGAATAGGGGGTCAGGGGATCTGAGACAAAAAACACATGGAAGATGGAAGGAATGCAGAGAACATTGGGGCCTGATAAACCTCTAGTTCCATTATATATATATCTGTGCATTAAATGAAAGCCTCAGGACATGTATAAAACAGATAAACCCTCACCTGGGGAGTAATAGTCATACACTGTGACAGACGCTGGCTGTATAAGCCCTTACCTGGGGAGTAATAGTCATACACTGTGACAGACGCTGGCTGTATAAGCCCTTACCTGGGGAGTAATAGTCATACACTGTGACAGACGCTGGCTGGGTAACCCCTTACCTGGGGAGTAATAGTCATACACTGTGACAGACGCTGGCTGGGTAACCCCTTACCTGGGGAGTAATAGTCATACACAGTGACAGACGCTGGCTGGATAAGCCCTTACCTGGGGAGTAATAGTCATACACTGTGACAGACGCTGGCTGTATAAGCCCTTACCTGGGGAGTAATAGTCATACACTGTGACAGACGCTGGCTGTATAAGCCCTTACCTGGGGAGTAATAGTCATACACTGTGACAGACGCTGGCTGGATAAGCCCTTACCTGGGGAGTAATAGTCATACACTGTGACAGACGCTGGCTGGAAAAGCCCTTACCTGGGGAGTAATAGTCATACACTGTGACAGACGCTGGCTGAATAAGCCCTTACCTGGGGAGTAATAGTCATACACAGTGACAGACGCTGGCTGGGTAACCCCTTACCTGGGGAGTAATAGTCATACACTGTGACAGACGCTGGCTGAATAAACCCTTACCTGGGGAGTAATAGTCATACACAGTGACAGACGCTGGCTGGGTAACCCCTTACCTGGGGAGTAATAGTCATACACTGTGACAGACGCTGGCTGGATAAGCCCTTACCTGGGGAGTAATAGTCATACACTGTGACAGACGCTGGCTGGATAAGCCCTTACCTGGGGAGTAATAGTCATACACTGTACAGACGCTGGCTGGGTAAGCCCTTACCTGGGGAGTAATAGTCATACACTGTGACAGACGCAGGCTGGATAAGACCAACTTGAAAGTACTGGTAGAGATTAAACTTAACACAGTCCTCCTCTTTGTGGGATACCTGAGGACGTAATGATATAAAAGTCAAGGATTGGTACATAGACCTAAAACACAAATTACAGATATAGCCACGCTCATCTAATCCTGTTGGTCCATCATCGTGGCTTCCTTGTCCCGCCATGAGGATAGTCCCGTTATAGCGCACTAAGGCGTACTATGCTGAAAGCATGTGATTACACTGCTTCGCAGCTAGGTGGCGATCGCTCCACTAATATAGGTAAAGTGACATATGATGAAAATAAAATCAAACATTAAAAACATATAAAAAAACATACAGTACATGTGATGCCTTTTACAAGAGTGGATCAAACACTTTCAGGTAAAAGATGTTTTTTTCTCACCCTGCTGGTAAACTGCGGTGGGTTTATGCTCAAAAAGCAAAAGTGGTGCAAGCCAGAAATTGCTCGGCAATACCGCAGTAGCTTGAGAGGTCCAAATCCACAAAGTTCTCGTGCATCCGAGAAAGTCTGTCCAAACAACGCGTTTCGGGGACTGTATCCCCTTCCTCAGACTTGAATAGACTCCATTTCTCCTGACTTTGTTTTAATACCCTTTCCAATTGTAAAAAACGGCGGCAAAATGGCCCACTTCAGGAAGCACGGTTTCTCACCAAATGCGTTCTATTGTATGCATGTTGACTCTTCATAGCTGTGCTCCTGCCCCCAGTATTTTAAACTCTATGCTTTGCCACTCTCAGCCCACATTGGATGCTACATCACTAGTTGACCTCGTAGTGCACCACAATGTACCGTAGCAAGAGGCAAATGGGCCACCAGCGGCTGGTAAATGCCGAAGACACTTGGGGCTGTGCTAGGGGTCTGTCACAATGGACCTGATTCAGATCTGCTTGCTAAGCAGCTTTCTTTCGCTGCTTAGCGAGCGGGTAAACGCTGCCCTGCCAAACCCCCCACCCACACTGCCAGCACCGCCCACATCCCCTCGATAACGTGGAGAACACTTCCCCTTGCATGCGGCCAAAGGGAAGCAAATTAATTTGATAGTCGCCAACCACAAATGATTTCTCTCCCCTTCTGAAATAAAAGTTAGTGAAAACTGACTTCTCAGCCACTGTTCACTGAAAAGGGGGCGGGCCCTGATGTCATGTGACATAAGCCGCCATGTCATGTGACATCAACCGCTCGTCCCAGGCAGACATCGCCCTTCATGCGTTCCTATGAAGTACGCAATATTCTTATATTAAAAACTATATTAAATGCAAATGCTGTAAGTCTAGTAGTAGTCTCGGCCCGCCACCATTTTGTAAATTTGCTATGTAATTGTTCATTCAGCTCCAAGGAGTCTGAGGGGAAAGGTATGCCGAGCTCAACTCCGTAAGACCTGATAGTCTTTGCCAGCCGCCATTTTGTAATCATGCTACGTAGTAGCTCATTGTTACCCAGGGTCTTGGTGGTGAAATGTATGCCCACCCCTGCGGAGCTAAGCTTGGTATACATGATTTGTACTCAGCAATACTGTAGCCTAGTGATAATCTGTAAATAATACTGCACATTACAGCATTGACATACGGTGAACTAAAGTAGTTCTTGGACTATATTGTATACTGTACTGTATTTCATTGGAGACCTCATGCATGAGCAATGGTGATTTTTAAAAGCGACATCTGGTGGATGAAAGTAAGCATTACACTCAACGGCAATGCAATACGCCACACTTAACACTTTGTGCAACGCTACAACACGCTGTGACACACTGCAGTGCGGATAGAATTTGAATCAGATGGCCATAGGCAGGATAGATGAGCAAAGTTATATCTGTACATAGTTATATGCATCTCCATCTCTCTAAGTCCACAATATTTAGAGAAAAACATTCAATAATAACTGAATTATACAGGGAATAGTAATTTCTTAATGAAAGTAATCTCACCTTGTCCAGGTACAGAATTAATGTGCTTTTGTCATTTTCTCCTTTGTTGATCTCGTAGTTGGAGAAGTATCTGTCCACTCTGTTTTTAAGCTGTAGATAGAGGGAAATCTCATTTTAAATTACAAAAAAATATCACTAACTGCTCCGGTGCCTTCAATTCCCCGATGTAGGGACAATATATTCACAAGCAGTGGGTATGCAGCCGTATCAGCAATATTAAATGACAGACTCAATAGGAGTTATATATATATATATATATATATATATATATATATATATATTCATAGCATGGATAAGCACAATTTATTAAAATATCTTGGCAAATACTCTTTTGCAGGTGTAACTTTCCCTGAAGAAAGAACTAAACGCGTCACACTGCTCATCAAAGGAAATTCTGAATCAACAGATCAGGTGAAATTTAATTTTAAGCAAGGCAGATTAGTTCTGTATTACGCCAAAAGGATCTAAACCAGACACGTCCAAACTGCGGCCCTCTGGCTGTTCTGAAACTACACATCCCAGCATGCCTTAGCATTCCCTAATAGCAAAACTGTGGCAAGGCATGATGGGACTTGTAGTTTCAAAACAGCTGGAGGGCCATAGTTTCGATTTGCCAGATCTAAACTGTGCTTTTCTATAGAGAACAAATATCATCCTTGCAGAATATGTTAATTAACTAAATAATATTTATGAGATGTAATACTGTACAATATAGTGGTTTAATGATTTTTATCAATATGTCCATCAACAGTATGATTTTTTTGATAAGATGCCACAAAAATCTCCAAAGTTGGACAGTTACAAGCTACTAAGTTTGCCTACATGTGGCCAACTAGAATATGTCAATGGTAACAAACCAACTACATGGGGAAGTAAGAATCTTGTCATAGCGGTGTCAATTTGTAATCCAGAATAACCATTGTCTCTACATGAACCCTATATCTGTATGTCTCTCAATATGGCTAGACAACTCTTTGGACAATTTAAAAGGAGCAGATTAGACTGGTTTGTGAGAGAATTGTGGAGCTGGTCATCATGGCCGGTGCAAGGATTTTCAGCACAAGAGGCAAAACATCGGCTGACTCCTTCCACCGCCACCCACACACCAAGATGCAGAACCTCAGATGAAAGTGTGGAGGTGGTGATTTAGACATTCAACACCTGCCAATTGCCTTCACTTTAACAAGTATGTCATCCTTAATGTTATAATAGTGAGACTCAGAGTAGCCCCCGCAGATTCTGGAGACCCCTAGGCAGCTACCTAATGCTGCCTTATGGTAAAGCAGGCAGCTGTGCTGGTTATTATTTAGTCCATTTGATGAGACCATCATATCCATTTATGCTGTCATACAGTGGTTTCCTGGCCTTGGAACTCACCTTATTTAGCTCATTAATATCTGGAGCAAATCCGGTCATCATTGAAATATCCATAATGGACATGGTGGCATCCTGAGTTTTAAGGAATCTACAAGAAAAGTTACAGGTTTGTAAAACAAAGGAAAATATTAAAGAAGTGGTGTCTGCAGCTCAGTTTATGTGTGCCACATACGGCTTATGCCTATGTACACATAGTAACCATCATTGGTGGCTCCAGAGGAGGAGCTGCAGCACAGGTCACAATTCATACAGGGGAGCCAAACCAACTGCCACTCCAAATAAACTTACTGGCAATTGGTGAGGCTCCCTGATTTGAATTTTGAACTGTGCTGCAGCCTCACCCCTGGATCCGCCACTGGTAACCATCAATGGATTCCCATGAAATGTTTTTGATGTGATGTTTACTAGACAACAGAAAACTTGATTTGATGTCAGGGTCCTTGCTCTAGGGCTTGTAATGTCAACCTTTAGTGTGATAGGCATCTTCTGCAGGGATCCGGATGATAGGTTGACAATGTCTACATTGACAGCATAGGTGTGCGCACATTGAGTCTTATGGGTGCACAGGCACCCCCTAATGCTGTGCCCACCCTTATGAAAACCTCCCTACCAACAATACCTTTTACCAAAGACTTTTGCTTTTCAGAATTGTATTCCATTGAAAGAAGAGCCCATCAATCAATCAATCATGTGTGTTTTGCATTGTTACTTGTACCAGACCATTGTCATATCACTACATATCACCCATATATGTTTTTTACTTTATTTGCATGTATTATTATCCTGAGGGACGTTTTATATTGTAGCAAGTACCAATAGATGATGGTAGACACGCCTGATTGGCGCTGTTAGACACACCCAATGGGCGGTGTTATACATGCCCAATATGTGGTACCTTTGACGGTGCACCCCCTAATAAAATGTGCTGCGCACGCCTATGATTGACAGACAATAGTTACATACCAAAAGTTAGACATGCGCATGGTCAATGTTGACAAAAGGCCGACATGAGCAAAAGGTTGACATTGCAATGGTCGACATCTGAAACACTGATCAAAATCGACCATTAGTAAATATAACCCCTATTTTGAGTGTTGTAGGTACAGCCTTGCCCACTGTGGTTGCAATAGCAAAGGCATGAAGCAGGGAATGTAGAGGGGTTGAACTTCCTAATGGAAGACATCTGTCTCTCACTATGGCCCTTATTCTGGTTGGTGCGGTAATATCCGCGTGCGTTCGTGCCGCCGATGTTTTGTGTCTGCGCATGTGCGAGCTGGATGCACGGCCACATTCCGCATGAAATGTGTACACTACGAACAGGGGGTGGAGAGGGGCGTGAAGGGCTGTTTGGGCTCATTACCATATGTTTACACCCCGCGTTTCATGGGCGTTCCCATGTAAACGCTGGGCGTATGTATGGTAATGCGGCCGTGACGCACGTGTAGGGGGCGGACATATGACATTGCCGGATGTCAGCTGCCCGCCCAGATCCCTGCTTTTGCACGGAAAAATGTCCGTGTGGTCTGAGGTTGCGGGAGCTGCCTGGCCACTCGGTCCTGCATTCGATGGTCTGCGACCATCGAATGATGGGGGAGGTTCCCTGAGATGGAGGAGGTGTATTCATGAGAAATACACGTGCGGTCCGTTCCGACAGCTTCTTACCGCGTACGGACGGAGTTGGCGATCCGTATGGAAGGCGGGGTTTAGGATGCAAGGTGCTGGCCGCATATTCGGATCCGGCCGCACCGATCAGAATAAGGGCCTATGTTACTCTACACAGTAACAAGATGGTGCCATGCATGTGCGGTACTAACAGGCAGCCATCTTGGTTGGAGAATGAAGCATCCCTGGAGGAACCATCTTGGAGTATGCGCAGTAGCGCTCTCCCATTCTGTTAGGGCAGAGGAAAGTCAGCGAAGGGCTTCAGGGCAAAAGCTAGGTCCAACTTGATTAACTTCCTCCAATGTGCACCAGCGGTACTTATCGCAGGCCCATATCCCCAGGACAGCAGATCTCCTAGTACCAGTATTTAGCTGAATATTATATTTCATTGATTATATTAAATGTACTCAATTATACACTGGGTAGTAATAATAGAATTTAGCTTAACTAGTAAATAGTATGACTTACCTGGTGCAGATTTTTATGGATACCGTTGATTTGGTGCCTTCTGGACCATTGGCTGTGTAGGAAAGATGTACATTAGAGATCGGAATAAATCCGATGTACAGTACTGTACTGTGGGTCTGTTACAGTCTCATTTCCTGCATGTTGACATGTCAGCATATCAAATGTTGGTATTTTGACTATGTCGGTAAATTGAACATGTTGGCACAATAAATGTCGGTATTTTGACTTTTGCTCAATGGGTGTCGGTATAATGACCGTTGGTACCCCTTCTTCAGGAAGTGAATTCACATTAAAGGCTGAAGGTTAAAAACAAGATATACAACCCAAACAATACATATGCAATGTGCTGTACAGATAGCATAAGTGATCCAAAAACACTGCGTCTTATGGTTATTGCTTTAGATATCACAGATGTGATAGCCACAGACACCAGATGATCAGTGGCGTAACAGAAAATTTTGCGGCACGGGGGTACCTGTGGTCAGGGACTCGGGAGGTCCCTGCGGTGCTGATTATGAGTTGCAAGGGTCCCTGCAGCGAATTGGAAATACTGCGCTACCACCGTGCGGCGGCGCGGGAAGCACTTCTGACTCTGAAAACACTGGGCGCATGCTGATTGGCTGAATCTCAGCCAATCAGTGTGCGGCCGCGGCCAGTGTTTTCAAAGTTAGAAGCACTTCCCGCGCCACAGCACGGCGGTAGCGCAGTATTTCCACTTCGCTGCAGGGACCCCGGCAACTCATAATCAGCACCGCAGGGACCTCCAGGCTCTCCCGAGTCCCTGACCACAGGTACCCCCGTGCTGCACGGACCCCCCAGCTCCCCACAAGCAGTGGGGAGCTGGCGAAGAAACAACAGCGCCCGCAGACCCCCGGCGCCTCCCCGCCACCGCGGGGCTGCGGCCCTTTAGTTACGCCACTGCAGATGATGCTGGACATCTACTCACCATTAGGTTCATCTTTAATTGTCACAGAGAGATCAAAGTTATTACATTTCTTCTCCTTCTCTGTCTCAATGGCGTAATACACAGTTGACACCTGGGGAAAAGAAGTTAATTATCAATGATTAATAATTATTAGTCGTGCATAGTAAGCAGAAAATAAACTGGGGTGTCTGCGTGTTTAAACTTTCTACAAGATGTACTGTAAACAAACATCCAATTTTTGTATTTTGTTTGGAATAATAAAAACTAGAAATATATTATTAAAACTATAAATAATTATGTTATTTTGGACATTTTGGGGCGTATTCAATTAACCTGCGTTGTTATTATGACTCATAGCCGGCAGAAATCCTTGTGGCCGGGCCTGACAAAATAGTCAGCCTTCACCCCAACTATTGTTACACAAAATATTTGATTTCGATATTTTGGCTGCACCCCCATATTCAGCGGCTCACATATGGTGCCATCAATTTGATTTTCAGCAAAAAAACACTAAATGACAGCAAGAAGGGGTGCACAAGTTGGTACGGCGTACATGCAGCATCGCACTGTAATGCCCAAACATTATGCCACACACCATAATGCCCATTACATATTGTCACACTAAGCAATGCCCATTACATATTATGCCACACACTCCAATGCCCATTACATATTATGCCACACACCATAATGCCTACTACATATTAAGCCACATATTGTAATGCCCATTACATATTATACAACACAACGTAATGCCTATTACATATTAAGTAACACACCACTTAATATGTAATAGGCAATAATGCTCCTTGCCGCGAGGGTGATTAAATGCTCATTGCCAGGGAGATTTTTGCATTTTAGTTGTCATAGGGGAATACATGCATATTGCCAGGAAGAGATACGTGCTCATTGACCAGGGGGACTTTCCTGCTTGTTGCCCGGGGGAGTTTCTTGCTCATTACTGAGGGGGAGTTTCTTGCTCGTTGCCCAGAGGGAGTTACATGCTCGCTGCCCAGGGGGAATTACATGCCCATTGCCAGGGGGAATTTATTGCTCCTTGCCATGGGGTAAAACATGCAAATTGCCAGGGGGAGTTTCTTGCTCATTTCCCATTGAGAGTTTCTTGCTCATTGTCCAGAAGGAGTTACTTGCTCGTTGCCCGGGGGCGCGCACTGCACACCAGCGTTCCTGGAATCTGCATTTCTGCAAAGTGCTGGGTGCTCGGCGCTCCCTACTCCTGTCAGAAGATAAAGGTGCAGGAACACCTCTAGTGTCTGTCTCCACTCTATATTGTGTGGCTGTCTGAGCGACGGGGAGTGGGCTCCAGCGGCCAGTCAACATAAGGCGCTGATGGCTATTTCTGGGAGAGCTACCCATGCCCTCCCCTGTGTTCAGAGCAGTAGGGCCTGGGACTGTTGTCCCCATGGTACCCCCCTGATGGCGGACCTGCCTGTGGCACGGTAACTGCTATTCAAAGCCTTTTTCATACAGCAAAAATTCGAAACTCATGCACAAAAAAAAACTCACTTTGTGGAAACTGCAGAATCAATGTTTTTATTTTTCCTGCGTGCAACACAATTTCATGGGTTTTTATGCAGACTTTACTCTTGTGGTGTAGTTGCCAGGTTTAGTCCACCTGCCGGGACTTGTGCTGGGATTTACCATAGGATCTACTTCTTTTTATTTTGCTTCTTATCCATTATATCAACAGTATGCAATTTATAAAACAAAAACACGTAGATAAGTTGGTTATAAACTTTAAACTAAACTTACCCTCAATGTGCCTTGTCCCTTCCCCTTTGCAGTGACCACAAAGTCTTGATTTATCTTAGTCTGTAAAGAGACACATTGCTCCAGTTAAACCATGACAACATTTCCAACAAGTTCCCAGTGTCACATTCTCCTCTGTGAGTAAATTGCAGAAATTTTCCCACCCATACACAACAATTGGCCACATGGACGGTGTAACGGTTAGCATTACAGCCTCACAGCACTGAGGTCATGGGTTCGATTCCCACCATGGCTCTAACTGTGCGGAGTTTGTATATTCTGCCCATGCTTGCGTTGGTTTCCTCTGGGTACTCCATTTCCTCCCACAATCCAAAAATATTCTGGTAGGTCAGTTGGCTTCCAATAAATTAACACTAGAATGAATGTGCGCATGTACATGTGGAAGAATATTTGAACATTCACATCAGTCCCTGACAATCTATATTCCATAGATTGTCAGGGACTGATGTGAATGTTCAACTATTCTCTGTAAAGCGCTGCAGAATATGTGTGTGCTATATAATTAGTAATAAATAAAACAGATAAATATTTCTCACCTGGTCCGAGCGTGCCAACAAGGCATTTTGAAGATTGATGCGAAGAGTTGTACCTTGTGATCTCCCAGGGAGCTTAAAGGAGACATCCATATTCAAATCTTTGACAGGTGGGACATCTATCTGATACTGGGCAAGAGCCTGGAACACCATGATAGTAGCCTAGAACAGAAAAATGTAGCCAATTTATAGGTTTTACCACGGTTTATTATTATTGTTATTACTACTACTATTATGCTTTATGTAAACATTACATACTGTAGGGTGTACTGAGATTTTTTATTACCTTAAGGTGAGTGCACACGGGTGCAATTTCATGTAAAATCGCTGGGAATATGGTCGCTGAGCGACCATATTGCCAGTGATTTAGAGTGCCTAATGGTCGCTGGTCGCAGGAGCATGCATGTGCCGGGAGGTCAGCGCCGGGGAGATCAGCGTGGATCTCCCCAGCCCCGTGCCGCTGCTCCCTCCCTCCTCCCATCAAAGTGACAGCAGCAGTGTCTGCTGCTGCTGCGCTCCCCCTCCGCCCCGTAGCAGTGTCTCCTTTTCATCGCTGATGAAAAGGAGACACTGAGCAATATGATTGCTGGGGATATATTGCTAGCAATATATCCCCAGCAATCATATTACCCCATGTGTACACAGCATAAGATTTGGCTTTTGGAATGCTATTAAAAATCTTTGCTAAAGTCCGTGATTTTGTCAGCGAGGAACTCAGGATTATCTTGAGCTATTTTGATTAACAAAGACCATTGGATCTATGTACTAAGCTTTGCAGAGAGATAAAGTAGATGGACATAATGTACCACCTAACTAGCCCCTAACTGTCATTTTTCAAACCCATTCTGATTCTGCTCCTGAAGAAGACGTGGGCACTTCAACGTTGAAACGCGCTGGGCCTGCCACCTTTTGCCTTGACCAAGCATGCTACTTTATCCTTCCACACCCAGGAACCTGTTCGAAATGGGTTGGGAGCATGATGGTCGACAGTCATTAGGTCGACACCATTAGGTCAACATGGGTCTAGGTCGACATGGGAAAAGGTCGACACGGTTCTAGGTCGAAAGGTCATTAGTTCGACAGGTCGTTAGTTTGACAGGTCATTAGTTCGACAATGTTTAGGTCGACAGTCAAAAGGTCAACATGGGGTTTTTCACAGTTTTTTTACCTGTCAACACAGTCGTCATGGACACAGTTTAAAGTGCACCTCATCCCTGCATCGCTCGCTGCACTCACGATGCGTCGGGCATGGTGCCTCGCTGCGCTCTGCACACTATTTTATTCTCCCGCCACACCCTAGTGGAAGGTAGGGCATGAAATACCGCCTGTCGGCATATGTCGGCTCGAAAAACAGTGAAAAACCCCATGTCGACCTTTTGACTGTCGACCTAGACAATGTCGAACTAATGAACTGTCAAACTAATG
Organism: Crinia signifera; assembly: GCF_055691185.1. Lineage (NCBI taxonomy): Eukaryota > Metazoa > Chordata > Amphibia > Anura > Myobatrachidae > Crinia > Crinia signifera. The sequence goes on along the minus strand of NC_139220.1, from coordinate 308,857,204 downwards.
ACCTTTCGACCTAGAACCATGTCGACCTTTTCCTATGCCGACCTAGACCCATGTCGACCTTTTCCCATGTCCACCTAATGGTGTCGACCTAATGACTGTCGACCATCATGCTGTAGACCAAATGACCGCATACCGTTTGAAACATCCAGGACTTTGTTCAATCCAACCGGACCGACACTTTAGTGGGGACTCTACCAGGTACCATCTGCTTACATACAGCGAGGGATTGCTTTTTCCACTTAGAACTACATTGTCAACACCTTGCCTATTATACAGCTGAGCATTCACGGATATGTCTGCCTGGACATCCCCTGAGCTGGATATTAGACCGGAACAATAATTGCTTTTCTTCATTTTCCCTGACCCAGTCTGATTGAGTTGTGGTATTCATCTTCAAATTGCAGCTCATATTACTCAAGGCTTTTATTGTGTATTTGTATGCTGCCATTTATACACACTGTACATGTTATTTTTATTATTATTTTTTATATTGAAATAAAAAACTAATTGTTTAATCGGTACTCTTTACCTAGAAGGGCGGCCATCGCGGGCATTGAATGCACTAAAAAATCGGGTGCGATGCGACCGACGCGATGCCCGCGATTTCCCATAGGGAACAATGTTAAATGTCTAAATTTTCCTGTTCAATGCCTCAATTGACCCGATTTTTCCATAGGAAACAATGTTAAATGGCCCACAGAGGCCAAATAGGCACCCTGAAGTGTGAAATGGCCCCCCCAACTGTTAACGCCACCCCACGATCAACGTCAACCCGAAGCATGGCGAGCGCAGCGAGCCCACGAGGGGCAGCGGTACGCGTCCTACGACCTTTTCATACCCCCACTATCCACGTCGGCGTGGAGTTGAGAATAGAAAGCGTGGCGAGCGCAGTGAGCCCCGCGAGGGGACGCGGATACCTGTGAAGTCCGCGAAGGGACGCGTTTACCTGTGAAGGTATCCGCGTCCCCGCGCGGGGCTCGCTGCGCTCGCCACGCTTCGGGCTCGGTGGCTCGCTGCGCTCGCCACACTATTCTATTCTCAACTCAACGCCGACGTGGATAGTGGGGGTATGAAAAGGTCGTAGGACGCGTCCCGCCTCCCCTCGCGGGCTCGCTGCGCTCGCCATGCTTCGGGTTCACGTTGATCGTGGGGTGGCGTTAACAATTGTGGGGGCCATTTCACACTTCAGGGTGGCTATTTGGCCTCTGTGGGCCATTTAACATTGTTTCCTATGGAAAAATCGGGTCAATTGAGGCATTGAACAGGAAAATCGGGTCAATTGAGACATTCCCTATGGGAAATCGCGGGCATCGCGTCGGTAGCATCGCACCCGATTTTTTAGTGCATTCAATGCCCGCGATGGCCGCGATTTTTTTACCTGCGATGACCACGATCAAAATCGTGGGCACTGTGCTAGGTAAAGAGTACCGTTTAATCTAGCCATAACTCTGACCCTCTATACGTCAGTGAAGCATGAGCAATATTCATTACCCAATTTTTTTTTCTTTTTTCAAACCCAGCCTGTAACCTGGCAGTTAGCAGCAGATTGTACGATAATTTATCTCCATCCACTTTATCGGGCAAATGTAGTAGTGTGCCAGGTGTGCGAGATACCAGCTGAACTCAGAGGTTTCTGTTAAAGCGGCAATCATTTACAAGGCAAAACTTAAAAAAAACCTGAGTTTCGGGCCAGCATCCCGCATTACCGCTGTCCTCAGAGGCTATAACATTTGGCCACATACTATATAGGGCAGCACGGACGGTGTAATGGTTAGCATTACTGGCTCACAGCGCTGAGGTCATGGGTTCGATCCCCACCATGGCTCTAACTGTGCGGAGTTTGTATATTCTCCCCGTGCTTGCGTGGGTTTACTCCGGGTACTCCGGTTTCCTCCCACAATCCAAAAATATACAGATAGGTTAATTGGCTTCCACCAAAATTAACCCTAGAATGTGTGTGTGTGTGTGTGTGTGTGCATGTGGTAGGGAATATAGATTGTAAGCTCCACTGGGGCAGGGACTGATGTGAATGTTCAAATATTCTCTGTAAAGCTTCGGGCTCGCTGCACTCGCCACACTATATAAATTCAACTCCACGCCATCGTGGATAGTAGGGGTATGAAAAGGGTGGAGGACGCGTTCGGGGTGGGGGGGTGCCTAAAACCTCATTGTATGTCATTATTGCATACCTAAGGGCATTGTACACCCTATACAATATAAATAAAAGAGCACTGAATACATTACATAGAAAATCGGATCGCATCGCACGGCCGTTACAATGGCCCATGCTAAGCGATTTTCCTACAGTACGTAAGAAACTTGGGCGCCGTGATAATACACAAGTACCTATGGACCTTATTCTGGTGTCTTTGTTTTGCGCATTTCTGCGCTGCGTGCGAGTGGCCACGGCAAACAGAGTGTTCGCCGGGCGCTCAAACACAACAGTATGGTCGGGGGAGGCGGGTCGGGGGATTTACACTTGGGAATGCACCTAGTTTCAAGTGCATTCCCGTAAAATCGCTGGGCGTTCTCATGCTAATGCTCCGATGACGCGGGTGCCTGGGCAGGCAGCTGACATCACTGGATGCCAGCAGCTGACATCACCGGATCTCAGCTGCCTGCCCTGTCCTCACATGCGATGCACACAAAACTAAGCCACCTGAAAGGGCCTTACTTTTGCGTGTACTCATTACATCATTCGATGGTCGGTGACCATCGAATGATGTGGATGTCGCCCCATAGGCTGCGAATGGATGTTTATGCAAAACAAAACAAACGTGAAGGGGGGCGGGTGGCAATGCAAGCAGCGGGCGGGCTAAATAAGACACACAGCGCTGTGAACTTTGCAGAGCTGCATTTCAACCAGAATGAGGTCTTATGTGTGCGCTATATAAAAAAAAAAAATACGTTTCTTAATGGATCAATTGATGCTCATCATACCCAGTTGAACTGTTTACATTTGTACAAGCTGTCACTGAGTTAATGGAGGAGTCACAGTACATACTTGTGTTGATCCCCAAACTTCTCCACGGAATTGCTGCTCTGTGATCCATTTAACTGCCGGGCCACACTGCTCAAACTTACTGAGCTTGAGAAGGGCGAGGATTGCATAGGATGTAGCCTCCAGGGATAAGTAGTGGGAGCTTGGCTCTATCCAGCGATTGTTACCTAGAAAGAGATTTCAGGTCAAAAACACAAATAGACAATCAGTACATTACAAATAATGTTACACTGTTTGGCTGAGAAACACTGTAGCTGAACACTCTTTATGCAGATACAGTCACAATTACATACAGAATATGGGCATTTAATGGGGAACAATATGTACAGTCCATGGGTTGTTTTTATAGATCAAAATATATTTTTCGGTTTTAAGGTTAGTAATACTTTTTACAATGTTTATTTGTTACAAATGTGCTGTCATATTGTGCGTATAATTGATTTTGAACAAAATAAACCAACTCTGAATATGGCGGCCTTCCGTACTTGCGCAGGACCCGTCATTTTCCAGGCGTTGCTAGGCTTGTGACTGCGCCATGAAGTGCAGTTTAATTGGCCGCGCAAGGCGGACTGACTGCTAGCTCATGTAAGGTTATACTTACTTAGGCTGCATGCAGGCAGGGGGTGGTATGCAGGTAGAGGGTGGTGTGCAGTGGGTACAGATGGAGCCCTTCTAGTTCAGTGCTGGCACCCGCCAGCACCTCCCCTGTGGTGAGCTCCGGCGGAGAGGGACTCCATTAAAACTGTGACGCGCCCGGCACCATCACTGGATTTCCCTGGGAACGCGCAGCATTTTCATTGGAACACCAATGAAAAGCTGGGCGTACGCATGGACTGTACCCCCACCGCTGCCCCCCCCACACTACTAGGTTTGAGAGTGACACCAAACATGTAGTTCACCATGCCCGCTTGCACCCTGCATCTGCACATGCGTAGAAATGCCTCTGCACATGCGCAGATGCAAAACATCCCCCCCCGTGCAAATCAGGGACTGATCTAATCAGAATAACCCCTTGTGTGATGTACGGTACTGCAGGTGCCACCACTACTACACCTGCACATGCAGACATCAGCTTCCGTGCGCCCTATGGGGGTTATTCTGGTTGATTCGTTCAGATGCAAATTCGCACACTTGTGAGTGAACCAGAACCCGCTCTGCGAATGGTGGTACACCGGCCCACCCTTCACACAGCGTGTACGTTCGCATGGCCTGCGAATGGATGATTTACATATACATCCATTCAGATGCCAGGTGGAACCTCCCACATTTTTTGATGGTCGCCGACCTTCAAAAGATGTGGTTCGCACACGCAAATGCATATATACTCTCCAGTCACTTTTATATGCGTGTATGTTTTTGGTAAAATGGGCGGGTAGCTGACATCCGGTGATGTCAGCTGCCCAACCCTGGCGCCCCCGTCACCAGGCGATAAGCATGAGACCCTGAATAAGGTCCCATTGGTGATGTACGTTACTGCAGGTGCCATTACTATACCTGTACATGCAGACAGCAGCTTCCCTGTGCCCTATGTGTGATGTACAGTGCAGTACTGCAGGTGCCATTACTATACCTGTACATGCAGACAGCAGCTTCCCTGTGCCCTATGTGTGATGTACAGTACTGCAGGTGCCATTACTATACCTGTACATGCAGACAGCAGCTTCCCAGGACCCTATGTGTGATGTACGGTACTGCAGGTGTCAATACTATACCTGTACATGCAGACAGCAGTTCCCCTGTGCCCTATGTGCAATGTACAGTACTGTGTGTGCCATAACTATACCTGTACATGCAGACAGCAGCTTCCCTGTGCCCTGTGTGTGAAGTATAGTACTGCATGTGCCATTACTATACCTGTAGATGCAAACAGCAGCTTCTCTGCGGCCTATGTGTTATGTACAGTACTGCAGGTGCCATTACTATACCTGTAGATGCAGACAGCAGCTTCTTTGTGCCCTATGTGTGATGTACGGTACTGCAGGTGCCATTACTATACCTGTAGATGCAGACAGCAGCTTCCCTGCACCCTCTGTATAATGTACGGTACTGCAGGTGACATTACTATACCTGTAGATGCAGACAGCAGCTTCCCTGCACCCTCTGTATAATGTACGGTACTGCAGGTGCCATTACTATACCTGTAGATGCAGACAGCAGCTTCCCTGCACCCTCTGTATAATGTATTGTACTGCAGGTGACATTACTATACCTGTAGATGCTGACATCAGCTTCCCTGCATCCTATGTGTGATGTACGATACTGCAGGTGACATTACTATACCTGTACATGCAGACATCAGCTTCCCTGTGCCCTGTGTGTGATGTATGGTACTGCAGGTATCATTACTATACCTGTAGATGCAGACATCAGCTTCCCTGTGTCCTTCAGCTTTCCAGCTCTGGCCAGTGCATATGAAGTGATCGCAATCGAATACGGTTTGTTCAGAGATGTATATTGGCTATTTAAGTAGGATATTGCTCTGTCAATACTTCCACCTAGATTCTGGGGTAAAAAAAAATTATTGTTATTGTTTCCTGTGACCGGTCTTTAGTGCCGCCACCATCTATAGTCAGATAACAATCGAGATGTCAATCAATAAAGTTGACATTCATTTTGAAATGCCAGCACTTGTGTCCGTGTCTTATTTTAGTGTTAAGAATGATAAGATTTAAATTGATTAAAGGTTAAGTTTGTTAAAGTGTATGCATAAAGATACCCGGGTATAGTAACAGGTTATGAGTGTGAATCCTGGAAATGGCAGTATAATTAAATATGTTCGGTACTTGTTTCCTAGCACGGCCCCCAGATTTCCTACGTACGTTAACGTAGTGAAATTGCATCGCATTGCATTGCATGGGCCATTTTAGTGCCGTGCAATGCGATTTTTTAATGTAATTTATTCACTGCTATGTATGCTCCAGGGGATGCGATTTTATAGGGTGTGCGATGCCATTACATTAGGTATACAATAATATGATTTTATAACACACAATGATGTTTTACGCACACCCCCCCCCCCCCCCACTATCCACGCCACCCCGAAGCGTGGCGAGCGCACCTCCCGATTTTGCGGGAGGTGCGATGCGATCCGATCCCCTGGGGCATACAGAGCAGTGATTAAATTACATTAAAAAATCGCATCGCACAGCACTAAAATGGCCCATGAGATGCGATTTTCCTATGCAGAATAGCCCACTAAGCAATTAGCTTAGTGGGCGCCGTGCTAGGAAACAAGTACCATATGTTCTTTAATAAAATTATAAAAAAGGCCTAGTTACAGCTCTGAATATATCCCTGATCTTGTCATGTGCCAATATTACAAGAGAGTTAATGTAATTCAGTTCATATGGCAGTGATCATAATGTTTTGGCTCATGGGTCTACACTGAGGCATCGTGCTACATTGTCGATGTGTATTCTTGACGCTACACACAGGGTGACATTCTATGGGATGAGATTTGTGTTTTTTTGCGAAATTTTCGCAAAAAAACGTCCGAAATCCCGTTTTCGCATATTTAATGAGATGCAAAAATCGCAGATTTTGCAGCAAAATGTATGTAATAAAGTTTTACTTTTCTGTCTGTGTGTTTTTCTTTTAACATTCTTTTTACATGTGGACTACACGTCCCAGCGGGCCCATTAATGCCCCGCATGCTGGGACTTGTGGTTCTCCAAGTCCCAGCCTGCGGGGGAGGTCTGCTGGTACTTGTAGTTCTCCTGTATAAAGCAATGTTAGGATTGAAAGATTTAACCCCATCAGGCCGGCGTCCACTGGCCAGGGACGCCGGTGACAGCCCCGGGCTTCAGCCCTGGACGGGTGAAGCCTGGGGGGGACCCCTTTATTGGGGGGGTCCCCACTCCTCCAGGTACCCCGTCCAATGCTGACCAGCCACGGTGCTCATGTTTCGGCCGGGGGACCTTATGTAAAAAGTGTCCCCCGGCTGTGGCATGACACTGCGGGCTGTTGGAGCCCGGTGCTGGTTTCAAAATAAGGGGGACCCCCAGATTTTTTGGCCCCCGTATTTTTGGAACCAGGACCGGTCCAAGAGTCTGGGGCTGGTTTCAGAAATATGGGGGACCCCTACGCTTTTTGTCCCCCGTATTTTCGGAACCAGGTCCGGCTCAATGAGCCCGGGGCTGGTTATGCTCAGGAGCGGGGACCTTACGCCAATTTTTTTTTTATACAAACCCAAAATCGCACATAAGCTCAAATTCGCACATTTTCATGCTGAAAATTCCCCCATTATCGCACTCAATCGCACTTTTCTTGCCGGAACACGCACCTCATTAAATATGCGAATCCAAGGCAAAAATGCGATTTGCAAAAAGTGCGATAATGGGCGAAAAACTGACGTGCGAAAAACTCTCATCCCATAGAATGTCACCCTTATTCTTTCTGATGGACCAGGCTTTCTACATCCACAGCCTAGTACTAACAGAGAAGGTGGAAACATAAGAGACGTACAAGAAGTGTCCCTTGAACAAGAAAGTGGGACTGGCGCTCTGATTTATGTGTACTAGTGCAGCTGCAGGTAACCCAAATGAAGGGAGGCCCCCTCCTAGTGATATGCAAGGAAAAAAGGTAAGGAAACCTGCGCTAACATCAATGGATGGATACAATTGTGGGTATAACAAAGAAATTTATTGGTAAAATATACAATGAGTCTGGCAGGATGGGGGGTGATCGCAGTTAACGTCACTGTGATCAGGGTAATGTCCAGAGCTCAGGGTACTACCGCTTCACCCAGTGGTGTCTGCGGTCTATTCCCCAGATTGTAAGTGGATGCGGTCCCGCACAAATGTCCAAACATGCACTTCAGTTGTCCGTTGCACAGTGGAGGTGGCGTAAGGGGGGCGGAGATGGAATTCAGCACAAAAGTCTTATAGGTCTTGGCAAGTGCTGCCGTGGCACCAGGGGCTGGCGTCCCTAGCACCCCCGGTGGTGCACTGACACACTTACCTGATACCTTCCGGCTTTTAACCCTGTAGACGTCCCTCGGTGTAGTTCAAACGTACGTCCCGTGTGGATGTGTGCAACATGCGGCGTTGCTGGAAATAGTTGTAGTTCCTTCCGTGTCTCTGCAAACGCCGGTGGTACACACTCCCCGGGGCCGCTGGAAAACGGGCAGCGGGAGTGTTGTGTCGGCGGAAAGACACGCGCTCAAACTCTCAGAGGAGAGGAGACTTTTGTGAGATGTGCTGGTGCAGCTCCAACGCGTATCGACCCGCTGGGTCTTCTTCAGGAAGCAATGATGATCATCATTGCTTCCTGAAGAAGACCCAGCGGGTCGATACGCGTTGGAGCTGCACCAGCACATCTCACAAAAGTCTCCTCTCCTCTGAGGGTTTGAGCGCGTGTCTTTCCGCCGACACAACACTCCCGCTGCCCGTTTTCCAGCGGCCCCGGGGAGTGTGTACCACCGGCGTTTGCAGAGACACGGAAGGAACTACAACTATTTCCAGCAACGCCGCATGTTGCACACATCCACACGGGACGTACGTTTGAACTACACCGAGGGACGTCTACAGGGTTAAAAGCCGGAAGGTATCAGGTAAGTGTGTCAGTGCACCACCGGGGGTGCTAGGGACGCCAGCCCCTGGTGCCACGGCAGCACTTGCCAAGACCTATAAGACTTTTGTGCTGAATTCCATCTCCGCCCCCCTTACGCCACCTCCACTGTGCAACGGACAACTGAAGTGCATGTTTGGACATTTGTGCGGGACCGCATCCACTTACAATCTGGGGAATAGACCGCAGACACCACTGGGTGAAGCGGTAGTACCCTGAGCTCTGGACATTACCCTGATCACAGTGACGTTAACTGCGATCACCCCCCATCCTGCCAGACTCATTGTATATTTTACCAATAAATTTCTTTGTTATACCCACAATTGTATCCATCCATTGATGTTAGCGCAGGTTTCCTTACCTTTTTTCCTAAGAAGTGTCCCTTGAATGGTATAATCCATTGTTCAGGTGAGAACTAGTCCAGGCACTTACAGCAATGTGGCCGCAGAGTTCCTCACTTTCCAGCATCGCGATGAGGACGAAGGCTGTGAGAGTAGAGTCCAACTCAACAGCTCCCTTTGTTATACCCCCCTGTGCAAAACACAAAAGCAGAGAACATACATTTACCAGTAACAGATGGAGGTATGAGATTGCCGGGACTGTATAACACAGGGGATGATGCAGAGAGACCGGTGACACTTATACTAGAGTGGCATAAGCTTGGCACTCACATGTGCCTGGGCTGTGGGATTGAGGAAGCGTGGACTGGACAGAGGCAGAGTACAATAGAACTAAGATCTTGGGATGACAGAATTATATATGGCGCTATGCAGCCCTGGTGTTACAGCTCCTACAAGTGTCACCCACACTTTACAAACATGCAAACAAGAGAAAATTTGGTGGATGGCCCATATTTTTGAGTTTATTCCAATTATTCTGATTATTATTATTATGGGCCTTATTTTGGTTCACTCTTTCTGACAAAATCCTTCTTAGATGGGCAAAACCATGTGCACTGCAGGTGGGGCAGGTGTTACTTGTGCAGAAAGAATTAGATTTGGGTGGGGTTTTACTTCAAAGTGAGATCTATATTGCAGTGTAAAAATAAAGCAGTCAGTATTTTCCCTGCACAGAAACAAAATTACTCACCCTAATCTAATTCTCTCTGCACATGTTACATCTGCCCCCCCTGCAGTGCACATGGTTTTGTCCATCTAAGAAGGATTTTGTCAGAAAGAATGAACCAAAATAAGGCCCTATGTGTTTAGTATTTTAAGTGTGCACTTGCATTTTTACTTTTTTTCTGTGTGTGACTACAAGTCCCAGCATGGCAGCACCTCTCATTATTTGAGAATTAGGGTGTGAATTCAATCCCCCCTCCCCCAGTGAGAGATAATATGACTGAGGTTCCCACATTCCGCAGACTGCTGCACCAATCGCATGTATTAACTATTCTACTTACTTGTAGGAAAATGATGGTGAATTGATTCTTATGCACTTTCACTATTATATTTGGCACGGTGGGAGCCCCTGTATTATTATGCTAACCATGACTGATCCATGTTATGACATAGAGCTATAAATCCATTTACTTTACTTCATTGGTGGGATTCATGGGTAATATTTATATGCCAGGCCCTTACTACATTTGAGGGGAGGGGATTGGCTTAACGTGACACAGGCGGCATGAGTGACCGGAGGCTGGAATGACACAGGTCAGAGGCTGGATAGATTCAAGAGGCAGCAGGCTGGAGTGATAGGTGTCAGGATGCTGAAGTGACACAGGGCAAGAGGCTGCAGGGACAGGGGAAGGCAGGCTGTAGTGATGGGGAAGTAGAATGGAGACCCAGGGAGCAAGATGCAAGAATGACAGGGGGAAGGGGGTTTGGGTGGCCAAGGGGAAGGATGCTGGAGAGATATTGGAGGGAGAATTGAATGACAAGGGGCAGGAGGCTGAAGAGAAAATGGGAGGGGAGTCTGGGCAGAGAGCACAGATGGAATGCTAGAGAGTAGGACGTTGGAAAGAGAAGGAGATTGGAGCTGCAGGGGGTAGGAAGCTGGAGTGACATGATGCAGGAGGCTGGAGTTTGGAGTGAAACTCTGGTGACAAATGCATCTTGTATAAAATGAGGTTCATGTTCCCACAGTGTGCTGGCACCTACCACCATCTCCTGATGATAGACGGGGGCATCTTCCTGGAATAACCCGTCCGGCTTTTGCTTGTTCAGTATCAGCCACTTCACAGGATCACAAACTTCATTTCTGTTGACGTCGGTTAGTTTTGAAGCCAAGGCGAACACTTTCACAACGTAAGCCGTGAGCCTGAGGAGGAGACACCACAGTATAAGGAGAAAGTATTGTACTGCCGCTGAGCAGAGGAGGAGTCAGAGTACACAGAGGAAGAGCTACAATTAGGGTGGCCAATCCCGGGATCGGCGGGATCCCGGGATTTGGCCCTAAAAATGCAGGGATTTGAATCCCGGGATTGGATCTTCCAATCCCGGGATTGCGGGATTGTCCTGCGCATGCGCAAATCTAATGTCGGGCAGCGCTGAGATCAGCTCAGACGCTGCCCGGCTTCTCCCAAACCCCGGCGTGCTGCTCTGCGGCTGCGTGCAGCGTGACCTGATGTCAGAGGTCACGCTGCGCAGCCTGTCTGCGGCTCCGTGCCCGCCCACCGCCCGGTACCCGTGCCGCCTTCACTGCCGCCCGGCTACTCCAAGTCCGCCTCCAGTCCACCGCTGCCTGGCTCCTGCACATCTGCAGGCCTCCAGACCACCCGCACACGGCCCCCAATGAAAAGCCGGCCTCTGAACATCACTGCCCGGCTCCCGCAGCAATGGCCGGGTGAGTTAGACTGGGTTTGGGGGGGACTAAAGTTTGTCATTCTATTGACAAACTCAATCCCGGGAATCCCGGGATTAGGCATTTTTCAATCCCGAATCCCGGGATTGAAAAATAGCCCCGGGATTGGCATCCCTAGCTACAATGAGAAGAGCAGTCATCACAATGAGCAATGGAGGGGGAGGGAGTTAGTAGGAGCAGAGTAATAGGGGGAAGTGTATCAATTGCTATAAAAGTATAGGATGAAGCTATTTGATTGTTAACTGAGGCTTCCTGGCTTTAATACAGAAGCCAGGATAGTGCTGAAGAGCATTGCTCTCTAACAGGGAAACCATGTCGGGGCGTTGTGTTGTCAAGTGACTCAATTTCCCAGATCATCCTCAGAGCAAACAATGGGCCTAATTCAGCAGGTTCGTTTATCTGCAAAGTTGCAGGTCACTGCGTGTAGATACTGTACCTGCCGCCCAAACAGAAATTGAAAACGAATCTGTGAATGAGTTGCAAATAGATCGCTAAGCACGATCCACTTGCACATCCATATGTAATTCCCGAACCATCGTTGATGACACCAATAAGGGATGACACCGCTGATATGCAATCCAACCAGGATATAAAGATCTCCCAGATGAACTACATTGGTGGACCTCAATGGTAATTATATCCTTCGTCACCACTCTCCAATCTTTGGGAAGCGCACTATCCCTGTTACAGTGACTGGTCCCCCTGTTTCAGTTACCACCTCTAAACGGCATTAATAGGAGCGGATCCCATTATTTTCCTAACAATTGGCATCAAGGGCAGTGTGTTTAGGCTTTTAACCCAATTTTTATTTCTGTCATTTTCATTTATGTGAATGTATGCAGGGCCGGCTCTACCATTAGGCAGCTTTAGGCAGCTGCCTAGGGCGCCAGGTTCAAGGGGGGCGCCACCAAGTCTACATATAAAAAATCAAGGATGTCTATGAGGATCTACTTAATGCAGGTGGCAGCTGTGGAACTTCTAAGACCTCACCTCCATACTTTCCCTTTAAGCATACTTCCCGACTTTGCTGCCCCCTCCTGCTTGTACTCTATTGTGGATGGCAAATGGGGGGCCTCCAGGGAAAGCAGGGGACTTGCCCACCTTCCCGGGGGGGCTGGGTGGACCACTTAATTTTTGGGAGCCTCCATGCCAGAATATTAGGAAAGTATGCCTCAAGGAGTTGCAAAGTGGGCATTGGTGGCAGTATGGGGGGGGGGGGGGGTGTAGGGTGAAGTGTTGCCTAGGGGGCAGAGAAGCCTTACACTGGCCCTGAATGTATGTGTACCAATAAGTGTTAATTTTATATTCAAAAATCTTCATTGGTTTTAGCGCTACCTCCCCCCTTCCTTTTTTCTCCATTTATTGCATGTTGGGACCCACTCAGTCCCTTTGGTAGCTGCTTGGCGGAGCACCCCCTGCCAGCACCCCTCTTTTAGTTATTTTTTTAAGGAACCGCACATATAAAGGTGGTGATTACTTATTACCCATGGGAATGATGATACCAGATTAAGGACCTTATTCAGGTCAGTTCGCTCTCCCTCACATTCGCACGAGAGAGCGATGTTTGGCGTCTGTGCATGCGCATCTCTGCGCATGCGCAGACTCCGGGTGTCTCCGAGATGTGCCCATGGGAACGACCAGTGTTTCATGGGTGTTGCCATGGAAATAAGGCAGTGACGCGGCTGCAGTGGGCGGGCAGCTGACATCACCGGATTTCAGTTGCCGCCCTGTCCTCGCACAGGGCGCACGCAAATCTAAGACACCTGAGAGTGTCTTTGTTTTCCGTGCTTGTTCCACATCATTTTGATGGTCGGCGATTGATGCGGTCCTCGCCCACAAGGCTGCAATGGATGTTTATGCGAAACATTCACTCGCAGCCATGTGGGCAAATTCGACGAGAGGGGGTGCGGTCAGCATTGAGAATGAAGAGCGGACTTAAAATGACACGCAGCACTGCAAACTTCGCAGCGCTGCATGTGAACCAGAATAACCTCCTAAATGCGAGTGAAGTGATTGAAGTACAGCAGAGAATAGATTTGAAAGCGAAACATAAACAAAGTTGAAATATTGTGCAGAGATGATATAGGCCGATGTTACCATGTGCTGGATGGAGCACTGATCCAGGCGGCGTACGAGGAGTCTGCTTTACAAAATGCTTTCTGAGCCGCTACACCTGTTTTGAAGCAAAGGTAAAATGTTGGAAATCTGACAATCATAGAAGACCTGACACACTGGAAATACTGTAAGTCATGGCGCACAACACATTTGGATTTACCTTGTGAAATATATTGCAGCTTTGATTTAGCCAGTATCAAAGATGTTGTGAAAGTATGGAGAAAGTGTTTTGTCACGCTCATGTGTGTATTATTATTATTATTATTATTATTATTATTAATAACAATGCTGGGTACATTTAGCAAAGGGTCCACTACCTGTTTCAAGTCAAGGGGACATCTGGCCGAGGGGAATGCAGGTGCCGGGCACTGCCTGTCTGTTCAGTTTATATCCCTGTACTGTTCCATTGTACGGCGCTGTGAAACACACGTGGCGCCTTATAAATAAAATTATAATAATAATAATCCTGCCCCTAAGTGGACAGGGGGTAGGTGCAGCCGATGTAGGCAGTGAGGTGGCCGGGCAGGGTGGGGGCTGGATCGTGTTGGTGCAGATCGCTGTGGGGTGAAGGCGTCTGCCCCACCGGACCTGTCACCGAGCCCATGGTTGATACCCGCAGCTGTCAGCCCCGTCCCTCCCTGTTCCTGAGGATCCGTCCCAGTATGGCTGCTGCCTGTGGGTCTGTGTGACTGAGCGCTGTGCAGCAGCGCCGTGATCCATTCTGCCTGTGATATTCAATACTGTCTAATATTGTTTTTTTTTCGAAAAAATTCAATTGGACCAGACTGTTTGATTTACAAAAATTCAATTGGACCGCAAAGGGTTAAAGATTAAGTTACCGTCGCTTCTTTTTAAAAATCAAAGTTAAAAATTTTACTTTTGGCCCATTCTTATGTAAAATTTTGGCACGGGCCCCCTAGATATAATACATTTCTTAGTGGAAAAAAAAAACCATATTGGCATTTTCATGTATAATATTAATGGCAAAAACATGAAATTCCACATCAAATTACGAAGTAATTACTCAATGTGCAATTCATACCAGGGCAGCGCACCAGTGACAAGTTTGGCTGGCTTGACTTTTGGCAGCCCATATTCCACCTTAGTATTAGGGACCCACCAGTCACCTACAGTAGATGCTGGTTGGTGGACTAGTATTTCTTGATGAATACATATACCAAGAACCTTGATATAACTCAATGGTATATTGCAGAGTTTCATATAATTATTGTATAATAATTAATATCAATGTAATTATTGAGTGTGCATAATCACTATATTTTACTATATGGAATGTCAAACATGGTTGGTCAAATTGTATCAATATTTTGTTCATGAAGCTGGTGATTTCAGGCAGAAGTCCTATTTCTAAGTTCTCCAGGACTTATTCTAATAAAATCTAACACGCATCAAAAAGATTTTACTTGGCAAATTTATTTTTAGAGGATTTACCCGTGAACCCATTTCCATTTCTACTGAGATATACCTTAATCAAGTCATTGGGGCAGATGTATTAAGCCTTAACAAGAGATAAATGCAAGGGTGATAAAGATAGATAATTGTCCAGCCAATCAGCTCCTTACTGACTTTTTTCAAACACAGCCTGTAACATGGCAGTTGGCAGGTGATCGGCTGGACATTTATCTCTCCTTATAACACTTGCATTTATCTCTTGTTAAGGCTTAATACATCTGCCCCATTATTCTCCTGTAATACCCATATTGATGAACAATTAGTTTAAATATTTTCTTCAAGAACACGAGAAAGAGACAACGTCTATTGTCTCACCGGTTCACAAAAATGGATTGGAAGCTTATAAGCCTAACTTGCATGGACTGTCTTACCATTTTTGATGTACAGAATGGCTTGTTCCCGGCGCTGTACTCCTATTCTCTCCCATTGGCCAGTAGAATCTAGGAAATGTGTGGCGATTACAGATGGAGTTGTGCTCATCATATTCTGTTCTCCGCATCCAACGGGAGCTACGATCAAGTGGTTGAGATTGGCCCCGTCAATGGATTTCTCCACCATTTCACTTATTGGATTTCCTGCATAATATAGAGAACCCAGAGCAGACCCGGAGATAAATGTGTTTGACAGAATTTTGACATTTTATATATTTATTTATTTATTTTTTTACATTTTTTATTTTTTACCTTGGATGGTGACAATTGTTTCACTTTCTGTTTTAGGAACAATATTTTTGGAATCCACCGATGGGACGAATTCTTCTTGTAACCCACCTGTTTTAAAAAACATTCTACATTATCCAACATGCCCTAGCATTGCGTCTCACAACAATTGCACAATATCCGATGTGAAGCACAAAAGTCATTTATTACATTTCAAGATACTGATATACCCAGGATTCGATCCCATCACATGTTGCATTGCAGTCAGACACTCTATTCATGAGCTATCTGACCCCGCATAGGAAGCTGGAGAACTCTATTTAAAGCTCACCCGGTACTTCACAAAAAAAAAAAGATCAGCATTGCAGCTGAGCAGCTCTATGTACTCTAAGTCTGCCGGGGAATGGATGTTTGGCTGCACACTACATAGACCTGCGCAATTGCAAGTGCTGATTATTTATTACAAAGTACAAGCAGCTTCATATACATTAGTTAGTATCAAAGAGCTGTTTAACTGTTATACAATAGGTTATAACAGCTAGGAGCCGCCGCTGGCCACACTGCCAGGTCTGCGCCATTCCCCACTCCTAGATCTCTGCCGGCCCCCCCAGCCAGGGTCCCTGCACTTGTACAATACAGTTGTCAGTCGCCATGCCCAGCACATGCGCAAAAGCCAATCTAAGCTGTCTAGGGCTGCATGGTAAGGCAGGGAGTGGCTTCCTATCGCAGCCCAGATTGCCTGTCATTTGGGTGACTGGCAGGTATAACTTCCAATAAGAAGTCACTACCAGCCACAGTGAAACCACTGGCTTCACTAATAATGAGGAGGTGGCCGATTTTACCGTGGGGGTGGGGGTTATAAAACCACCACTGGTTATGGGTGTGAATCCTGGGTATGGCATTATAGCAATGGCTTTCTCTGATATCAGTTTTGTCAGTCCCCTATTCTCATGAAGGCCTGCTCCTTATGCAACCAGTGGAAAGTCCAGGGGTCTATGTACTAAGCCTTGGAGAGAAATAAAGTGGACAGAGATAATGGGCGGTATTCAATGAGGCTGATTGGCCATGTTTTTATGGCGAATTTGTGCTGTTTGTCGAATTTTTGACAAAAACGGTGAATCACCCTATTCAATGAGCAGATGGCGAAAACATTTCAAGGTTTTTTTCGCCATGATTCACCGAGTAGCAATCGCTATCTTTTTATGGTGAAGTGGAATGTGAACTTTTAAAATAAAGTGTTTTGTTTTTTACATTTGGTGTAAAAAAATCAGGAATTTTATTCTGAGGAGGGGCATGCTATTTTTATTCATGTGCTGTAAGCACATGAATATATATTTAATTTAATTTTTTTTTTTTACACAGCAGCCAGCAGGGGGCGCCGGAGCCGAGCCGCTCATTAGATATTCATATATTCACTGCACCCGATCGTTATCGGGTGTAGTGAATATGCCCGGTCCCCTGCTGGCACCCCCGGGGGGCAGCCTGTGCTGCCTGGCACCCGGGGAGCCCACCTCCCCCCCACATACGCTCTGGGGCAGGCAGAGAGACTTCCATCTCCCTGCCTGCCACCGTCCTAAGGCTCCCTGCGGCATCGCCGCAGGAGCACAAATTCGCCAGTCAGGGGCAGTGAGCCCTGACTCGTTGAATACTGGAGCCGTCGAGGCTCCGGAACGTGGCGGGCAGTGGCGAATGTGCAGCGAATCCTAAACAGGATTCGCTGCATGTCGCTGGTATTCACATTGAGTACCGCCCAAAGTATCAGCCAACCAGCTACTAACTCATGTTACAGACTGTATTTGGAATAATGACAGAAGCTTATTGGTTGGAATTTTATCTCTGATCAGAGAGCTGATTCGCCTTCTGAAGATTCCCATTTGCCAGGTGAGATTACTCAAAAATGGATAAGAGGGTAAATTTCCCTATCTGCATATGTGCACTAGAAAAGATCACGGTGACTCCATAGCACTGTCATGAGACATATCGGTTCTGTGAGGCCATATGGTCACCGCCCAGTTATATTCCAGAAGTGCCTGTTTCCCTGGAAGAGTTTTCCCATCAACAGGTGATCCAATCTGGCGCATACACAGTCAGCTATATCTCTCTATGGCCTCTGACTCAGAATTGGGCTCTTTCATTTATTCTACTGGTGGAGAAGCACATTTCTAGGCTGATTTTTCCTCACACAAATAAAGGTTCAAAATAATAGATCATTATAAATAAAACATTAGGCGGGAATGTAATGAGGCTCAATTTCAGCGGCCGTTGCGGGATGCCGGCCAAACGCAGACTTTTTTAAAGGAGCAATCACTTACAAGGCAAAACCATGCCTTAAAAATGACTGGCCTCTTTAAATCAACATCTGAGTTCGGTCAGCATCCCGCAAGGCCGCCGAATCCGGGCAACGTTACAACTGGCCCATAGAGTTCTAAAGTCTCCTCTCTCATGTTCAAAATATATATGGCTGTTAGGAGCTGATTGGCTGGTTGTTTATAACTCTCCACTTTATCACTTTTTGAAGCTTGATACATCTGGCCCTACAGATGGAGCCGGCTCCATCATTGCAGGGGCTGGCGAAACTATCGCCAGCCACCAGCTCCTGCCAGGGGGCGTGCGCGAGACGCTCGCGCGACCCATTGTGATGGAGCTGTCCACCACCTCCCTTGCCAGTCCCCATCGCTGCCCCGACCCCCCCCCCCTAACACTGGCCATCTCCCCGAAGCGGAGACAGGCAAGGACCCACTGCCCAGCAGCCGAGAGAGTGGGACGCACGTTTGCGTGAGACGCACACGCGTGTCCCAGTCCGGGGACGTTCTGGCGGGCGCCGGGATTGAATGACAGGCGCTACATCTGTATGTAAAGGTGCCCACACACTAGAAAGATCTGCGATCGTAAGATGTGCGCATAAATTAGCCTTGAAATCCTTTTTTCCGTCCTGGACAAAAGATTTCAGGCAAGCGCACATCTTTACCAAAGATTTTTCTTAAGATCCCGTGTGCGTTCCTATGGATCTTTTGTTAAATCTTCTGATCTTTCGTGCAGCACGTAAGATCAGAAGATTCAGCTAAAGATCCACGGGAGCGCGCATCGGACCGATATCGGCCGATTTTCGACCGATTATCGGTAAACATCGGATGATATATCGGCCGATCTATCGGAAATCGGCCAATCGGCCCAAAAATCGTTCTAGTGTGTGGGCACCTTTAGAAAGATGCACAACACACTGATATGTACCGGGCCATACATATGGGGGTCCGTTGATCCCGATTCCTGGGATTGGCCACCCTAGCCGCTTAAGTTTTATACAATTATTAGAATACAATTCTGTTATTTTTCACCACTGTACTATACAATTCTGCACACGGACAGTGAGTGGTAATACAGACCTTTGCCTTTGACTTCTGGCTCCAATATTACCGATTTCAAGATCTCGGTTACGCGTCTTCCTTCCGGCTGAAACAAAAAGATTTATGCACTTGAGGGATGTGTAGTGGAGTCTACAAAGCTGGAATGATGAGGACGGATATGTGATGTGCTATTTGGTGACCACTTGTGCTATATTATCAAGACATTCAGGGCCCGAATCAGACCTGATCGCTAGGCTGCGTTTATTCGCTCATTAAAATGAGAGCTTGCGTACGAGCAGCCGTTCTGATTGGCTGCCGATACTCGAGCTCTGATTGGCTCAAAAGCCGGTGTAGCATTTTAATTGACCGCCAGCATCCTGGGTTAAATAAGCCTGTGCTCCAGGACCTACTTTGTTCAGTGCACTGAGCACCGGGGCCCAGGACAGCTGTACCCACAGCACCCCCCTATTGGCGGCCCTGCTCACCCCGGCAGGTAGCCCATCGTAATCATTGCATTGCATTGTCCATCCATTCTGTTATTCCATCTCTGCAGTATAGTAATTCAGTGATGCTTCCGTGGCTACACGTCATGTTATACCTCTCGTGCTGCCCATGTTGGTCCATTTCTACAAATTATTCCAAGGCCCCAGTTCGTTCCCAATCTGCCCCTTTTTGTTTTTTACTTCTCAATGATACTATATTACCAAAAGCACAATGAGCAGCACAACCATCTACATTACTCACCACGACCTTCAGCTTCTTCTTGACACCATCTGCGACTGTCTGACCAGCAGCCTTCACCTCCACATCATGCAGCCCCAAGGTCAGCGGCACAACAATAAACGGGAGAGCCACCGATGACTCAGGTTCGATGGTTATATCTTGGCGGTACTTCTTTTTAGCAGTGGAGAGACTGCAGAAGTTTTCATTATAAGTCCACTCCACGCGCACCTACAGAACGCCAAATACAGATGACGGACTTGTGACATAATAACCATTTATTTCGGCAGACATTACTATAGAAAAGCAAGCACTATACTTTGAATAACTGTAAAGATGCCATAAGTAAAAATGGGGTAAAACATAAATTTTCTAATGTTTACCACAATAGACACCGTATGTCTCCCCTTATGTACTAAAAAGGTCTGCAGCTGATTTTGGAGATTCCCCTGGTCCTGAAGTCCCCATAAAATTTTATGGGACGTCTCAGTTTATTATAGTAACTCATAAATGAAGACAATGAATAAAGACATGGGATCTAATTCACCTAGAGCCGCAAATAGCCAGAAGTCGCTATATGCCTGAGCATATGTTCCAGTTAGCATGCATGAGCTCTGACTCCGGTCACATTTCAAAAAATGCAACTTCAGTGTAAGGGCCAGCAGGGGGGGTCGATGAGGAGCGTCCCAGTGTCGCTCAGAGTTGATTTGACGATGCGAGGGGCAAACAACGCAGGCATGTGCAGACCATTAGCAAGACAGGCTGCAATGATAGCGTGGCTACATGCGCGACTCAAAAGATTGCGGCCCTGCGACTGTCTTCGCACTTTGGCTGCGCAGCCAGGGGGATACTCTTAATGTCCGCGTGTTTCTCTAGATAGCACATTTCTCACACAATAGCGATGCCAATACAGAATCTTGTGGTGGTATTGCGGGGAGGGCAGGTTTCTGCATGGGCTGTAGTTTTGCATTATCACTAGCATTTATCCATTACTAAATGACAGTAGGCCCATGGTACTTAAATCTGCAGATGCCAAGTCACAAACTTTAGGAGATGAGATCAAGTTTTACATGAGTCCCCTACAGAAAGTTGGACAGAGAAAAATATTCTGGATAAAGTTATTGGTGCTCACCCAAATGAATGTATCTACTGTGACTTGTAGACTTTCAACTTCTCTCCAAAACAAGCATTGACAATTGTCACAATAGCACAACCCCTTCATTAAATTCAACTCAGATATTGTTCTCATGGAAAACAGTATTGGTCAGTTTAAGATCATTTATTTCAATGCGTTCCTAAGAATACATTGGATGGACCACAGAGATGGTCAATAAATGTAGTCTTCTTGAAGAAACCTTGGAATATCCCAGTGAAATCCTTTCTTCTGCTTCCCATTAATTTCATTAGTATTGTCCCAAAACAAATGAAATCTATTTTTTGCCTGTGGGTATTGTAAACATAGAAACATAGAAAAATAGAATTTGACGGCAGATAAGAACCATTTGGCCCATCTAGTTTGCCCCTTTTTTTACCCTTCAGGTAAACTGAACCCTTTTTAATCCTTATTTCTTTGTAAGGA
This sequence comes from Crinia signifera, assembly GCF_055691185.1. NCBI lineage: Eukaryota > Metazoa > Chordata > Amphibia > Anura > Myobatrachidae > Crinia > Crinia signifera. The sequence continues at coordinate 308,835,940 of NC_139220.1, read as the reverse complement.
TATTCATATGCCTATCCCAAGCATGTTTAAATTGTTCTACTGTCTTAGCCTCTACCACCTCTGATGGGAGGCTATTCCACTTATCCACTACCCTTTCTGTGAAGTAATTCTTTCTAACATTTCCCCTGAACCTACCTCCCTCCAGTTTCAGTGCATGTCCTCGTGTTTTATTACTTGTTTTCCTTTGAAGAAAATTTCCCACCTGTACTATGTTAAAACCCTTGATATATTTGAAGATTTCTATCATGTCCCCCCTTTCCCTTCTCTGCTCCAAACTATACATGTTAAGATCTTTTAGTCTATCCAGGTAAATTTTGTGATGTAGGCCATGAACCATTTTAGTTGCCCTTCTTTGTACACTCTCCAATGTATTTATATCCTTCTGAAGATATGGTCTCCAGAACTGGACACAGTATTCCAGATGAGGTCGTACCAATGACCTATAAAGTGGCATTATTACGTCTTTTTTTCTGCTACTGATTCCTCTCCCTATGCAACTAAGCATCTGACTAGCCTTCCTCATTGCTTTGTTACATTGCCTCCCTGCCTTTAAGTCACTTGAAATAATGACTCCTAGATCTCTTTCCTCCTCAGTAGTTTCCATTATAGTACCCTTGATACTATATTGAGCCTTTGGGTTTTTGAGTCCCAAGTGCATAATTTTGCATTTTTTAGCATTAAACTGTAGTTGCCATTCTCTTGACCAATTCTCAAGTTTACTTAGATCATCAGTCATTTGATTTACCCCTCCTGGTGTGTCTACTCTGTTGCATATCTTTGTATCATCTGCAAAAAGGCATACTTTCCCTTCAATACCATTTGCAATGTCACTAACAAAGATATTAAAGAGCACTGGTCCAAGTACAGATCCCTTGGGTACTCCACTGGTAACATGTCCCTCCATAGAATGCACTCCATTTACTACAACTGTCTGTTTCCTATCCTGCAACCAGGTTCTTATCCATTTAATTGTTCTATAATCCAATCCCACACTTTCAAGTTTATTTAGCAGCCTGCGATGTGGGACAGTGTTAAATGCCTTACTAAAGTCTAGATATGCCACATCTACAGCCCCCCCTTCATCTAGTATTTTGGTCACGGAGTCAAAAAAGTCAATGAGACTTGTTTGGCATGATCTCCCTGCAGTAAAACCATGCTGTTTTGGATCATGTAAGTTGTTTAATTTAAGATATTCCACTATTCTTTCTTTTAATAGTGTTTCCATTATTTTCCCTACTACTGATGTAAGGCTCACTGGTCTGTAGTTACTTGCTCATTGTACATGCCCATAATCTGCTCTCAGCATGGAACATCAATGATCTTCCCAACCTCTACAAATGTTTGTCTCTAGACAGACTCCACCATCTTGGCTCAAACATCTTGGTAATTCCTTGGTGAGATCTGCACAGAAGTACAGTCGGCATGTGGCATTGCACTAGCGGATCTGCAGTGTGGAGGTGTAAGTGACTCTAATTGTTATTGTTACTATAAACTGGTTGACTTACCCTTTGTTTGCTGTTGCCGTAGTTGTAGAGAATGGCTCGTAACTCAACTTGTTCATTCCTCACCACCGAATACGGCAGCTTCAGGTCAATGAAGAAGCTTGTGAAAACCTGTATCTCATGTGGTGTAGACACACAGATACCTGTCGATGAAGTTGCAAAGAAAAGACGGAACATCTTATTTGAAGAAACCGGATTCTGGTACTAGGGAGGGTTTAGGTCTTTGTAGAGCCATGAACACTGCCACTTGACCTATCTATGTGACTCTTTTCCCTGCACCACCATGAGCAAAGGTCCTACCTGCAGTTCTTCAGGAGTGGCAGACTCCAGAGATTACTCTTGGACAGTGCAGGGACTTATTTTTCATCTCCAGCCTCCTCCACCAGCAGCAACTCTCCCAGAAGCGCAAAGAGAGAGGGAGTGCAGAGAAGGAACATAGAGAGAAAGAGAGAGCACAGAGAGAGAGAGAGCACAGAGAGAGAGAGAGAAAGAGTGAGCGCCCCTCCCCCCTACAATGCCCCCTCCCGCAATTTGCAACCCTTCTCCGGCAGATTGCACCCCCCTGCGCTACCCACAAGGGGGTAAGGCCTTGCTGTCCCAAGAAGGTGTCTCCCAGGTCTAGTGAGAAATCAGGCTTTGCTCTTAGCTGAGGATTCACACCCCTGATACCACTGTAAATCACATGCTGTATCTCCAGTATGTAACACTGTCTGGATCCACAATTATAGATTTCCAGCATGAGGAAAAGTTATACAGATCCTAGATCATACACGTCCTAACCGGTGGTACTTACCTTTGTTTTCAGACAAGCTTACAGCCAGAACCTCCCATGTGGTTATTGAATCTTTTAAGAATACAGGAAGACTCTTGGTCGAAATTCTGTTTAAAAAAAAAAAAAACATGCATAGATTTTTGGATGGATGTAGGAAACGATATAATCCTGGGATAAAGACCTAACTTTAAATTACATGACAAAATACATAATATTTGCAGACAGTAAATCATAGTGGCTCATATAGGCCTGCTGCCTGCTTCCCAGGAGGTGAGACCTTGAGCCAATGCCTGACACAGCTTATATCAACCTCTTACACATGCGGGTACTAATTATCCTGCTCTCAGACTAAAGGCATAAAGATCCGAAATTAGCCTCATGGATGGAGCCCTCCTTTCTCCATCCACACCCCAGGACCCCTCATCTGGCTTTTACTTAAATCCCAAACTCGAATCAAATCTGTTTTGGAGAAAAATACCTTTCCTTGGGGTTTTAATCTCATACGCCAAAAACCTGGGGCAAACATATCTCCTCTTTATAACTGTTAGCACAGAACCCCCTCCCCCGTTTTTTTACAACATGTGGGTCAGAAAAACTTCAGGCCTCATAAAAAAAAAAAAAGGACAAGGGGTGCAATTCAGACCTGAACGCACGGCTGCGATTTCACACAGCGGACAATCATCAATACACTGTGCACGAGTACGGTTCTCAGTACGCATGCGCGATGCCATCTTGCAACAAAGTCCTGCAACTTTTTCTAAATGCATGGTGGTCGCATGGTGATGGACCGGAAGTAGGTGGAAACCAGATGTTATGTGGGAGTGTTAAGAAAAACACAGGCGTGTCGGGGAAAATGGTAGGCATGCCTGAGAATTTTAAAGGAGTGTTTGTGAAGTTAGCTCCAGGCCCGATATGCCTTTATCCATCGCACTGCTGAGTAAGTCTTGAGTTATGCAGAGCCTTCAATGAGTTGTGGCCAGTGTTAAAATCATTAGAGTTACAATGGGTTTTGGACATTTTTGTCCATTACACCGTACACATCCAAACACACAGCGTGCGCATATTTATTCGTAAGGCGGGTTTCACTCTAGTGGGGCGGTGGCTTATCTGAACGCAGGCGTAAGTAAAGAAAATGTTCTTCACCCTCATTGTTCTGGACAGGACTGCGCCTATTCCTATATTCGACGCATCGGTTTGAAAAACAGACGTCATCAGAACTAGTTGGGCGCACAATGCCACCTTCAACTCCTGGAAAGACTTTTCTGCTTCAGGACTCCATTTAACCATAACTTTCTGTGTGCCCTTGGTAAGGCCTGTCAGTGGGACCGCAATGGTCACAAAATTGGCTATAATATTTCTATTATAACCTGTGACTCCTAAGAATACTCTCACCTGCTATGGGTCATAGACAGTTTTGTATTGCCTCATATGTATTACATTAAGGATTTACAAACATGAAGTATCCAAGATACTTTACTTCTTCCATCCATAGACTTCGTTTTCATGGGCTGGCTATCAATCCTGCCTTTTGGATGTAATACATCACCAATTGTACCCTCGGTAAGTAAGAATAGCCACCAGGACTATAGACGATTACAGCAGCAGCATACCGTCTAAGGGTTTTATCTATCGATACTTTGGGAACCAACGTCCCTGGGTTTACTGAAGGCACTGGGACTTAGCTGCTTTATTTTTCCAAGCCAAGTTTTTAGAAGATTTATATGGTTGTTTTGCTTTGGATTTTTTTCCCCAGGTTGGTAAACTATATAATTAACCTCCTTTACATACAGTATTGCACAGTATTGTTGCCAGGAGCAAAGACTGGGTATTGCACGACCCCCATAGAGGGAGAATAGAATACGCTCGCCACCATGCCCGCAGCATGGCGAGTGCAGCGTGGTGTGCAGGGCGAGCCCACAACGGGCTTTGTTGTGCTCTCCATGCTGTCTGAGTTTGGCCAGTCCTGATGTCGGGCTAATGACTGTCGGGATCCCGACTGTAGGAAGCATATACCACACCCATTCCAAGAGCTGTCTCGCTATTAACACCACTGCAGCCATCCTTTCCTGCATCTAAGAAACATGTTTTATATGGCCTGGATTGCCCCTTCAATGTCCCTTTTTCAATGTCCAGAGATCACCTTCGGTGTCTCCCATAGAATAAACCAAAAGAAGCAAACCCAATTGAGGATTAGGGGACCTCTCTTATGGCCAGCAATTAATAACATAGTAAATAATTTCAATCTCTTTCATTGTTCACCACTTTCTTTAGTACGTTTACATTTTTGTAAAACATCTCCTCTAACCCATCAGTCTGGGGGTGATACACTGAGTCATTTTAAACTGGGGGTATTATTATTTCATGATTTTTTTTACATAAATGGGTTACCCTGATCAGTTAGTGGTATTACTTTCAAATATCTGGTAGTGTAATCCATTATCACCAAAATATATTGATGACACCGGGTGGATTTTATTTGAGGTCCAACCAAATCCATAGCTATTTATTCCAATGGAAGCTCAATAATGGGTAATAAAACAGGCTGACGGAGCATAAAACTGACACTTGGGCAATATTTCTATCCTACTTTATGAGACCCAATTATTGATGAATAATGTGTTAAATTATAGCATGTGACATTCTACTAATTGGTAAGAGAACAGGATATTTACCCATCAGCATCCGGTTTCTCGTTCATTGTCTCCACCTTCCAGAGCCAACTTTCTGGAAACTCTGACCTGGATTGAATGTCAGAATCTTCAATGTAATCACTGTCTTCATCACCTGATATAAATACAAAATGTTTTGTTAACTTTGCCTGCTCTGAAATATCTTATTGACTTCCCAAACAGTGTGATTTCATTGTTGTCTTGCTTAAGAGTAGGACCTGGCTCAAACCATCCCAACCAATTCAAGTCTTGGATCTAAAAAAACATACCCTGCTTATTTTGGATGCCATGTAAGTCCCTCCCTCATGATTCTAGGAGCCATTTCTCACTGGAATGACTGGGAAATTAATGTCATTGCCGACAATTGGGAGAACGGAGACCATGATCCAGAAGGGGCTAGAATTTCTGGGTCAGAAAACATTGCATTTCAGCCCTTGTAGTTAGGATTCAGAATCAGAACCTACACTCTAATATGCACAAAGTCCCTACCATTGTCTTTCTGTTGGCTTTTGATTTTATAATTAAGAACCAAGCATTGTGAAGCATTTTGTTTCACCCACTGTAAAACTGCTCAGGCTGAACTATTGATACGGTATATTGTGGACTGAACTCTATGAGGATCACATGTGCTGATATTCACAGAGTCGGAGACTGAAAGCCTGATGGGGGAACTTTTTCTAAAGACTTTGGCTCCATATATGTACAGTATGTCTTTATATAGCAAAGAAATGATGGGTGTTTTTAAAATATCACATCATATCTCAATATCAGTGTTAATATATTGTAAATAAGGCAATTTAACAGCCAAAGGGGCAACAGTACAGGGGATTCCGTTACTGAAAAAGATGAAACAAATCGGTTTTAATTTATGATTTTGGAATACAAGCTCATTTTCGAAATGAGATGAGCCAGTGAAATTGCTCTTAGTGGTGTACCAGAATAAGGAACCGCATTGGAATCATTCCCAATAATGGAAATGTTGTCCTCTACCTTCATGTGTATTGTGCGCGTGCCCATAATGTGTTTTGTCTCTAATTTATACTGTACGTAGACTACGGTCTGTTTTATGTCTCCTTACTTCTTGCTAGCTCATCAACATCTTTCAGTTCCCTCTCAGATGCCTTCAGCTTCTCAATCTCGTGGCAGCAGTCAAGGAAGGCAGCGATGCACTTCTGTCCATCCTGTATGTGACGGGAGCGGCGCTCACAGGTGTCACCCATGGGGTTTTCCAGCATTCCATCCTCGCAGCATGTCTTCTCCTTGTCTGAGTATTTAGAGGCTGCAAGAATGAGGCCCATAATTAGCATTTTTCCCATAATGGTACCCTCACACCCCATAAACAAAAGTATTATAGCAAACAGAGATGTAACAACAGAGACCGGTGAGAACATAAGTTTAACATCTTTGAATGCTGAGTAAGTCCAGTCACCTGACCCATTATTAGTAGCCCTGATAAAGAGCATGCACCTCGAAACGCGTCAGGCCAGACTCCTTTACCTTTGCTTCAATTACCAACAGGCTGAACGTGCTTTGTGCACCCATGGTAGTAATAAACTGTCTGTATATCTTTGCAATTAAGCAATTTGGTTTATGTGGAGTTATGTTATATTGCTAACACTGTATGTGTTTTATACTGCTAGTTTTGCATCTTAGCTAATTATTTTACCTACCATATATTTTTTTCTAGTCAATATTTGTAACTTTATTCCACTTGTGTGATATATCCAAGCACTCAAAAGGTCTCTGCAAAATTTCATATGGTGCATCACCTCTAATAGGATCTTGGTGGATATAAGTGATGAGGTCACATGGTCCTATCTTATTTGTTTATGTTTTGGAGTATCCCCACCCGAGTTTTCAACTGGTGGACTGGAGCGAAAAGGCCCACTATGGGTTGGCTCAGGAAAACCCTATGACCTACCGTACAGCGTGGCTTTTCCTTGCTTTTCTTAAAACTAAGTCTATAATGACACTTAATTAATAAATTAAATTCCCTTGTTGTAAGGGCTTTGTCAAATTTATTCAAATATACAAAAAATATGTATATTGATAACAACCCTCACAAATATTACACAAGGTTTAATCCATACTTTTACGTTATTAAATTTAATTGAATATATCCACCATTCGATACAAAATATGTAGCCATTAAATATACTTTTATTGGATATTTCTAAACCCAATTGCTCAGTTCCTTACTATAGAGTATTTTTATTTACTACTGCCAATCACATTTACATTCAACACATTCCCATCATTCCCTAGCATTGTTAATAAATGGACGTAAACAACTGATATAATGAATATAATTGCTTTAACACAACGAATGCGCTCTATCAAAATGTCACGCCCTTAATCGTCATTTTCCCCGTTGGAGCACATGAAGACTTTCTCCTGTAGTAGTTTGTTGTAGATCTAGTTTTATTTATTTTAAATTTAATTTCTACAAAAATAGAAAGTTATTTAAACTGGATGATATTTTTGTCTGCGGGTTGATCTCTTCCTTATTGCTTACTAGATTAATGTTGAAAAATAAAATTATAGGCAAAATAGGGAATATACAATATATAATTATATAACCGCAGCAACCTTTATTATTCAGAATGTAATTCTCTCTCTGGTAAATTTGCTAAGATTCGCGTTCTGTAGAAGCTGGGATGTTGCCCATAGCAACCAATCATATTCTATCTTTTATCTTTTAGAAGGTGCTATGGAAATAAGTTACTATGGGTAACATCCCATCTTCAATAGAAGTCCCATATTAATAAATGTACCCTTTTATGTGCTGCTTGTATACTTTTATCACAGATGTGTTACCATTACTTGTATACATCATGGCATGCTCTATACACTGTATACACTCTGGGCGGTATTCAATGAGCCTGATTCGCCATGTTTTTATGGCGAATTTGTGCTGTTTGGCGAATTTTTTACTAAAACGGTGAATCACCCTATTCAATGACCACATGGCGAATACATTTGAAGGTTTTTTTCGCCATGATTCACCGAGTAGCAATCGCTATCTTTTTATGGAGAAGTGGAATGTGAACTTTTAAAATAAAGTGTTTTGTTTTTTACATTTGGTGTAAAAAAATCAGGAAGTTTATTCTGAGGAGGGGCGTGCTATTTTTATTCATGTGCAGTAAGCACATGAATATATATTTAATTAAAAAAAATAATTTTTTTTTTACACAGCAGCCAGCAGGGGGCGCCGGAGCCGAGCCGCTCATTAGATATTCATATATTCACTGCACCCGATCGTTACGATGGGGTGTAGTGAATATATGCGGTCCCCTGCTGGCACCCCCGGTGGGCAGTCTGTGCTGCCTGGCACCCGGGGAGCCCACCTCCCCCCCCACAAACGTTCTGGGGCAGGCAGAGAGACTTCCATCTCTCTGCCTGCCACCGTCCTCAGGCTCCCTGCAGCGTTCGCCACAGGAGCTCATATTCGCCGGTCAGGGGCAGCGAGCCCCTGACTCGTTGAATACCGGAGCCGGCGAGGCTCCGGAACGTGGCGAATGTGCAGCGAATCCGAAAAAGGATTCGCTGCACCTCGCAGGTATTTACATTGAATACCGCCCTCGCGGGATGTACTAAAGGGAAAATGCGGTAAAACCCCTGTTTTACCGCATTTTCCTATGTATCATCACCGGTTCGCCCCTTTTTCGCAAGGCTGGGTATCGCCACCCAGAGGGTGGCGATACCCTATAGAAGCCTATGGGCTTCTTTCGCCGTACGCCGTCCGCGCGCCGCCCCCCCCCCCCCTCCCATCCTCCTTTAACCTCCTCCCCCTGGTGTGACAGCCGGGAGGACATCCGGCTTCAGGGGGGAGGAGGAGACGCACGGGGACGCTGGCAGCCGCGGGAGGTGACGGAGACCCCCGCAGCCCACATCACAGGTATCGCTGGGGTCTCCGTTACCGCAGCCCGATGCTGGCCGCATATGTTAGTACATATGCGGTAGCATCGCGGCGGCTGCCGTGCGAAGGGCGGTGATGTATGTTGATACATCCTGCCCAAAGTCTTTGTTCCAGAGATTTTCTTTTCAAATAAGTTCTGACAGACCTGGTTCTGTAGTATTCTGTCCATTGCCTCCACAGTATCTACCTTTGTGCAGCTCATTCAGTTCTGTCACCGCTGCCCTCGCTGGTTGCCAGAAGAGATAACAATCTTTCTGTAGCTAATACCTGCCTGTGCTGTCAGAATAAACTCCCTTCACACAGATACTGTAAGCCTCTTGGTCACAGCTGCAGGTGTCACTAGTGCTGGTGCCTGTATACCCACTCAGGCCTTTACCTCAAGAACTCCCCCTTTCCCTTCACCAGAGGTAGGGGAGCCCACTGGATGCTGTCCAGTCAGGTATCTCAGACCTACTTTCCATGTCTCAGAGCTTATCTTGGGTTACAACAGGAACCTTCAGATCACCCCATAGCTAATTGTATAATGGACACTCATACCTACATTAAAAATGTATTTTTCCAAGTCTCTATTAGAAATTAAAATTGCATCAACAATAAAATACATCTATACATATATAAGTGGTATTTGTAACACTAAAATCAATGCCTTTTACATATAACAAAGATAACCACCATCATTCAGATATACATTGTCCTATGTGGAAAAAAGAACTATACAAATTCAATATTACATATAGTTTTACTTGTCTCCCCTAATTTGTGTTACACTGGCTTTGTATAAGCATGCCCGGTGCATTGGCAAATTGTCTTTCCTTTCTGTTTTTCTTTTTCCTATACAGTGTGCCGGTACACAACTTCAGAATTAGTAAACTCCTAAAAATGTATTATATTAGTGTGTTCTGAGGAAAAATAAATAAATCAGTGCTTCCATTTCTTCCTATAACTTTCACTAAATACATTGCAGCTAGTTTCTGCACTTTTAAGAGAATGGAAGTAATAAAAAGAAAAAAATATATTAGTATATGTGTCATGGGGAGTTGAGAACCGGAATTAATGACATTCATTTGATGGTGATCAGAAACTTCAGCATATGAGAGTATAGACAGGTTCAGCATCTCCGGAACAATTAGTTGGAGAATTGAACGTTAGTTTTACCTTTACTGTCTTTATGCTGAATCAGCGCTGCTGACGATCGTCGTCTGCGCTTTAATTTTGTTTCACATAAAGGCTCTGTGGAAAAATAATACATAGACAAATATAAGAAGACGTTAACAGAAGTATTAAGCCTCTGAGAGTTATAAAGTGCAACAAGTGATGGTTTCGTTGTACACAGTTATCCAGATCTGAGCTCAGTACAAATTTGGTTGAAAAATGGACAAAACCATGTGCACTGCAGGTGGGTCAGATGTAACATGTGCAGAGAGAGTTAGATTTGGGTAGGGTTTGTTGAAACTGAAATCTAAATTGCAGTGTAAAAAAAATTCAGCCAGTATTTACCCTGCACAGAAACAAAATACTCACACAAATCTAACTCTCTATACATGTTACATCTGCCCCTCCTGCAGTGCACATGGTTTTGGCCATTTTCAAAACAAATTTGTACTGCGATCAGATCTGAATAAAGGCCAGTGACAGGTGCTTTATATAATGTTACAGGGCAGCACACAGATCCTGTCAGTGAGAAAAAGCAGGCACTTTGGGGTCACCCCTTGGTGGGTGACACATGGGAGAGACCAACACATAGAGTAACATAAGTAAAAAAATTGTACACCCACAATGAGCAGTGCACAGCAGGTGGGAGGGGCATTTTTCTATGGGGCACCCACACTACACTCCTTAACAAGTTAAAAGTCAGTAAGCGTCTGTTGGTAAGTCCCTCTGTCAGGAAAGGTTACAGATTACATTCATTTTGCATGGAGCATCAATATATACAGTATGTGTTAAACACAGCTTCTTTCACAATGAGTCCATACCCATATTGAGCCATGGATTCATTCTCCATTGTAAAGTGTGCTGCTATTATTCACCAATAATAGGTACTGAGAATATACAATATAATCCGTCTCTAATGCTTGGCCCTAATCAATGAGAAAGGATAGCTAGCCCAGTGTTTCCCAAACTTTCTTGACCAGGGCGCCCTGGAATATCAGCATATGTTAAAGGCACCTATAGTCAAAGAGTTTCTTATGGATAAATGAAAAAATAAGGTCAATTGTGCTTAACTGTTATCCTCAGGTTCCGTTATGTGGTGGGGAACACAGCTGTCAGTGGCGCACGCAAGGGGGGGGTTCTGAGTACCTAGACACCCCCCCAGGAGTCTAAGGGTCCTAGGCTGAAAGCTGAGGGTGCCTTCTTTCCATGGGTAGAAGAATTTTAAAAATCGGCACTCGGGAACCGGAGATATCTGACTTCAAAATAGTGGTCCCCATCCAAGCCTGTTAATTGCTGGTCCCAGTCAGATATTTCAGGTTCTGTCTGACTCAGAGTTTTTCTGAGGGTATATTCCAAAAGTTGGGACTCTCCCCCTTTGATGGACACCAGTAGCTTGTCTCTACTGTACCCAGAACCAGATATATCAGCCTTCCAGCAGCTGGTTACTGCTCCAGCTCCACACACCTGGTATGTAGTTTTATATTCTCGTTGGCCGATTGCTCTGCCTCTGATCCACTACTCCCTACTACCATTTGGTAGGTGGGATTCTCTAGTTTTTAATTCCATTAAAATCTAAGAAATCTATTTCCGGGAACTGGAGATATCTGCAGTCAAGCAAGCTGTCCTCCCACCAGAAAATTATGAATAATAAGCTCACTCCACTATACACCCTTCCTCTGCATATTAAACATCCTCTACCACCCTGGAAGTTATGTATCAGGGCCCCTTCATTCAGCCCAATGCCCCCTTCTCCCACCCCATCTCCCACCATCTGTGCAGTAAAGGGGTAATTAGTGGAAATTACTGATCCAGGTCCTACATGCTGAGCGGTTGATATAATACCCCCTACCACCCACGGGACATCAAAGCTTCCCCCACCCCTACCGATGGATGATCGGTAGGGACCCCAATACATTGCTATGGGGTCTACACTACTGTTGACGCCCCTGTATGTATATATATATATATATATATATATATATATATATATATATATATGTAGGTATATGTATGTATGTATATATATATATATATATTATTATTTATATACATTTGTTCTATTATAATACTTTAACTGACCCGGCATATACTGGGTCACCTAAGTGTCCATCTCCGTGCTTTGCTCTGCCCCCTTCTGAAAATCCTGCGTTTGCCCCTGGCTGTGGTTCTAATTGTCCATGCTTTTTATGATTGGCAGCCACCAGCACTGGTTTTATGGCGGGAAAACAACACTAATGGCGCTTTACTCCGTGTAGTTAAAAGAGTCCTAAGAACCAGTTGTTTTGAAGATAAAGAAACCGCTATGAGAGTATAAAGATCTTTTCTCTTGCGAGTACGGTATGCAGCCTTCCTACACCCCCTAGTGTTCGGCACGGACGGTGGTTCTATAAAAGAAGCCTTTACACACGGGTGCTCATGATTTAATTTGTGAGTTCAGTACGACTTTATTCACTATTCCCTTCATTCACTATATTTATTGAAATTTGAAGAATCTGACACTATTTTTTTTGTTGTTATTCTTTTCTATATGAACATCACCTTAATTGTGCACTATCACCTACTACACCGAGTCAACCGCCATCAGTGTTGTTTTCCAGCCATAGTAGTCTTCATAGGAGGCATTTCCAGTGATCCTCCGTCGACTTTGAGGCAGCACGGACTCCTTGATTGCGCCTTGGGACATTCTTTTTCTCTTGACCACACTGGTTTTGCCTATCACTTTGGGCATAAATAATTTGTTTTGGTCGTTTACCCCCAACCCGAGACACCCTTGCAAACATCCAGAGACACCCCAGGATGCCTAGGCACACAGGGCCTTATTCTAGTTCACTCTTTCTGACAAAATCCTTCTTAGATGGACAAAACCATGTGCACTGCAGGGGGGCAGATATAAAATGTGCAGAGATAATTAGATTTGGGTGAGTTATTTTGTTTCTGTGCAGGGTAAATACTGGCTGATTAATTTTTACACTGCAATATAGATCTCACTTTGAAGTAAAACCCCACCCAAATCTAATTCTCTCTCTCTCTAAGTAACATCTGCCCCACCTGCAGTGCACATGGTTTTGTCCATCTAAGAAGGATTTTGTCAGAAAGACTAAACTAGAATAAGGCCCACAGTTTGGGAACCACTGAACTAGCCAATTTCAACAGATAAAACACATTCTCGTACTGTGTTTATATTGATACAACTGTTTGTGCTTTGTGTACTGACATAGTGTCCTGTATAATGACTTATGCAGTTATGTTTATGTCACCTGATCTCTGAGGAGTTGTCTGCTGGAAGGCGGTGTGTAGGGCCAGCCCGGCATCATAAAACACTCCTGGGGCATTAGCACCGCTCCCCGGTGTACAGCCGATGTCGTACTTATCCACGGAGTCCCAAACCTTGGACGGTAAGAAGGACACATGAGATCTCACACACACACACATGTACTGTATATCTCTCACACATTTCTAAAGCACTAAGTTTTTTGAGGCACAGGTAATTTGTGAACATGTTTTTCTTATTACTATACAATAAAAATCAATACCTCTCACACATACTGTAACTACGCACCTTGCTCTGGGAGATCTTAAACTTCTTGTTCAGCACATAGACACCTTTGTCCACTGCCACCAGCCCCACGCTGGCCTTGTGATCCGCTCTCAGTCTCAGTTTCATAGATGCGCCAGGGGCCTGTATCGCATTGTCCTTGTCCTTCTCTCCGCGCAACTCCAGCTGTGTGACGCAATCGCTATGTATTAGGGTATCAATGATCTCATGCATGCATGCAGCAACACTGCATTTGTTGTTGTTTTTTCAATACTTCATGGCACAATACACATTTGCATTTTCTTTTATTATTAAAATGTCATGGCCTTAATAACTGAACTAGTTTTGTATTTCTGGGGATGGGTCAGATTTTTTAGACTTTTTTTTTTTATGCTGCTCAAATGAATATTGTAGAAAATAATAGAAAAGGCCCAAATTTGAAAAGAAGACACAACTCCTTTAGCACTCACTAAATGAGTTATGTCCTGCTTTCGGTATTGAGTGTTTGCCAATGCTTGTACAACAGGATGCGTTCAGTACCCCGGCGGTTCTGGCTACAACTGGGAGGAGGAATCCCAACCCCAATGCTGATGCTGGTGCCAGAATACAGGATGCCAGTCGGAAGCGGTAGCGTCAGGCAAAGGCAAGGGGGTTAGGTTTAGGCAGTCGGGGGGAATTTAGGGTTAGGCTGCAGGGGGGTTAAGGTTAGCCTGCGGAAGGGGTCAAGGTTAGGAACTTAAAAGGGGGTTTAGGTTTAGGCACTTAGAAGGGGGGGGGGGGTTAAATTTAGGTCCTTAGAAGGGAGGTTAGGTTTAGGCGGCAGGATGCAGGGATTAGAGTTAGGCATTAGAATGGAGGCCATGGGTCATGTTGTGGGGGTGTGGAGGATTAGAGTTAGGCTGCAGGAGCTACGGTTAGGCTGTGGGACAGTTAAGGTTCAGTCCTAATGGGGAGGGTTGAGCTGCAGGGGTAGTGTCAGGCACTACCGGTGGTGGGTTAAGGGTAGGCTGCAGGAAGGGAGGGTTAAGGTTAAGCTGCAGGAAGGGATGGTTAGGGCTAATGGTGTAGAGGAAGTCAGTAAGTATATTTAACAAGCCCTCTTCAGGATTTTGTTGAGTCAGTCCTCTGATTGCCAGCATCCCTAGTGTTGGGCCCTTCGTACTGTAGTGTTGATGTAGTGACCTTATAGGATAATATTCCACACTCAATACGCAATGTTTTCTTCTTCTACTTTTAGTTAAAACCCTTACTAGGAACTTCTATTTTGATGCGACCTACTACCTCCAACGGGGTGTGCCATGGGCAGCAATGTGGCACCTGATTTTGCTACTGCCTACATGTTTACCGTTGAATGAAGATTATTTACATAGACTCCAAGTTTTGCAGATGGATTGATCTTATACCCGCCGCCATATTGATGACTTGTTACTAATTAAGGCGGGCACTCAAAAAGAGTTTGCAGGAGAATATGGCAGCTGTAAGCCAGATTAATGTGATTATTACATTTTAGTTTCACTGCAGCACCTCCTCAATCCATTATTTAGATCCCCCTCATTAAAATGATAGAAGCCTCTCACAGTTTTTAAGGGGCAGGAACAGGGGAGTTTTAAGAGAGGAGAGTTCCTGTGTGCCCCCACCTGTCTGAAAGCGAGTAGATGCTGTCATTATGCCAGAGCCTACAGCACATGCACCGGTCGCAGGGAACAAGGAGCACTAAATAGCTAAGAACAGGGCACCACTGATGTGACTGTGGAACTTCATTTACTGTATTCAGGCTCCTATTGGGACAGGACAATCTGCCCCTTCTTTTCTACAAGCTGCATGCTTCATATTCTTCTTTGCAATCATCTAAGGAGACCTAAAATGTAACCATTAATTATCCACCTCTCTATGGCCCTTATTCTGGTTGGTGCGGAAATATCCGCGTGCGTTCGTGCCGCCGATGTTTTGTGTCTGCGCATGTGCAGCGGCGTCTCTGCGCATGTGCGAGCGGGGCGTACGGCCAAATCCCGCATAAAATGTGAACACTCCGAACAGGGGGTGGAGAGGGGCGTGAAGGGCTATTTGGGCTCATTACCATATGCATACGCCCCGCGTTTCATGGGCGTTCCCATGCAAACGCTGGGCGTACGTATGGTAATGCGGCCGTGACGCACGTGTAGGGGGCGGACATATGACATCGCCGGATGTCAGCTGCCCGCCCAGATCCCTGCTTTTGCACGGAAAAATGTCCGTGTGGTCTGAGGTTGCGGGAGCTGGTGGACCACTCGGTCCTGCATTCGATGGTCTGCGACCATCGAATGATGGGGGAGGTTCCCTGAGATGGAGGGGGTGTATTCCATGAAAAATACACGTGCGGTCCGTTCGGACAGCTTCTTACCGCGTACGGACGGAGTTGGCGATCCGTATGGAAGGCGGGGTTTCGCACGCACGGTCCTGGCCGCATATTCGGATCCGGCCGCACCGATCAGAATAAGGGCCTATATTATGTATATTTAGCAAAAACAATTTTTTTAATGTGTTGAACATGCTTTATGATTTCACTTAAACTTTATGACTCTAGAGCATATTATAGTTTATTATTTAATAAATTACAGGTTGAGTATCCCTTATCGGAAATGCTCGCGACTACAAGCATTTTGATTCAGAATTTTCTTTTCATACTCACTTGATCCCCTGGCGGTGCCCCAACAGTCCCCTGGCATCCACACCAACCTCCAGATTCCTCTTCAGTGGCACCCTCGGTCACAAGGATGCATTAGCGCTGGTGCGTCGGTGATGTCACCGGCACACCTACGCAATGCATCCTTGGGACTGGGGATACCACTGAAGAGAAGTCCAATGGCCGCCGTGGACACCGGGGGAGGAGTATAAAAAAAACTGAATTATTCGGATATGGGATATGCGGATAAGGGATACCCAACCTGTAAAACATTGTATTGATGTGTTGGTATATAATTTTATATCAGCCTTGTTTTATGTAAATTAGCGCAGAGATTACAAATATATTGAAGTTATTATTGACACTTTTGTAACGTTATCTTAGAATGCTCTCACAGGCATCCTAGAACTCTGCAGCGTCTAATTATTATTACCTACCAGGTGACACTAGTTTGATCTTATAGCAACGCCTAAATTAATCTTTTTTAGTTAGACACTTAGGGGGATATTCTATGTCTGCCGAAAATCCAACAGTGGAAATATCAGCAGTTAAGGTATTCAATCCCGGATGGGACTCTCCTGCTACAGACCCGCGTCCCTGTGGAGCCGAGTCTGTACTCTCGGAAACGGCTGTGGATTGTTGAATTTGCAGCCGTTTTTTGACAAAACTACAGATGAATTCCATCTGTTGAGTTACTGTCGGAAGAACCGAAAATGTCCCAGGATTCCGACGTTCGGACAGTCGGAATCCCGGCTTGAATGACCCTTAAACTGTACAATAATTGGCCCGATCACCTGATCAGCCTTCAGTATCAATTGTTGACCATCGCTGAAATAATCTGGCTCACTACAAATACTTTAATCATCTCTCACCGTCCCCATACAGGTATCTTCCACATCAATCCAGACAGAGTCGGCCACGACTTCACGCCCTGCTCCCGTGGTCACAACATAATAAGCCACAATGCGGAATGATGGGATGAAGTCACCGGTTATTGGAAGCAACAGGGTCACCAGATTTTGATCTCTGAACCTCTCCTGTGTGCCCACTTTCATTATTCTGCCTTTGTTCAGGATCTGTATAAAGAAAATACATTTTCATATTAGTGTACAGTGTACTAACACATAGAAATACAGGTAAAGACACTTAGGGGGTTATTCTGGTTCACTCTTTCTGACAAAATCCTTCTTAGATGGCCAAAACCATGTGCACTGCAGGTGGGGCAGATGTAACTTGTGCAGAAAGAATTCAATTTGGGTGAGTTATTTTGTTTCTGTGCAGGGAAAATACGGACTGCTTTATTTTTACACTGCAATATAGATCTCACTTTGAAGTAAAACCCCACCCAAATCTAACTCTCTGCACATGTTACATCTGCCCCACCTGCAGTGCACATGGTTTTGTCCATCTAAGAAGGAATTTGTCAGTAAGAGTGAACCAAAATAACCCCCTAAGCGCTTATCAGTTCCTGGACTATGTGCACAGGCGTATCTATATTTGGTACAGGGTGTGCCCAATGGCAGCAGCTTATCATATGCGATCATAAAGCAATGCAAATGAAAGAGGAAGTGCATACCACCCCTTGTCTGCATAACACCCCCTGCCTGCATACCACCCCCTATCTGCATACCACTGCCTGTCTGCATAACACTCCCTGCCTGCATGCCACCCCCTGTCTGCATAACACTCCCTGCCTGCATACTGCCCCCTACCTGCATACCACACCTTCCTATACACACCCCCTGCTTGCATAAATCCCCCTGCTTGCATACCACCCCCTGCCTGCATACCACACCTGCCTATACACACCCCCTGCTTGCATAAATCCCCCTGCCTGCATACCACCCCCTGCTTGCATAACACCCCCTGTCTCATACTTCCCCCTGTCTGCATACTGCCCCCTGCCTGCATACCACACCTGCCTATACACACCCCCTGCTTGCATAAATCCCCCTGCCTGCATAACACCCCCTGCCTGCATACCACACCTGCCTATACACACCCCCTGCTTGCATAAATCCCCCTGCCTGCATACCACCCCCTGCTTGCATAACACCCCCTGTCTGCATACTGCCCCCTGTCTGCATACTGCCCCCTGCCTGCATACCACCAACTGCCTATACACACCTCCTGTCTGCATAACACCCCCTGTCTGCATACCACCGCCTGCTTGCATACCTCCCCCTGCTTGCATAACACCCCCTGCCTGCATACTGTCCCCTGCCTGCATACCACCACCTGTCTGCATAACACCCCCTCCCTGCATAACACCTCCTACCTGCATACCACCTACTGACTGCATACCACCTCCTGCCTGCATACTCCCCACCACCTGCCTATACACACCCCCTGCTTGCATAAATCCCCCTGCCTGCATACCACCCCCTGTCTTCATAACACCCCCTGCCTGCATACCACCCATGCCTGCACACCTTCTCCTACTTGTCCCAAATAGTAGAGGAACCAAGTACAAGCAGAACTATACTGGACCTAGTAGTAACAAATAATGTAGAGATAATATCAAATATTATGGAAAGGGAGCACTACTGCTATCCAAGCTTCTCCCGGAGAGGAGTGAAGATAAGTAGGTAGGTGTGATTTGGGGGTGCTCATTGACAGTAGACATAGCAACAGTGCTCAATGTCTTGACGCAGCAACAAAGGCCAAAAGAGCCGTCTTTTCCATTGGGCTCTGTAGAAGCGCTGTAGAACCTGGGGTGTGGTGGGAGGTTGTCGCTCCATGGCTACGCTCTGTGGTGTCTCCCCTCGGGTCTTCTCATGCACCGGGGGAGCGCTCCGGTCTCTCTCCCTCCCTCCCCGGCTTGTGGCCATCTGCCGCGGGAGGAGCTGTGCGGGCCCAGCAGCGCTGGCGGCCCGGCCACGCTACTGATGTGCGAGCACCTGACCATGTGCACGGTGGGGATCCGGCATGCCCCGTACCGGGCGGTGGAGGAGACCAGGTTCCATGCCCTGGGGGCAGACTTCCAGCATGCACTGACCCAGCTGGGGGTGGCGGCGGGCCAGGCGCCGGAGACCAGAGTCTGAGGAAAATCTGCACCATCGGTGAGGACATGGGGGGGGGGGGGGGGGGTTATTCAGTATGTACTGCAGCTATGGGAACTACAAGTCCCAGCATCATACACGGGGTGGGGGCCCCAGTGAATTGTTTTGCCCAGAGGCCTGATCTGCTGTTAAGATGGCCCTGAAGGCCAATGAAGTATTAGCATGCATAAAAAGGGGCATAGAGGTGAGGGAAGTCAGTGTAATTTTGCCACTATATAAATCATTGTTACAGCCTCATATTTAATACAGTGTACAGATCTGGGCACCACTTCATAAAAAGGCATCTTGGGCCAGATGCACTATGCTTCAAAAGTGATAAAATGGAGAGTGATAAACAGCCAGCCAATCAGCTCCAACATACAGACTGTGTTTGAAAAATGTCAGGCAGGAACTGATTGGTTGGTTATCACTCTCTATTTTATCACGCGCAAGTGATAAATAGCATGCAATTTATCAATGCAACCCCCAAGGAGCTGCAGGGTGGCGGCAGACACCGGTGAGGGGACAAGAGAGCCGGGCGGAGAGAACCAGGCAGTCGGGCAGGGGAATCTTATGTGCAGCCGGTCCGACCTCCTGATTCTGATCTAATGCGTACGGAACCGCGCATTGGGTCAGGCGGGATGTCTGCATGTGAGATTCATCTGAATCGGTTGAAATCGTGCTCAAATAGCATAGTATATGGGTGCCTTTACACTGCAATTTGGATTTCAGTTTGCACACACATCTCCAAATCTAACTCTCTCTGCACATTTTACATCTACCCCACCTGCAGTGCTGCATGGTTTTGACCAGTTGCATGTTTTTTCTTCGATAACAAAGCTGAAACACGTGTTGCATGCTTGAAACCAAAATGTGCTGCATTGCTTAGTACATCTAATCCAGGTGCAGATTAACAGAATAGGGGTCCTGTGTGATCCACACTTATCTATGTACATGTCTCCCAAACATACTTTCCTACTTTTGAAAACTAGTTTCAGGGAGATTATAGTTGGTAGTAAAATATTGCACAGCGCCCCATTGAGGGGGCGTATCATGCTCCACCCAAAGGGCATGTCTAATTCCATATATGGAGAGATTGTGAAAAGAGATTGTGAACGTGGCACCTAGAAGCGTGGGTGTGTACTGCTACATCTGAGAGGAATCTTTTAAAATGACTTATATCCAAATGTAGATGATCCCTAAAGCAGTTAGTAAGAGCTACTATACTTGATAAAGAAAAGTCACTGATATGTGTCAGGGATTGTTCATCTATTGTGTTTTACACATGGTTCCTTGTAAATGGCCACAAGACATGCATGTAGCAATGTGTTTGGTACTTGTTTCCTAGCAGGGCGCCCAGTTTCCTTACGTACAGTACACTACCGTAGTGAAATCGCATCGCATGCCACGTCATGCGATGCGTGCGATGCGATTTCAGTACCACTCCCGTTCCCTGTCATTCCCGCCCCCTGTCAGTTCCTCTCAGAATCATTCTGAGGTGATTTTCTGACAGTATTGGAAGCATCCCTCAGAGCTGCTGGTGAAGTATCGGAAGTATTGGAGATGGCTTATTTAAGTTAATTACAATTATTTGTTAACACATGTCGTCATTACTGTGTCAGCTGTATGATATTCAAGGTGTGAATGTGTTCCTAAAACACCACCACTATCCATGCCAGCCCGAAGCATGGCGAGCGCAGCGGGCCCTAAGGGGCGTCGGAACGTGTCCTCTGACCTTTTCGGAGGACACGCGGAGTTGATTTTATATAGCGTGGCGAGCGCAGCACACCACTGAGCCCAAAGCATGGCGAGTGCATCGAGGGGAACGCGGAATACATGTAAAGTATTGCATGCGATATTTCATTGTATAAGCACTCCTGTGCACTTAATATGGACATCGCATCGCACTGCACCATACACGCTGTGCGATCCGATGCGATTTCACTATGGAGAATAGCCCAGTACGCTAAAAGCGTACTGGGCGCCCTGCTAGGAAACAAGTACCATGTGTTTTATTACCAATGCTGGGAAATGGCGCTGATGATTCAATGTAAATGTATCTATCTCTCATTGCATTTTTCACTAAAATGTAACAGCTGCAAATTGTGGGCAAGGGGACATGAGGGAGATTGTTAGACTAATCAGGGAGAGAGGGAGATTGCTGCTATTTCAGGGAGTCTCCTGCAGAATGCAGGAGGGGAGGCAACTATGCTCCAAAAACATGGCACCCATTTTCCTTGTGATGTTTGACAGGGAATCCAGTACTTAAACATGGGTGCAGTGAGTGTAATTTTTGCCCCCTCGAACCAGGAGCCGGTGTGCACTACAAACACTGCAACTCTTTATAGATAATCATAAATACATAATGATGATATTTTGTGATTGTCATAATTGTAATAAAAACACTAGAAAGAATTGGGACTTTAAGCTGACTTGAAATATCTATTGCTTTTAATTATTCAAAGGTTTACCCGCAGCTCATTTGATTTTCCCCTTTTTCTCCTCCTTTCTGAATTTCGAAAAATGACTGCTTAGTGGTTATCTGTAAATAACTGTCACAGTTTCCAGACCACACAGCAGGTCACATGTTTCAGGTCACCCAACAGGTGCACAGGGAGAGTTCACCAACTGTCACTGCTTCCAGAGCACAATGGTGATGCATTGTAAATGAAAGACAGACATTTTGCTACATCACTCTGAAATGAAGCAACAAATTAAAATGCCAATATTTTTTCTGCAAATCTATGGATCAAGGCCTTTAATTTAGGCCGTACTCAGACAGCAGCATCATAGAAATATACCACTCATAAAACTTATCAATATATAGATAGGAGGAGTCGCCAATGATGTAAGATAACAAGTAATGATCTTAGTCCTTACCACATAGTTAAACTGGGTGATCTGGTTTTGAACGCCAGGTACATTGTTGCGGGTATTAAAGTTGATATTGAGATTTGTTCCTGGTTTCTGCACCCCTCCGGTGACGCTGAGATGCAGGTAATTGCCACCAATGGGCTTGTATGCAGTGGCTACCATGGTAGAAGAGGCTTGTTGGGCATCGGGTAATTTAGGATCTTTGGTTGTTACCTATAAGCAGAAGAAAGCCAGGAGTCAGGTAGAAGCCAACATACATTACCTTTTCATCACCTGGTCCTCAGAACCACATTATCCAACTGCAGTATACACTGACATCAGGGTCTATGAACTAAGCCTTGGAGCAATGCATATTGTCCCACCGGCATCTCCGGCAATATACAGAGGCGGAGTTACATACAGAGGCAGAGTTGCCCAAAGCATAACATTGGAGCGCCATCTTTGAAATAACTGATACTGATTGATTTCTTTGGGCAAATGGTTTTGTCCATTTAAGAAGGAATTTGCCAGAAGGAGTGAACCAGAATAACCACCTAAGTCCCATGAGACTTTGCACAAGAGGTCAGAGGCTGAGAGGCTTGTGCTGAGCTCTGCTTGGTGGAGCTCATCATATGCTTCTCAGGCCCATGGATGACAGCAGCAGTAGCGGGCTCATCATGAGAGGGTTTTTATTTAGAGGCCGCACTGAGCCTGTCAGATCTCCAACAGAGTAAGGTCCAGAGGGACAAACACAGGCTTTTCATGTGGTATTTTATATATATATATATCTATATATACATACATCAATTGTATCCGGCACTCCCTGATGCTGCTAAACAGAACTGCCCTGGAGCCCTCCTATGAGCAGGATACCTCCTGCCCTGGTATGTGGGAAGCAGAGACAGGTGGTAGTGAAAAAAACCAAGGGTGGTTTATTGGTGTATACAGGCAACGTTTCAGGGCTGCGCCCCTTTCTCAAGCCAAAAAGAACAAGACCAATAAACCACCCTTGGTTTTTTTCACTACCACCTGAGTGCCGCCTGTCTCTGCTTCCCATATATCTATCTATATATATAGTCCAGGTTCCCAAGGCACTTCCGTGTCAGGGATGTGAACACTCTCCTTTGAAATAATACTTCAATGTTGGTATCCATAGAAAAACGTTTTTAATCCAATAATTTAACTTGCATCATGCCCCGACGTTTCGGTCCACATCAGACCTTTATCAAGGAGCTTTGATGATGGTCATATAGAATTCAGCATAGCTCACAGATTAGCCCTCGGAACGGGGGATCAGCTACAAGAATAGCTTGTATCAAGAGTAGCTGATCCCCCGTTCCGAGGGCTAATCTGTGAGCTATGCTGAATTCTATATGACCATCATCAAAGCTCCTTGATAAAGGTCTGATGTGGACCGAAACGTCGGGGCATGATGCAAGTTAAATTATTGGATTAAAAACGTTTTTCTATGGATACCAACATTGAAGTATTATTTCAAAGGAGAGTGTTCACATCCCTGACACGGAAGTGCCTTGGGAACCTGGACTATATTTGAGGCATATGGTTATACATATTAACCTCTTTGCTGAACACCCCCAAGTTGTTTCTTTATAGTGTGAGTGCGGTCTATCCCCCTTGGCGTATCTATATATATATATATATATATATATATATATATATATATATATATATATATATATATATATATATATATATATATACAGTATGTTTATATTAATCCCCACCCCTGCAGTTACCCATTGACCAAGTTTATACTGTCTTTACTGTGTTTTGACAGTGTAATATTCTACCATGCAGTATGACAAGTGGGAGGGGGCCACCCTGTCTAAAG
This sequence comes from Crinia signifera, assembly GCF_055691185.1. Taxonomy (NCBI): domain Eukaryota; kingdom Metazoa; phylum Chordata; class Amphibia; order Anura; family Myobatrachidae; genus Crinia; species Crinia signifera. The sequence continues at coordinate 308,811,983 of NC_139220.1, read as the reverse complement.
TGACCCCGGGCCCCCTGAAGGCTTAATCCTGCCCTGCTTTGCCATCGACGTGGACCCCTATAGGGAAACACAAAGTGTGCCGAGTGACACACTTCTGTAGTATCCGATCCATCCTGCATAACTCCCACCTGTGTTCAATCTCTGCTGTGTGTATCCAGTTCGGTTCCATCCAATCCAGCTGGCACAACTTCTCCATGTGTTCAAGAGCTCATGGGAAACCTTTTGAAATTGCATGTGCTGCTCCCTTTCTATGGAATTCTCCACCTCTCACCATCAGACTCTCTCCTACTCTACAAAACTTTAAACTGTCTCTCAAGACCCACTTTCTGTCTGCCCCTCTCCTGTAGAATGTAAGCTCTCATGAGCAGGGCCCTCTTCCCTCATGTGCTTACCCTTCTCTTCATTAGACTATCTTCTACTCCATACTAAAATGGCACTACAAATTCCCTCCTGAATCTGTCCATGGCTGAGGGATGCATTGAGCTCCCATCAGAACATTGGGCTGGGATTAAGCCATGCTTCCTACATTACCAAGGCTGAATTACCACAGAAACATAGAATTTGACGGCAGATAAGAACCACTTGGCCCATCTAGTCTGCCCCTTTTTTAAACATGTTACCTCAAACCATATTTGATCCTTATTTATTTGTAAGGATATCAATATGCCTATCCCAAGCATGTTTAAATTTTACTACTGTATTTCCCTCTACCATTTCTGATGGGAGGCTATTCCACTTTTCTACTACTCTTTCTGTGAAGTAATTCTTCCTCACATTTCCCCTGAATCTTCATCCCTCTAGTGTCAGTGCATGTCCTTGTGTTCTGTTGCTCCTCTTCCTGTGACGAATGTCTCCCACCTGTACCTTGTTAAAGCCCTTGATATATTTGCAAGTTTCTATCATGTCCCCCCCTTCCCTTCTCTGCTCCAAAGAATACATATTAAGATATTTTAGTCTTTCCTAGTACCTTTTTGTGATGTAGGCCATGCACCATTTTAGTTGCCCTTCTTTGTACAGTCTCTAATGTATTTATATCTTTCTGGAGATATGGCCTCTAGAACTGAACACAATACTCAGTACTTGTGTAGTATCACGGCTCCCACGATGGGCATCGTACAGGGAAAAATCGCATCGCATTGCATGCGATCGCATGAGATCGCATGCGATCTGATGCGATGCGATGTCATTTTTCACTGAAATTATGGACATGAGTTGAAATCATGTAAAATGCACCCCAAATGTCATTTTTCACACTGTACCACCCCCACTATCAACGCCAACCCGAAGCGTGGCGAGTGCAGCGAGACCGCGAGGGGCGGCGGTACGCGTCCTACGACCTTTTCATACCCCCACTATCCACGTCGGTGTGGAGTTGAGAATAGAAAGTGTGGCGAGCGCAGCGAGGGGACGCGGATACCTTGACAGGTATCCGTGTCCCCTCGCAGGCTTCACAGGTATACGTGTCCCCTCGCCACGCTTCGGGCTCGGTGGCTCGCTGCGCTCGCCACACTTTCTATTCTCAACTCCACACCGACGTGGATAGTGGGGGTATGAAAAGGTTGTAGGACGTGTACCGCTGCCCCTCGCGGGCTCGCTGCGCTCGCCATGCTTCGGGTTGGCGTTGATAGTGGGGGTGGTACAGTGTGAAAAATGACATTTGGGGTGCATTTTACATGATTTCAACTCATGTCCATAATTTCAGTGAAAAATGACATCGCATCGCATCAGATCGCATGCGATTTTTATCAAAAATGCATAAAAACCCGGTAAAATCGCATCGCATGCCATCGCATGCCCCTACATATGGCATGCGATGGCATGCAATGGGAGCCGTGAAGGTATACAAGTACCCAATACTCTAGATGAGGTCGTACCAATGACCTATACAGTGGCATTATTACTTCTTTCTTTCTACTCTGGATACCTCTCCCTATGCAACCAAGCATCTGACTTGCCTTCTTCATTGCTTTGTTACATTGCCTACCTGCCTTTAAGTCCCCTGAAATAGTGACACCTAGATCCCTCTCTTCCTCAGTAGTTTCCATTATAGTGCCATTTATACTATATTTAGTCTTTGGAAGTGCATGATATTGCATTTTTTTGGAATTAATCTGTAGTTGCCATGCTCTTGACCATTCCTCTAATCTACATACTGTAGATCATCAATCATTTGTTTTACCCCTCCTGGTGTGTCTACCCTGTTGCATACCTTTGTGTCATCTGCAAAAAGGCACATTTTACCCTCAATTCCATTTGCAATATCACCAATAAAGATAGTAAAAAGCACAGGTCCAAGTACAGATCCCTGGGGTACTCCACTTGTAACCTTTCCCTCCTTTGACTGTACTCTGTTTACTACAACTCTCTGTTTTCTGTCCTGCAACCACACTCTTACCCATTCAACTATCTTAAAATCCAATCCCAAGCTTTCAAGTTTATTTAACAGTCTGTGATTTGGGACAGTGTCAAAAGCCTTACTAAAGTCTAGATAAGCTACATCTACAGCCCCACCTTGATCTATTACTTTAGTCACCCAGTCAAAAAAGTCAATAAGATTTGTTTGACATGATCTTCCCCCAGTAAACCCATGCTATTTCGGATCCTGTAAATTGCTGGTTTTGAGAAATTCTACAACTCTTTCTTTTAAGAGTGTTTCCATCAATTTCCCTACTACTGATGTAAGGCTCACTGATCGATAGTTGCTTAACTCTTCCTTTCTTCCACTTTTGTGCAGTGGGACTACATTCACTGTTTTCCAGTCCTCTGGGATTACTCTAGTAGCTAGTGACTGGTTGAATAATTCTGTTATTGGTTTTATAATCTCCCCTTTAAGCTCTTTTAGTATCCTTGGATTATTCCATATGGCCCCATTGATTTATCCACTTTCAGTTTTGAGAGTTCTGTGAGGACTTTCTCCTCTGTAAATGTACTTGTTTCTCCCTCAGTTTTCTGACTATACTTGCAACTTAACTGTGGCCCCTTCCCCTCTCTTTCAGCAGTGAATACTGAGCAGAAATAATTATTAATATGATCTGCTATTACATTGTCCCCCTCAAGAAGACGTCCACTCTCTGTCTTCAGTCTAATTATTCCACTTTTTGTTTTTCTCCTTTCACTTATATACCTAAAAAAAGTTTTCCTCCCTTTACCCACTGACTGGGCCATTTTCTCTTCAGCCTGTGCTTTTGCACATCTGATTACCTTCTTAGCCTCCTTCTGTCTATCAAGATACACCTCTTTTTCCTCATTATTCTGCGTTTGCTTAAATTTCTTAAAGGCCAACTTTTTTGCTTTCACAATTCTTGCTACATCTTTCGCAAACCACAATGGCTTTCTTTTCTTTGTGTTTTTCCTAACTCTTTTGACACAAAGTTCTGTTGCTTTTAGAAATGCACTTTTTAATTTTCCCCACTTATCCTGCACTCCTTCCAAGTTCCTCAACTCTGCCAAAGAATCCCTTACAGAGTTTCCCATCTTTAGAAAATCAGCTTTCCTAAAATCTAACACCTTTGTTTTTGTGTGCGATGAGTCAATCTCTGTCTTAATTCTGATCCATACTGCTTGATGGTCACTGGATCTCAGGTTTTCACCCAAATTTATGTCAGATATTCTGTCACCATTTGTAAGTATTAAGTCTAATAAGTCTAATATCACCTTGAATATCATTTTCGTTGACCATCCCTCCCCCCCCAAAAAAAAAAAAATATGACAGAACAAACAAGCCCATGGGTCCACCAGAGGTTTACCCAAGTGTCCAGTGACCCAATACAACAGATTTAATTGCACACATTACCGTTATTTGCAGCGAGTCTTTATCTGACGGTGTGTTGACAGAGAATCTAACTGTCCCATCCGCCTGCGTTGTGCCTCCCACTTTGCCTGGTTGAGCCTCCACAGGGACACGATGAGCCGGAGACCCGTCTGGGTTTGTAACAAATACCTAAGATAGGTAAAAAGAAATGAAATAATTCTTAACATATGCAGGTGGCGATAAATCTAAAAGCCAAAGCAATGGGCAAAACCAATGCTCCAATTATATCTGCACCTATTTAGGAATATATCATGGAGTTATTTACCATCAGGTCAGCGGGCATTCCTGGCTTGAAGTATTTGGAGGTTTTAGTGTAGAGGATTTTATATGGGGACTTCACAATATAAATATCATCCAGCTGTGCTTCCACCAAGTCACTGCCTGCGAGAGAGACATGAAAACCATTGGAAAGTCGTATAAACGGCTTCACTAAGGTATCAGTGACATCACAAAGGTACAGTATCAACAAAGGTATCAAAGAAAACATAACGTTATCAACAAAGGTATCAGAGACAACACAAAGGTATCAACAAAGGTATCAGAGAAAACACAACAGTATCAACAAATGTAGAAGAGTCAACACAAAGGTATCAACAAAGGTATCAGAGACAACACAACAGTATCAACAAATGTAGCAGAGTCAACACAAAGGTATCAACAAAGGTATCAGATATTTATATATGGCAAGCTCAGCCATTGATAGACCATGGCAGTATATGGCCATTAGTTCTATGGTGGTGTGCTCATTTACTATAATTTGTACTGCTGAATTTGTCCAATAATTCAGCAGAAAATACTCCTCATAAAGGGGTCCCCCCCCCGCCAGAAGAACCCAGCCCCGGACTGAAGCTGTACTTGCCACCCCTGGGCTGTGGGTGGCAGGCTGATGAGATTAAAAGAGTAAACATTGAAAAAAAGTATTGGGTAATCTGGTCCCCATGGTTAGATTATCATAATATAGTGAACGAGTAAAGTGGGGCTGATACGATAATGGACAGCTGAGGGCCAGATAGCCGCAAAAGAATAAAGATAAGATACAGAATAGTGTTCTGCGAAGAAATAAGGAAAATGGAAAGGGAGATACGGTCTGATGGCGCCCTACACCCCCCCCCCCCCCATCCCCCAGGTATGTCTTTGTCTAATTTGTCTTAAATATATGTTTAAGGAAAAGAATAAGAATAGGGGGATTAGTGAAGGTGCCGAAAATGTATTAGCAAAGGAACCCTCAAACAGAAAATACAAATGAAAAAATACTGTTTGAAACAATGTATAATGTTTAAATGTATTTTATATGTCAAAGCAAATTAAAAGAGGGAAAAAAAAGTATTGGGTTCGGTTCTTGAACAGCAAGTCCCAGCAACCCTCACAACACGCAATTCCCAGCATGCAATTCCCAGCATTATTTGGGCCCACTGGTTCAAAAACAGAAACAAATAAATTGCCTAAATAAAACACACACAAACACCGTAATAAAGTATATCATTAATACATACTACATACACATATACATACTTACCTATAGGGTCCACCGTAGCCTGTCCTCTTCACCAGTAGAATCCATAGGGTTCCTGTCAAAAAATAATACTCACCATCCCATCCAGTGTAAATTGCGTTTTCTTCGTTCCATGTAGCATCCAGGGGTTTAAAAAAAAGTAAATTGAATACCATATCCAGTGGACTGAGGAGACTTCCTCATTCTCTGGCTGTCAACACACTGCTCCTCAGTCCACTGGAGCCAGTTACGCGTTTGTCTTTTAAAAATCTTAGATGCTACTAGAATGAAGAGGACGCGATCTACATCGGATGGGTGGTGAGTATGATTTTTTTTTCACAGGTAACCCTATGGATTCTACTGGAGAAGAGGACAGGCCTACGGGGGACCCTATATGTACTGTAAGTATGTATGTGTGTATGAATTAAAGTTATACTTTATTACAGTGTGTGTGTTTATTTAGGTATTGTTTCTGTTGTGGACCCATTAATGCCCCACATGCTGGGACTTGTGGTTCTCTAAGTCCCTGCATGTGGGGGAGGCTTCCTGGGACTTCTTGTTCCACAGCAGAACCAAATACTTCTTCTTTTTTTTACACTTCTAACTCCATCAGCCCACCACCCACAGCCCAGGGGTGGTGGGGACATCCTTGGGCTTCAGCCTGGTCCGGGATTCCCCTGGAGGGAGAGGACCCGTTTATTGAGGGGTCCCCACTCCCCCAGGCAAGGGTGACCTTATGTAAAACGTGTCGCCCAGCTGTGGCATGACACCGCTGGCTGTTTGAGCCTGGTGCTGGTTTCCGATTATGGGGATTCCCTACTCCTTTTGTCCTCCGTATTTTGGGAACCCAGGCCAAGAGCCAGGTGCTGGTTATATAAATACAGGGGGACCCCCTTTGAATTTACCCCCTGTATTTCTACAACCAGGACCAGCTCATTGAGCGCAGTGGTGGTTAAATGATTTAATTTGTTTTCTATTTAATTTACACGGGCAGCATTGCGTGGATCTAACTGTTCTGTACAATTGCTTCAGCCTCATCCGTATTTGACTGCCGGTAGTGGTGTAAGTTTGTCTCAGTTGCTCGGAGGCAAGATAAATATTGGTGTCCCACCCCATCACCCGCCCACTGAGCGCACACACACACAGAGAGTACATTTTATAAATGTATGTATATAATGTATATTATATTTAAAATAAAGTGTGACCTCTATGGTCCTTTTAGTCAGCCACTTTAGAGATATCGACGGCTTTCAATGAACTGGTTCAAACTTGCAGGGGAGGAGAGGTTCCCCCTTGGAAGCAGGAGCCCGGCTGCAGATGACTCCATTACCTCCCAGAGTTATGCCCCTGGCTGCCGGGAAACTAGGCAGTAAAATACAAATGATAACATCAGAAAATTTGCTGTATTCTCCGTTCGTATTTTTGACTGAATACATCCGATCCCGGTCGTAACCGTTCGTACACGGATCGGCCTTAATTGGCCTTCTTAGTAAATTTCCCTCTATGGGCACATGCTCTATGTGTCACACTGCTAAGCAGAGCAGCATGTGACAGGGGGAGTCCCAACTGCCCACCCCCAACACCACTGGACACTGTTATCCCCAAAAAATGGAAAGGTCCCTTGAAAATCCGGACAGTTGGGAGGTATGTTTTAATGCATTTAGGTGATACTAAAATTTAGTGAAAAAGGGTGTGAAAAAATACACCTTTTCACATTATTTTATTTAAAACAATTGTTAATAAATCGAATGGCTTGACACCATATTTGCCTACCCTCACGGAATAGCTGAGAGGCTCCCGGAAATAGGGTTCTTCTGGACCCACCAGGAAAAGTGGACAATTCACCTGCAATGGCACCAGCCTCCCTCAACCCCTCATTGGTGGGCAGGCTGTGGGGATCAGATGATGTGAATCGCATCATTGTGGCCCTGCCCCCTGCTATTCAATGCCTGTGATACAAAGAATACACAGCAGGTGCATGGCCAAAATGTTGCAATGGCCATGCCCCCACCGCATGCTTCTTTGGTGAGCCCTGCCTCCAGCTTCACCCCTTTTTGCAACACATCCGCCACCCCGCCCCCTACTTCTTGGAGCTGGTTGCCCTATCCTCGAGAGGGCAGCCTAAAAGTCGGCAACCCTGCTTGACACATCTCTGATTTTGACCGATGCATTTGTTTGATCAGCACCTACTGTAGGCACAGAAAATGTAGGAAGCAAAGACCTACAGTAAGTTTATTTCTTTGCTGGCACCATGTGGTCTACAGTATTTAACAAACTCTGACTGTGAAGGAGCAAATGAGAACATGTGGTTCCATATCTTACCTGACCCGGTGATGACAGTCACAGTCAAGTACAGCCTCCATTGCAGCATGTCTTCCTCTTTCTGGAAATACTTCAAAAGGTCTTTCCTTTCCAAGATGGCTTCTCCCTCACCATTAGATATCTGGTTCATACAAATGGGATCAAAATCAAAACAGGCAAAGAATTCAACCCTAAACTTTGTATATTGAGGCTGGAGGAAGTTTTGTGCACAATGACGTTGAGGAAGCGGCTGGGCTTATTGAAAAAATATTTTTGGAACCCCCCAGAAACTTCCTGTGTTTGCCCCTGCCATCAACAACTCATAGCAAGTTGTATACTTAATCATCGGGGGCCGCCCAGCCCCCCCTCCCCCCCAGTGATGAATAGGCCCCCTAATGTGGGTAGTGCTGAGGATATACAGTAACAAGACTTGCCTCTGATAATGATTGTGTAAACTAACAAATTCAGGACACAGAGCTTCCTATCTAATACATATGTGGAGAAGAACATAGGGGTAGATTTATTATAGCGGCGCCTATCGCGCCGCTATAACAGTTCCTGCTTCGCCTCATTAGCGAGGCGAAGCAGGAGGGGACACCGACAAGATCTATTAACATCTTGCCGCCGGAGTGGGGGAGCGCTAACTCCCTCCTCCGGCGATGACCCTCCTGGAGACAGCGCATCAGTTAATACTGATGCGCCGTCTCCTTCCCCCCCGGCCGGCTGACTGCGCATGCGCGGGATCTCGCTAGTCTCGCGAGATCCCAGCGCAGCTCAGCGCCAGCAGCAGGGACAGCGCTGTCCCTGCTGTTAGGTATAGGGCATCGCCGCCTGCAGCTGGCGAAGTCGACAGCTGCAGGCGGCGGAACGGTCAGCGATGCTGACCGTTCATAAATCTGGCAGGAGGCAGGGGCGCAGTGCAAAATATCGCCCCTGCGCTATGCCTCCTGCCCCACAACGCCGGCGTTAGAGTAAACGCTCGGCGGGTGTGATAGATCAGGGGAAGCGCTATCCCCTGCTATAACGCATGGGGATAGCACAGATTTCCCTGATCGCCGAGTAATAAATCTACCCCATACAGACCAGCCTCTGATGGAAGCTGGATGACGGTCCTCAGTAGACCGACATTGGAATCCTGAATGTTATAAGCTCGACAGTCAGGATCCTGACTGACAGGGGCTATTCTCCCTCGTGGCTGAAGGGGCTATTCTCCCTCGTGGGAGTCCAAGACCCCCAGAGCGGGAGAATACAACCTGCAGCAAGTCCGCAAGGGGCTTCTTTGCACTCGTCCCACTGTGGAGTGCCGGCAGTCAGAATTCCCGCTTTGGTGTAATGACTGTCGGACTCCCATACCACACCTCTTCTTACATAAGACAGATTTAGGTACCTCAACCCTTCTTAGAGATTCAGTCAGACTTTTCTTTTCATTGTCTCTCTTTAATCCAAATAGAGTAAATGCTTTTCCATCGACAGGCTTCCCATATAGATAACTGAGAAGTGTAAAATAAAATATTAACTATATACATTGTATTAGCCATCACAAAAAAACAGACACCTCCTGTTCATATATCACTGATCACTAGTACACACAGACACCTCCTGTACATATATCACTGATCACTAGTACACACAAACATCTCCTGTACATATGTCACTGATCACTAGTACACAGACATCTCCTGTACATATATTACTGATCACTAGTACACACAGACATCTCCTGTACATAAAACACTAATCACTAGTACACACAGACACCTCCTGTACATATATTACTGATCACTGGTACACACAGACACCTCCTGTACATATGTCACTGATCACTAGTACACACAGACTCCTCCTGTACATATATCAATGATCACTAGTACACACAGACACCTCCTGTACATATATCACTGATCACTAGTACACACAGACACCTCCTGTACATATATCACTGATCACTAGTACACACAGACATCTCCTGTACATATATCACTGATCACTAGTAAACACACATACCGCCTGTACATATATCACTGATCACTAGTACACACAGACACCTCCTGTACATATATCACTGATCACTAGTACACACAGACACTTCCTGTACATACAGTATATCACTGATCACTAGTACACACATACACCTCCTGTCCATATATTACTGATCACTAGTACACACAGACACCTCCTGTACATATATCACTGATAACTAGTACACACAGACACCTCCTGTACATATAACACTGGTTACTTTTACAAACAGACACCTCCTGTACATATGTCACTGATCACTGGTACACAGACACCACCTATACATATATCAGTTATCACTGGAACACAAAGATACCTCCTGTACATATATCAGTGATCACTAGTACACACAGACACCTCCTGTACATATATCACTGATCACTGGTACACAGATACCGGCTATACATATATTACTGATCACTAGTACATAGTTGCCAACTTTTATGCTGCCCTCTCTGGGAGAGGGCAGCCAGCTCACTGAAGTAGGGGGGCGGGGCCATCACTGGGAGGGGAATGGGCGGTTCGTGGGTGGAGCCATGGGCAGGCTGCTCTATCGGGGGCGTGGCTATAGCGTGTCATTTTAGCCCGCCCCACGCAGTGCAATGCCAGTATTTCAGTCCTTGCACTACAGGGGGCGGGGCTAAAATGACGCAATCCTTTCATTTGACCTGCGGACCCCCCCCACCAGGTGGGGGTTTGCGGGTGATGGATGGATATGCGTGGGGGTTGCCCCCCTTTCCGGGGGGCTGGGAGGGGGACCCGATTTCCGGGACCCTCCCGGCCATTCCGGGAGGGTTGGCAACCCTGCACTAGTACACACAGACACCTCCTGTACATATATCACTGATCACTAGTACACACGAACACCTCCTATTCATTTAACGGTACTTGTGTACTAGCAAGGTGCGCCGGTAATTAGTCGCCCGATTTTTTAATCGCATCGCATGCCATACACCCGATGGCATGCGATACGATTTTAATGCATATACGATATTAATTTGTATAAGCACCCTAATGGGTGGTTACAATGCTTACATTCCCCCCCCCCCCCACGCCACCCCCCAAGTATAAACGTGAACCTGAAGTGTGGCGAGTGCAGCGAGCCCGCGAGGGGCGGCGGTACGCCTCCACAACCTTTTCATACCCCCACTATCCACGTCGGCGTGGAGTTGATTTTATAAAGTGTGACGAGCGCAGCGAGCCACCGAGCCCGAAGCGTGCGAGGGGACGCGGATACCTGTAAAGCCCGCGAGGGAACGCGGATACCTGTAAAGGTATCCGCGTCCCCTCGCGGGGCTCGCTGCGCTCGCCACGCTTCGGGCTCGGTGGCTCGCTGCGCTCGCCAGACTTTATAAAATCAACTCCACGCCGACGTGGATAGTGGGGGTATGAAAAGGTCGTAGGACGCGTACCGCCGCCCCTCGCGGGCTCGCTGCAATCGCCACGCTTTGGGTTCACGTTTATACTTGGGGGGTGGCGTGGGGGTGCATTTAAGCATTGTAAGCACCCATTAGGATGCTTATACAATTTTTAATCGCATCCCATCGCATTGTATGGCATTGTATGCCATATGCAATGGCATACAATTTTAAAATTGTATGCCATTGTACAACATCGGGCGATATTGCGTCGCATCGCATGCGATATGGTCTGCGATGCGATGGGCGCCGTGCTAGTACACAAGTACCCATTTATCAGATCACTAGTACACACAGACACCTCCTGTACATATATCACTAGTACATATATCAGATAGCTAGAACACACAGACACCGCCTGTACATATATCACTGATCACTAGATCACACATACACCTCTTGTATCTATAACTCGACATGTTTTTTTACCTAATTAATGCAAACCCCAGGAATACACATATACTCACTGTGCTGATATTTTCACTCTTAGTTCTTGATCTTCTATGTAGAAGTAATTTTTAGCTGGCTCGAGCTTTATTTCAAAACTTGGCAGCACTGAAAGGGTTAAGAACAAAATGCTGATATTAGTATATTTCCAATAAATAAATTGATTCCTCTTCTTGATTACAGAAAATAAAATTGAGATGTATCATATTGTAGGTGGTCTCCTCTCAAGCCTTGCTGTATAGTGTTCTATGAGAATGTTACAGTATATGACCACAGACCTTTCTAGCTAGTCCCGTGCATGTGCACACATGGGGACGGGGGGGGGGGGGGGGACGGGGTGGGGGGGTGGGGGGGGGGGGGCGGTGGGTGGTGGTACATCTATCATGAGTCCCTGGGCTGCTTGTAGGGGGAGCTGCAGTGAACAGCTCCTCTCACGCAGCATTTCTTTTGGAAGGTGCTGTAGATGCGTTTCTAATACACTGTTTTAGCGGGGGGGAATGTATACTGAGTGTGTGTCGGCTCTGTGTATGTGTACTGTGTGTGTGTCGGCTGTGGGTATGTATACTATGCGTGTCGGCTGTGTTTATGTATACTGTGTGTGTTGGCTGAGTGTATGTATACTGTGGGTATGTAAACTATGTGTGTTGACTAAGTGTATGTATACTGTGTGTGTCGTCTGTGTGTATGTATACTATGTGTGTCAGCTGTGTGTATGTATACTGTGTTTGTTTGCTGTGTGTGCATGTATACTGTGTGTGTGTTGGCTGTGTGTATGTATACTGTGTGTGTCGGCTGTGTGTATGTATACTGTGTATGTCGTCTGTGTGTATGTATACTATGTGTAACGATCAGATCAGGTGGTAGGCTCAATAAAGCATGCCTCCTGTTATTATTATGTGTGAGATCAATGTATTTCTGGTATTGTGTGTAAAAAAAGCTATTATTATGTGGGAGATCAGAACATGTCTTGTATTATGTGTGTAAACTATTGGTGACCCAGGGAGTGTAACCATCTGTATAGTTCTCTGGAGTTAGGATGTCAGATAAGATCTGAGACCCCTCATAAACCATGGTCCAGAAGAAGAGGTTAGAGATTGTCTCCTTCCTTCAGATCGCTTATCAGTGAAGCCTGTCTGCTATGCGTCTCACTGGATAAGGAAGGAGGATCAATCACTTTGAAAACAGCAGACAAATTCTGCATGTACTGTAGAAGATACATTACCAGGGACATTCCCTAGTTCCAGCAAGGAACGGGTCAAAATCCCATGGGTGGGAGGGATGAGGGAGCCTGCAAGTATAACTAAACACTTCTCCCTATACCTGTTGGTACTTCTTGGGGGAACAGCATCTAGCTCGAAGCGACCGTTTGATTTCATGTGGAGCCCCCCCCACGGAAGGATTTGTTCTTGGGTGTAAGATACTGTTCTGTCATTTTTTAATTCCCTTTTATTTCTGAATTGCATTTATCTTGTGTGTGCTTTTAAAATCATTGTAATATCTTGTAACCATTTTTATCACTTAAAGCTCTGTAGTATTTCTGGGAATAAATAATACATATTCCCAGTTCTGATTTTGTGATTCTTAGGACCTTGTAAGCCAAAGAAGAGAACGCTACAACGTTACCATTTTTATATTGCATTGTATGGTCAGGTGCTAGCCAAGCCGCTCCTTGCGCAGTTTCAAAGCGCTAAAATCAGGCTTTGGCTGGTGGCAGTGTACCTCAAAGCGGGGACCCGAGTGTCCAAAGTGAACCCCAGTCACGGCGGGAGCTGCTCAGATTGACGTATCTGAACAGGCGACCGGTGGGTCCGTGACACTATGGGCCTTATTCTAGTTCACTCTGACAAAATACTTCTTAGAGGGACAAAACCATGGCCCTTATTTTGATCTGGGCGGTACGGCCCGCGTGCGGCCGTACCGCCGATGTTTACACTCTGCACATGCGCAGAGGTCACTCTGCGCATGTGCAGGGGAATTCTCCGAGTCAAAAATTTAGACGCCGCAAAGGGGGCATATAGGGGCGTGAGGGGCTTAATAGCCTCATTACCCTATGTATACGCCCAGCGTTTCATGGGCGTTCCCATGCAAACGCGGGGCGTATGCATGGTAATGAGGCTATGACGCCAGTGATGGGGGCGGAAAGCTGACATCGCCGGATGTCAGCTGCCCGCCCCAATACAAGCTTTCACACGGACGATTGTCCGTGTGCTCTAAGCTTGCGTGAGCGGGGGGAGCGTGCGGCCCTGCCTTCGATGGTCATCGACCATCGAATGCAGGGGGCAGCTCCCAACATGGTGGAGGCGTACGCCCCGCCATTTTCATGCGGATCGGCAGCCGTCCGTGTACGGACGGCCGTGCCGATCCGTCTTGTAGGCGGGGATTCGTCTGGTGCGGTCGGAGCCGCATATGCGGCTCGGCCGCACCAACCAGAATAAGGGCCCATGTGCACTGCAGGGGGGCAGATGTAAAATGTGCAGAGAGAATTAGATTTGCGTGAGTTATTTTGTTTCTGTGCAGGGAAAATACTGACTGCTTTATTTTTACACTGCAATATAGATCTCACTTTGAAGTAAAACCCCACCCAAATCTAATTCTCTCTGCACAAGTAACATCTGCCCCACCTGCAGTGCACATGGTTTTGTCCATCTAAGATGGATTTTGTCAGAAAGAGTGAACTAGAATAAGGCCCTCTGTGTGGCAGCTGTGTGTATGTATACTGTGTGTGTCATCTGTATGTATTTATACTATGTGTCATACTTGCCTACATTCCCAGAATGGATGAGAGTCTCCTAAAAATTGGGCACCACTCCTGGACCCCAGGAAGGGTAGGCAAGTCTCCCATAGCTTAATGTATTATGCTTTGTGTATGTTGGAAACATGTTGTGATATTATTTCTAGAGATGTGCGGGCTCGGATTTCCCAGATCCGAGCCCGCATGAACATCATCAATCCGAGCTTCCCGCCTGACTCAGATCTGGGCACGCAGGCAAAATGTCATTGCTCTGCGACTGATTCTCGCGAGATCCGGAACACTAAAAAAAGAGCGAGCATCCGACACCATTTTTCACTCGTGATTTGAGCTAGTTAGAGAGAGTAGTTAGTTAGTTAGGTTAGGTAGGGAGCTGTGTTGTATTTTCTGCTGGGACGACTGCCAGTGCCTACTAGTGCCACTGTCTGCTCTCTGGTGGTGTGTGTGTCTGCACTGCCAGCGGCTGGCTGCCAGCCCATCAGTACCTCTACCTGGCCAATTAAATCATACATGTTATGAATGACTGCAGTGTGCACTCTGTTGTAAAACATATTTAACCACTTGTATACCAGTCTGCTTGTGCATCTGCTGTATAATTATTTAATAATACCCCCCTGCTGGTGTATTTTTTACAGCCTTATATCAGACATTGTGTATATGACTGCAGTGTGCTGCAATACTGTTGTTAAACTTAACCACTTGTATACCAGTTTGCTTGTGCATCTGTTGTATAATTAATTATAATACCCCCCTGCTGGTGTATTTTTTTATAGCCTTACATAACTAGTACATATTCTCTGCTGGTGCATCTACTGTACTACTGAGTCCGACATTTATTTATTTATTAACAGTTTCTTATATAGCGCACACAGATTACGCAGCGCTGTACAGAGATCATTTTGAACATTCACATCAGTCCCTGCCCCAGTGGAGCTTACAATCTATATTCCCTACCACATATTCCCTACCACACGCAGACATTCTAGGGTTAATTTTGTTGGGAGCCAATTAACCTACCTGTATATTTTTGGAATGTGGGAGGAAACCGGAGTACCCGGAGGAAACCCACGCAGGCACGGGGAGAATATACAAACTCTGCACAGTTAGGGCCATGGTGGGGATCGAACCCATGACCTCAGCGCTGTGAGGCAGTAATGCTAACCATTACACCATCCGTGCTGCCCAATAAATAAATATTAATAAAAAACAGTGTGCTGGTGCATCTACTAAATAAATATATTTATTTATTTATAAAGACGACTTTTTACCCCTGAAAAAAATGCCTCCAAGTGGGATACGCCTTATACGCTGGGTCTGCGCAAGGTTAATGGAGGCGAGGTGCAGCGGGGATGGAAGCGGTGGTGAACGGAGCGGTGCTTTGAATCTGGCGCCGCTGCGGCCGCCAATCCAAAGTGCCGCTCGCGGCGGTTTGAATGTCCCGCTATTCGGGAGCCAATCAGGGCTCCGGAGTCGGGAGCCAATGGCAGGCGGCTGTGGCGAGCCAATCAGCACTCGCCGCGCCATACTCAGCCTCGCCCCTGGTGTCTGACGTCAGTTGCCGCCGGGAGGGCGAGGAAGGAAGTCCCCTGGCCGAGGAGCAAGTGAACGCCGGAATCCGCCGGAGGACAGCGCAGAAGACTGTGGCGAGGAGAAGAGCTCCTGCGGCCACTAAAGAGGTCAGAAGACGCTGGGGCGGCGAAGAGGAGAAGCAGTGAAGAGGAGAAGCAGGCCGGTGGCCTTTCCTGGCCAGCGGCAGAAGAAAGATGGCGGCCAGATCCGGAGAGGCCAGCAGGGGTGGAAAGCAGAAGAGCTGACAAAGCTCCCCCCTGTGGCCTCTCCCAACAGCAGGTAGGCGGCCCCAGGCCACCTACCCCTCCCTAGACCACCGGGTGATTGGGCACTAGGCCCGTGGGTACAGATCAGGCCCCTCCGGCCTGTGGGCATGATAGTCGGGCCCTCTCGGCCCGTGGGCATTTCATTACCTCCTGGCCCTTATTGCATTTAGCTGGGCCCTCCTGGGGCCCTCCTATTGTTGGGGGGTCATCTTATATGGCCGGTCGTCTAATATGCCGGCAAATACGGTACTTGCACTCCAGTGGTGCTGTCCTGTGGTGTAAAATTATATTGCATAACTCCACAAAAATAATGGAGATGCAAAATATGGAGAATCAATTAGGGAAAGATGAAGGTCGCTTCCTCTTACTTCTGAATGGGCTGCAAATGCAAGTAGTAATGATGAAATAGACGATGATATGCCATCAACGTCGTCTGCCAAGGCCGATGTCCAGTGTCAAAGTACGGGGCACGGAAAATCCAAAAAGCCAAAGTTGAGTAAAAGGAGGACCAAAAAAAATAAATTCAAATCATTGGAGGAGAAACGTAAAATTAGCAATGTGCCCTTTACGACACGGAGTGGCAAGGAACGGTTAAGGCCCTGGCCTGTATTCATGACTGGTGGTTCAACTACACATGACCATGCAAGCCCTCCTACTCCCCCTTTAGAAATTTGAAGAGATTTCAGCTGTCATCAAAAACACAGCAAACATCTCTGCTTACTAAAGAAGACATGTTATCACAAACCCCCAAGGAGAGTCCAAGGGTGTTGGTGGTTGTGATACCTTCCCATCGCTATAAGGGAAGAGGTGGCTCCTTACACCATTTTCAGCACTCCCTATGCATATGCTAGAAGGATCACCCACAGTGCAGTTTCTGATTTAGATAATGAAGGTGTCAATGTTGGAGACCGAGAGGAGGATAATGATGTAACTGGCGCTGAGGAGGAAGTTGACGAGGAGGATACTGAGGTGGTTTGCTTAAATGAGGCACCAGGGGGGAAACAGTTGTTGTCCATGGGATGAAAAAGCCCATCGTCATGCCTGGGCAGAGGACCAATAATACCACCTCTACGGTCTGGAATTTTTTTTATCCGAATCCTGACAACAAATGTATTGCCATATGTAGCTTATGTAATGCTCCAATAAGCAGGGGTAAGGATTTCGCCCACCTAGGGATATCCTCCCTTATACGTCACCTGAAGACCCTTCATAAATCTGTGTTTAGTTCAGAATCTGTGGCTAATAGTCCAGGGACACCTAAATCCCTTGGACCTCCTGTTGAAGTCAAGCGCCGGAAAAGCACACCACCAACTCTCTCCTCGTCAATATCCTCCTCGATCTGGATAGGGGGAGTCCTGCAGGCCATGTCACCAGCATGACTGACTCCTCTTCTATCCAAGATTCCTCCGGAGGATCCTGCCACGCTACGCCTACTACTGCCACTGGGAGTCGGTCATCATCCCAGAGGGGAAGTCATAAGACTGCTATGTCTTTCACTAAGCAATTGACCGTCCAACAGTCGTTTGCGATGAGGACGAAATACGAGAGCAGTCATCCTATGGCAAAGCGGATAACTGTGGCCTTGACAACTATGTTGGTGTTAGACTTGTGTCCGGTGTCCGCCATCAGTGGAGTGGGATTTAGACGGTTGATAGAGGTATTGTGTGTCCGGTACCAAATCCCATCTAGATTCCACTTCACTAGGCAGGTGATACCCGCGATGTACAGGGACATCAGAAAAAGTGTCCTCAGTGCCCTGAAAAATGCGGCTGTACCCACTGTCCACTTAACTACGGACATGTGGACAAGTGGATCAGGGCAAACTAAGGACTATATGACTGTGACAGTCCACTGGGTAGATGCATCGCCTTCTGCAGCAGAAGCGTCTCCTGCACGCCAGCTCCTTCCAAGGCAGGCTAAGCTGTGTATCACCGGTTTCAGGAAGAGGCATACGCCCGAAAACCTCTTAGAGAAACTGAGGGAAATCATCTCCCAGTGGCTTACCCCCCTTAGACTCTCCTGTCTAAGAGGCAGAGGAGCGGGACTGCACCTGCACTCCTGTCTAAGAGGCAGAGGAGCGGGACTGCACCTGAATCAAGCGCAGTGGAGTCTGATTTCCATGTTGTGCAAGGTTCTCCAGCCGTTTGAACTAGCCACACATGAAGTCAGTTCCGACACTGCCAGCATTAGTCAGGTGATTCCCCTGATCAGGCTGTTGCAGAAGCAGCTGGAGAAAGTGAAGGAGGAGCTAAAGCATTGCGATTTCACAAAGCATGTCTCTCTTGTGGATGATGCCCTCCATACGCTTTGCCAGGATACGAGGGTGGTCAGTCTGTTAAAGTCAGAGGAATACATTCTGGCCACCGTGCTCGATCCTCGGTTTAAAGCTTATGTTGTGTCTCTATTTCTGGCGGGCACAAGTCTACAAAGGTGCAAAGACCTGCTGGTCAGGAGATTGTCATCTGAAGGGGACCGTGACACGGCCCCAGCTCCTCCTTCATTTTCCTCCACACCTGTGCCTGCAAGGAAACAGCTGCGATTTCCCACACAACCCGCTGGCAGGATACAGGACAGGCAGGAGGGAGTTTGGACATCTGGTCCAGACTAAAGGACCTGGCAACGATTGCTGACATGTCTACTGTTGCTGCATTGGATGCCTTCACCATTGAAAAAATGGTGGAGGATTACTTTGGTAACAGCATCCAAGTAGACATGTATGACAGTCCATATCTGTACTGGCAGAAAAAAAACGGCAGTTTGAATGCCCCTGTACAAACTGGCTCTATTTTACCTGAGTTGTCCCCCTCCAGTGTGTACTCCGAAAGAGTTTTTAGTGCAGCGGGGAACCTGGTCAGTGAGCGGCGAAGGACGTTGCTTCCGCAAAATGTGGAGAAGATGATGTTTTTAAAAATGAATGATCAATTATTCAATGAAGACCAGGATTTGCCTCCAGATATTATAACGGGAGCTGTGATTGTGGAGTCCAGCGGGGACGAATTGATAATCTGTGAGGATGAGGAAGTACACACTGAAGGGGGCGAGCAATCAGAGGAGGAGGAGGATGATGAGTGACAATGACATCTTGTCTCTGTAGAGCCAGTTTATACAGGGAGATATTATGAATTGTTTTTTTTGTGTGGGGGCCCAAACAAACCAATCATTTCAGCCACAGTTTTGTAGGCCCTGTCGCTGAAATGTTTGGCTTGTTAAAGGGTGCATGTCCTTTTTTCGCAACATAAGGGTGGGTGGGAGGGCCCAAGGACAATTCCAGCTTGCATCACCATTCATTAATCCTACTGCTGAGAGTCAATAATATGTGGGACTTGTCTTTCAATGCATACAACTGTTTGCATTCTTAAAAAGTGATAAGTGGACTTGTCTTTAAATGCATACAACTGTTTGCATTCCACTAATGAGAGTAATTGATTGCTGCACGAATCGCCCACTGCTCCTCGGCTGGTGGTAAACAACACGATCAAGCCAGATAGTGGTCTTATTAGATATTAAACTGATAAAAACAGGTACACAGCACAGCACACTTTCAGACCAACTCAGTGCTGCACCAATTGCCCACTGCTCCTCGGCTTTTCGCCGCCTGTGGTCATATAGGGTGTTACAGGTGTCTCCGGGAAGCCATTCTGCAGTATCGTTAATGTAGGCACTGTACCTTAATCACAGATAACTGATACATGACTGTGTCACAGACACTGTAATGCAGATGGTATTCCCTATATTACTCCAGGAGTCCATCGCTACAGCTCTCACCCTGCATTATTCCGGGAGTCTGACGCTGCCGCTCTCACCCTGCATTATTCTGGGAGTCCGTCGCTGCAGCTCTCACCCTGCATTATTCCGGGAGTCCGGCGCTGCCGCTCTCACCCTGCATTATTCCGGGAGTCCGTCGCTGCCGCTCTCACCTTGCATCACACAACCAGATGCCGTCGGAAGACGGCCTAAGTGACAGGAGCGTTTCTGCCCACTGCTCCTCGGCTGGTGGTAAACAACACGATCAAGCCAGATAGTGGTCTTATTAGATATTAAACTGATAAAAACAGATACACAGAACAGCACACTCGCAGACCAACTCAGTGCTGCACCAATCGCCCACTGCTCCTCGGCTGGTCACCGCCTCTGGTCAGAAGGTTCCACCCAATTGCAGCTAATACATTGCTGCACCAATCGCCCACTGCTCCTCGGCTGGTGGTAAACATGATCAAGCCAGATTGGGGTCTTTTTGGGGCCTAGTTTTTCAAACTGCCATCCTGTCTGCCGCTGCAGTGCCACTCCTAGATGAGCCATATGTTTGTGCTGCACACTTGTGTGGCTTAGCATAGTTATCCAGCTACCTCGGTGCAACCATTTGGCCTAAAAATAATATTGTGAGATGTGAGGTGTTCAGAATAGACTGGAAATTAATGTTATTGAGGTTAATAATAGCGTAGGAGCAAAAACAAACCCCAAATTATGCAATTTTAGCAGTTTTTATGCTTTTAGGGGGTGTTTTGGCAAAACCCATTAGAACCCAAAACCTGAAGGTAATCAGAACCCAAAATGCGAAAAGTGTCCGGTGCACATCCCTAGAAATTTTTTTTTTTTTTATTTAAAGCAGCAATCATTTGAACAGGTTATACAGTGTAAATTATTGCCGCTTTAAAGTAATATGGAATATGGAATAGTATATACATGCAAGGTATGTGGCATTGGCATCCCGGAACCCAAGGTCCCATGTGCACGGCTCACCCTACAACCATCACCTTGGTGCCACTGATATGAACCATTGTAAATCCTACCATATTCTTTCACTTCAAAGTTTGTTGTGTAATTCTCTGTCAGCGTGTCCTCAAACTTTGCTGATACGGTCCATACGCCCAAACTGTAAAAATAAAATAATGTATAATTCAGAGTACATCAAGAACACCCTACTACTACTGCTAATATAAGTACTACTATTACTATTATGGGTTCAGGTTGAGTATCCCTTATCCAAAATGCTCGGGACCAAAAGCATTTTGGATAACTGATTATTTTGTATTTTGGAATATTTTTATATTTCAATGATATATCTTGTGGTATCTTGCATTTATGTTGTATAAGCACATTAAACACATGAAATACACAAATAGATTTTATTTGTGCACGAAACAAGGTTTTAAAACATGTTGTTACAGATAAACCAAGTAGGTTTTTAGAAAAAAAAAAAAACTTTTTTGGAAACTATGGTTTTCTGAATAATTTAGATAACGGATATTTGGATAAGAGATACTCAACCTGTACTACAACTACTATTACTACTACTACTATGGCTACAAATTCTACTATTACTATTACTACTATGGCTACAACTAATACTACTGCTACTACTACTGCTTCTGCTATTTATACTACTACTACTACTACTACCACTATTACTGGAGAAGATCTTCGATGGCTAGAACTACTACTGCTCCTATTGCTACTGTTGTTACTGCTGCTACCGCTAATACTACTGCAACTACTACTAACAATATTGCTACTACTGCTGCTACTGCTACTATTACTACTACTATTAATAATAATGCTACTGCTATTACTACTGCTGCTACTACTAATGATGCTACAACTACTACTACTGCTGCTGCTACTACTGCAACTGCTGCTATTACTACTGTTACTACCACTACTGCTGCTACTACTAAGCTGCTGCTGCTACTACTACTGTTACTACTACTCTACTACTATTGCGGCTGCTGCTACTACTACTACTACTACTACTACTACTACTATTACTGCGGCTACTACTGCTCCTACTACTGCTGCTATTACTACTGCTGCTCCTGCTACTACTACTGCTGCTGCTACTACTACTACTACCACTACTACTACTATTACTGCGGCTCTTACTGCTCCTACTACTGCTGCTATTACTACTGCTGCTACTGCTACTACTACGGCTATTACTATTGCTGCTACTACTACTGATGCTGCTGATACTACTACTCTACTACTACTGCTGTTACTGCTGCTACTTCTACTACTACTGCTACTGATACTACTACTCTACTACTATTGCTGATACTAGTACTGCCACTACTGCTGCTACTACTACTACTGCTACTACTACTACTACTACTGCTTCTATCACTACTACTGCTGCTATTACTACTACTGCTGCTACTACTACTGATACTACTACAGCTGCTGCTGCTGCTACTACCACTGCTATTACTACTACTGCTGCTACTACTACTGATGCTACTACAGCTGCTGCTGCTGCTACTACCACTGCTATTACTACTACTGCTGCTATTACTACTGCTACTACTGATGATGCTACTACTACTACTGCTATTACTACTGCTGCTACTACTAAGCTGCTGCTGCTGCTACTACTACTATGTCTGCTAATACTACTACTACTGCTGCTGCTACTTTTACTACTACTAGAAATACCACTACTATTATTACTGCTACTTATTCTGCTGTTACTACTACTACTACTATTACAGTACAGTACATACAATATAAGTCTAATTAGAGCTGGGGCCAAGGACTCAACATTACTAAGTATTTTCTGTGAATGGACGTCTGCAGCCACCTTGTGTGTCTGACTCTCACCTTACAAGCTCAGACAGTGTATAAGACAGAGAGATGATGCCTGATTTGCTGGTTTGCTTTATCAAATCTTTTTTCACAATTACATCCTGTGGAGTCTACAAAGGAAAGAGAGAACCCAAGTTACACAGACATCAATACACCCAGAGCAACGGGGAAAGAACAATGTCATGTTTCATCATTGTTTCTATTGTATTTCGACCGAGGATCCAGAGGAAGTGATCTCCATCAGTGATCCAGGTGCAGTTGTCTTGTCCCTTCTTATGTCTATGAGTGCCACCTATACATACATACAGTAGCTAGATTTTACATAAAGCTCTTGTATTTGTGGTGTCTATGTCACATTATTACTGACGTCTGTCCTTTATAGTATGGTATAAAAAGTTACACTGTAGTGGTGGAATATGTCCCTACGACTGTTATCACTATCACTGTTTTGTCTATTTGTAACAAAAAGTGACTTTCAAATAGATTATTATTATTATTATTATTATTATTATTATTATCAATTATGTATGAGGCACATGAATGGAACACTGTCTATACAATACTATCACAACTAAGGCAATACCTATATAGCACCTAACAGTTGTCTCCAGAGAGTAACATATTAGTTGTATTACACAAGCAATCATTAGTTATGCAATTAGCAGTTTTTCATTGAGGGATCTGTCTGATCATATAACATTAGAGGTACCGGACAAGAACCGCGACTCACCAAGATTTCGATGACCACTGACTTGTCCACAGGTTTCAGACTGGGGCTCATGGTGAAAATCCGGTAGAGAACTGCATGGGAGCAGAGAATTACATGCATATTATACCAATTAGACTCTGTCCTAATCTCCAATCTTTCACATGTTCTATTAAAAGTGATCTTACCCTACCTGACGTTAATCCCTTTCTACAATGTGCCTGCCCCATCCGCTCATTCCCCATTGGCTCCTACAGTATCTAGATTACCCAACAGAATCTAGTCGGATCCAGAAGGTAAATACTGTAGTTGGGGTTAGCACTAGGGGGAGGTTATACTGTAGGGGTGTGTGCATAGGGTTAAGGTGTCCAAACACTGCTCTCACTTCCCAAAGCCGATTCCCTTTTTTCATGTGGTCCTTCTGCATGTGACGTATCGCATGTGATCCCCTTTCCCCACTGTAGGGAGGTGGGCCAAGTCTGAGAACATTTGTGCAGCTTGTATGATCTGACCTTAGACGCACTAGACTGCATATCAGATCAGTTGTCAACAAGGGTCCAATTTGACCAATGACCCGATTTTTGTTCAGATCCATCGGAATTGGGTGAAAACATTCCAAATCGGACCTGTGTATAGGCAACTTTAGAGTCATTCCTTCAGAAAACATTTGTTATACTGTCAATCTATCTTAACTAATGCTTTTTCGCTGCGTACCCCTCATGCACCTTTGACAAATCTGCATGAGGGGTACACAGCGAAACGTGTCAGGACCCCACCTACATCATGTTTATGGCTCCTGGACTTTGAACTTTGCAGCCTGAACCAGCCTCAGATCCCACTATCTCAACACCTGCCCTGAAGGCTTTCTTCCCCTATGCACTGAGGTAGGGATACTAGCACTAATATGCTCCTGTGGACACTGGCCTATATTTCTGCAACCAGGAACTCTGTACCACGCACTGGAGACCGTCATCAGCTGGACAAGCTACTCCTTTGATCCATGGTGGTAATTACTCTCCTTTATTCATGACTATAAGGAACTACTGTTGGGGGCGTTCTAAGAACAGACTGTTTATTCACCTATCAAAGAATAGTTGCCCCTTTCAGGAGCTGAAAGTGTACCTGCACACTGAAAATCTTTGGTACTTATGTAGTATCTGGGCTGCCGATTTTTTGATTGTATGCCTTAAGTTAAGGCATACAATCAGATGCGATGCGATGCGATATCGCATCGCATCGCATACGACCATGCGATGCGATGCGATGCGATGACCCGATTTTTCCATAGGATTCAATGTTAAAATGGACTGAGTCCATTTTAACATGGAATTCAATGGGAAAAAGGGGTCCTTTTCATACCCCTACTATCCAAGTGGGCATGGAGTTGGATATAAACCTGTGGCGAGCGTAGCGAGCCACCGAGCCCGAAGCGTGGCGAGCGAAGCGAGCCCCGCGAGGGGACGGTATTCTGTGTCCCCTCGCGGGGCTCGCTACGCTCGCCACGCTTCGGGCTCGGTGGCTCGCTACGCTCGCCACAGGTTTATATCCAACTCCATGCCCACTTGGATAGTAGGGGTATGAAAAGGACCCCTTTTCCCATTGAATTCTATGTTAAAATGGACAGAGTCCATTTTAACATTGAATCCTATGGAAAAATCGGGTCCATCGCATCGCATCGCATCGCATCGCATGCGATATGGTCGGGTGCGATGCGATGCGATGGACCCGATTTCAAAATCGGCAGCCCAGTTACTACATAAGTACCAAATCGTTTCTTGGTAGTGAGAAAGATTAGAATCCCCAAAGAAAAAAGGAAAAAAGCTGTGGCAACAGTAAAACACGTGTCGGCTAATGTCAACTGAATGTCTATCAGCTAGATCAGGGGTCCTCAAACTATTTTGCTCTGGGACCCCATCAGAGAATAAAAATAATGACAGGACCCCAGCAAGTTACTGCAGACGGTCATCACATCACATGTGTAGTGAGCAGACAGCACATACATGGCAGCATTGTGGAGGCACAAAGTGATGGGAGGAGTCTAACATAACAGACAATTCAACAGACTCCTTGAATCACTGACTGGTATTAAAAAAGTCATCAGCCTGGTGGTAAGCAACATGGAGTCGCCACCCCATGCTGAGAAGGCCAGGACCCACTTTGGGGTCAGGACCAAAAGTTTGAGAACCTATGAGCTAGATTATGATTATGTGTTACTGTAGCTTAGGGATATTTGTTACTAAACACTGGTGCCTCAACTTATATATCCTAATTAATATGAAATTCTGATTATATGAGTGAGCCACCCTGTCCTAAGCAGCAGAGGGCAGCAAATACCAACAAATGCATTGACCTTTATTCTAGTTGACTCGGGGGGAGATTCTCTAAGAATCTCCGCCCCCCTTTGCCACCCATCGCATATTTAATTATCGAATATGCTGTAACATATGTGATAATTAAGGCAAAGGACAGCTCTTGCGTTAAGAGCTGTCCTTTGCGGTGAGAGTCGCCGGGTCCCAGCAGGTCCCGGCGGCTCTCCCCTCCCTCCCACACCCGGCGCTGCTGCTGCTGCGACGGGCTCTCCTCCTCCCTGCACCCGGAAGAGGATCAGTGCAGGGAGGAGGTCACAGGTCCGGGCAGCACTGCGCTGTGCTGCCCGGACACAGGTGAGGGGGGAGGGGGCGATACGAGGCGGCGGGGGGTCGGCGCGGGGCGGTGGAGGGTTGCGATAGAAGCCCATTGGCTTCTATGGGGCATCGCCAGATTTTTCTGGCGATGCCCCCCGCCACGGTAACCTGGCGGGGGAACAGTAAGACCTCTTCCCCCCTCTCAACAGCATAAACAGCCCAGGACAGCCGCTTAAAATACAGGGGACACATGTGTAGGGTTCCTTTGTATTTTAAGAACCACTGAAGGGCTCTTGGGATAATCCTGGATCTAAAAATATGAGGAACAAAATGAGTAAGGGTCCAATGTATTTTTAGTATTTTAGTACCTGCACCGGGCTCCACTATCAGCCAGGAAAAACACTTGACTAGATCCTGTGGCCAAAACATTAACCCTCCTAACTAGTCAGCACAGGTTGGGGCTTCTTAGGGAAGTGGACAGCCCAATAAAGGTGTCCCTATTGTAGGGTATACAAGGCCTGGGATAAAGGCTATCCCCGACACCCCTTTCAAATTGATAACATTTAAGTTTGAGAAATGTTAAATGATATTGTTTTTACAGGATGACTACAAGGCCCAGCAAGCTTTCCTTGCATACCAGTCCTTGGAGAACCACAAGCACCAGCATGCAGCAAATTTAAGAGTCTGATGGTACCTCTAGTCCCTGTACACACACTCGCACCTATACTCACCTATCTCTGGTGTGTTCTGTCCACTTATCCTGTAGATCAGATCCTCTTCATTCCACCACTATAGGAGCAGCCTGCTGATTGGATGTGTGTAGCCTGACTGTCAATCATCGCTTCAACCATTGAAGTCAATGGTGGTAACCACTATATTGTAGTCAATGATGGGAACTAAAAGGTAATTAATAGTCAACCTTGCAGTTCAAACCATTGACTAAACTGTAATGTTTCCCATCATAGGCAGGCTGCTGCTATGGAAGCGACTGCATATAAGATGCCAGATCTCTCAGTGACAGCAGTCACATTGCGCCAGCATCCTTGTCTGCCTTGGTTCCTAGGGCTATGTTTCTAGGGTTCCTGTGTTCTTTTTTTTAAAACCTCTTGGGTGCCTACACGGAATGAAAAGGACCTGATCTCCACGATGGGTATGTGAGCATGGAATAGTTTTTCACAATTACAGTGGATTCTATAGTACAAGTGACCTGGGTACACTGGGGATAGCCGAGTATATGTGTAAGTGTGTGTACGGATGTGTCAAACTACACCTCACAATCCCATAAGATCATCAGGATTGTACTGCATCCCGCAAACACAGGCCCTTTGTGTTCAACTCTGATTCAGAACCAATATTTGTATATATCCGCAGCTCCTTACCTGTGGTTCCGGGCGTGTAGATGGTTTTGTCGGTCTGTATGAATATATATCCGCTCTGATAGGAGACCAGCACCACTTTCTCCAGGTTGCAGCCGGGGGACCTCACCGTGACATAGACAAACTGCTTCTTAGCTGGGTCTAAGTCCAAAGTTTTGGATGGAATCTGCAATAAATGAACATTCCCGAAAATCAACACAGTGGAAGATACAGTACATACCGTATAATAATACACACCCAGCTGTTACAAATAGGGGTACTTGTGTATTTTGGCGGCGCCCATCGCATCGCATACCATAAGCATACGATGGTATGCGATGCAACGCGATTAATTTTAAAATTGTATGACATTGTACATGGCATACAATGCCATACAATGCGATGCGACGCGATTAAACATTGTATAAGCACCTTAATGGGTGCTTACAATGTGAAATGCACCCCCACGCCACCCCCCCCCCCACTATAAACGTGAATCCGAAGCGTGGCGAGCGCAGCGAGCCCGCGAGGGGCGGCGGTACGCGCCCTCAGACCTTTTCATACCCCCACTATCCACGTCGGCGTGGAGTTGAGAATAGAAAGTGTGGCGAGCGCAGCGAGCCACCAAGCCCGAAGCGTGGCGAGCGCAGCGAGCCCCGCGAGGGGACGCGGATACCTGCGAAGCCCGCGAGGGGACTCCGATACCTGTGAAGGTATCCGCGTCCGCTCGCCACGCTTCGGGCTCGGTGGCTCGCTGAGCTCGCCACACTTTCTATTCTCAACTCCACGCCGACGTGGATAGTGGGAAAAGGTCGGAGGACGCGTACCGCCGCCCCTCACGGGCTCGCTGCGCTCGCCACACTTCGGGTTCACGTTCATACTGGGGGTGGCGTGGGGGTGCATTTAACATTGCAAGCACCCATTAGGGTGCTTAAAGCACCCATTAGGGTGCTTATACAATTTAAAATCGTATAGGGGGCTTAAATCGCATCGCATCACTGTGCATCGGGTACATGGCATGTGATAGCATGCGATGCAATGAAAAATCGTGCAACTTAATATCGGGGGCGCCGTGATAATACACAAGTACCGTATCCTGCATACGGAGTTACCAGTTTCCGTTATGTTTGTGCTGCTTGCTGTACTCTGCCTATGGAGGGGATGTGTATACATACTGCAGCACTATGGAACATGTAGTGGACAGGAATGTGTGCTGTAGCCCTATGTATACAGATTCAGACACCATCATCAAGAAAACCTAATATCATACCTCCCAACTCTCCCGCTTTCCACAGGAATGGCCCGATTTTTGGGGGACATTACCACGTCCCACTTGGGCCAGCAATGTCCCGTGGGGGGTAGGGGGTATTGGGAGTCCCCCCCCCTGTCACCCCTTATTCATGCCCCCATAGTGGAGAAACTGGGGGCACGTCCTTGCGAGAGCGTCGTGAGTATAGGTCACCCCCATCCAGCTAGTCCACGCCCCCCTAATTTTCAGGCATGCACCACCACGTCCCTACTCCTCCCTCCTCAAAGTTGGTAGGTATGTACTATCATCATACAAAGCTATGAAACCTGCCAATTAATCTTACTGTACCCCCTCCCCTGTAGCCATTCCCATCCTATCTCTCCCCTCCCATCAGTGGGGGAACACAGATGTTCCTTCCCCTCTCTGCAGTTTACACAGGAAGTCACATGCTGCACTGGAGGAGCCCTGCAGACGGGAAAGGCAGAGCAGCGTGCAGCAGCACAAGCAGCCATCCACCCACAGGAGTACAGCAGAGACTCAGGCAAGTCCTGCTGGGAGTGTCAGTAATGAGTGCTGGGGACTAGATGATGCAAATTGCTGTAATACCGGTGTTACAGGGCGTGGCCACATTGATGTAAAAGTAATGGCCACGCCCACATGTACACTTATGTGCATAGCACCGCCCCTGCCTCTGCCCCTTTTACAGCATGGCCTCTGGTCCCGTCCCCTATCTGGGGTTAGCTGCCCTCAAAGTCAGCAACCTCGAGTGGGCTCAGTAATGTGTGCTGGGAGTGGGGTCACTATTTTCTCTATGGGTGGTTGGCCCAATTCATTTTCTGGCACATGGTGACTCCAAAAATGTTTAGTTACAGCACAGAGCGGAACCTTACCGTCAGTTTAGTTGTTCCTAGGAATTTATTAGCTGGACTGACAGAAACTTTTCCCTGAACTAAAATCTGCGCCTTCCGGGGGAAATCTTGGATCGTGATGTCAGCTTCAAATGCAGCACCTTGTCCATCCACGATGATGGTCTCTTCGCTGTCCGCACGCAGAACGTTAGGTGTTATCAGGATGCATCTGGCAGATGGAAATATCTATCAGTATAATGTAATTACATACATGGAAACTAACATATAAAGTACATGATAACATGGAAAGGATTTACAGGCATACAGGGGTCAGTCTGTCAGTGTGCAGGTAGTTGCAGATGTCAGGTTACTGTGCTTGCATTCAGTGGCGTAACTAGAAAATCTGCGCCCCCCCCCCCCCCCAGTGCTCCCCCCCCCCCCCAAGAAAAGTTAAACCACCCCAACCCTGCCTTAGCCCTCCACTTGCCGCAGCAGTGCCTGTAACCGGGACCGGCAGATCTACCTGTCTGCGGTCCCGGTGCTCCTCCTGGCTCCTACTAATGAAAAATGACCCTCACAAAATGGCTGCCCCTAACAGCAGACCATTTTTAACGATGTTTGAGGAGGCCACCGTCTCCTTTAGCATCCTCATTATACAGCCTGCCCTACATTATACAGCCTGCCCTACATTATACAGCCCACCCTACATTATACAGCCCACCCTACATTATACAGCCTGTCCTACATTATACAGCCTGTCCTACATTATACAGCCTGTCCTACATTATACGCCTGCCCTACATTATACAGCCTGTCCTGCATTATACAGCCTGCCCTACATTATACAGCCTGCTCTACATTATACAGCCTGCCCTACATTATACAGCCTGTCCTACATTATACGCCTGCCCTACATTATACAGCCTGTCCTGCATTATACAGCCTGCCCAACATTATACAGCCCACCCTACATTATACATTTAACGATGTTTGAGGAGGCCACCGTCTCCTTTAGCATCCTCATTATACAGCCTGCCCTACATTATACAGCCTGCCCTACATTATACAGCCTGTCCTACATTATACAGCCTGTCCTACATTATACAGCCTGTCCTACATTATACGCCTGCCCTACATTATACAGCCTGTCCTGCATTATACAGCCTGCCCTACATTATACAGCCTGCTCTACATTATACAGCCTGCCCTACATTATACAGCCTGTCCTACATTATACAGCCTGCCCTGCATTATACAGCCTGTCCTACATTATACAGCCTGCCCTACATTATACAGCCTGTCCTGCATTATACAGCCAGTCCTACATTATACAGCCTGTCCTACATTATACAGCCTGTCCTACATTATACAGGATGCCCTGCATTATACAGCCTGTCCTACATTATACAGCCTGCCCTACATTATACAGCCTGCCCTACATTATACAGCCTGCCCTACATTATACAGCCTGCCCTACATTATACAGCCTGCTCTACATTATACAGCCTGCCCTACATTATACAGCCTGTCCTACATTATACAGCCTGCCCTGCATTATACAGCCTGCCCTACATTATACAGCCTGCCCTACATTATACAGCCTGCTCTACATTATACAGCCTGCCCTACATTATACAGCCTGTCCTACATTATACAGCCTGCCCTGCATTATACAGCCTGCCCTGCATTATACAGCCTGTCCTACATTATACAGCCTGCCCTACATTATACAGCCTGTCCTGCATTATACAGCCAGTCCTACATTATACAGCCTGCCCTACATTATACAGCCTGCCCTACATTATACAGCCTGCCCTGCATTATACAGCCTGCCCTGCATTATACAGCCTGTCCTACATTATACAGCCTGTCCTGCATTATACAGCCTGCCCTGCATTACCCTGCATTATACAGCCTGCCCTACATTATACAGCCTGTCCTACATTATACAGCCTGACCTACATTATACAGCCTACCCTACATTATACAGCCTGCCCTACATTATACAGCCTGTCCTACATTATACAGCCTGCCCTGCATTATACAGCCTGCCCTACATTATACAGCCTGTCCTACATTATACAGCCTGTCCTACATTATACAGCCTGCCCTGCATTATACTGCCTGCCCTACATTATACAGCCTGTCCTACATTATACAGCCTGCCCTGCATTATACTGCCTGCCCTACATTATACAGCCTGTCCTGCATTATACAGCCTGCCCTGCATTATACTGCCTGCCCTACATTATACAGCCTGCCCTACATTATACAGCCTGCCCTACATTATACAGCCTGCCCTACATTATACTGCCTGCCCTGCATTATACAGCCTGTCCTACATTATACAGCCTGTCCTACATTATACAGCCGGCCCTACATTATACTGCCTGCCCTGCATTATACAGCCTGCCCTGCATTATACAGCCTGCCCTACATTATACAGCCTGCCCTACATTATACAGCCTGCCCTGCATTATACAGCCTGCCCTGCATTATACAGCCTGCCCTATATTATACAGCCTGCCCTACATTATACAGCCTGCCCTGCATTATACAGCCAGTCCTACATTATACAGCCCGTCCTAAATTATACAGCCCGTCCTACATTATACAGCCCGTCCTACATTATACAGCCCGTCCTACATTATACAGCCTGCCCTACATTATACAGCCTGCCCTACATTATACAGCCTGCCCTACATTATACAGCCTGTCCTACATTATACAGCCTGTCCTACATTATACTGCCTGCCCTACATTATACAGCCTGTTCTACATTATACAGCCTGCCCTACATTATACAGCCTGCCCTACATTATACAGCCTGCCCTACATTATACAGCCTGTCCTACATTATACAGCCTGCCCTACATTATACAGCCTGCCCTGCATTATACAGCCTGTCCTACATTATACAGCCTGCCCTACATTATACAGCCTGTCCTGCATTATACAGCCAGTCCTACATTATACAGCCTGTCCTACATTATACAGCCTGTCCTACATTATACAGGATGCCCTGCATTATACAGCCTGTCCTACATTATACAGCCTGCCCTACATTATACAGCCTGCCCTACATTATACAGCCTGCTCTACATTATACAGCCTGCCCTACATTATACAGCCTGCCCTACATTATACAGCCTGCCCTACATTATACAGCCTGCCCTACATTATACAGCCTGCCCTACATTATACAGCCTGCTCTACATTATACAGCCTGCCCTACATTATACAGCCTGTCCTACATTATACAGCCTGCCCTGCATTATACAGCCTGCCCTGCATTATACAGCCTGTCCTACATTATACAGCCTGCCCTACATTATACAGCCTGTCCTGCATTATACAGCCAGTCCTACATTATACAGCCTGCCCTACATTATACAGCCTGCCCTACATTATACAGCCTGCCCTACATTATACAGCCTGCCCTGCATTATACAGCCTGCCCTGCATTATACAGCCTGTCCTACATTATACAGCCTGTCCTGCATTATACAGCCTGCCCTGCATTATACAGCCTGCCCTGCATTATACAGCCTGCCCTACATTATACAGCCTGTCCTACATTATACAGCCTGACCTACATTATACAGCCTGCCCTGCATTATACTGCCTGCCCTACATTATACAGCCTGTCCTGCATTATACAGCCTGCCCTGCATTATACTGCCTGCCCTACATTATACAGCCTGCCCTACATTATACAGCCTGCCCTACATTATACAGCCTGCCCTACATTATACTGCCTGCCCTGCATTATACAGCCTGTCCTACATTATACAGCCTGTCCTACATTATACAGCCGGCCCTACATTATACTGCCTGCCCTGCATTATACAGCCTGCCCTACATTATACAGCCTGCCCTACATTATACAGCCTGCCCTGCATTATACAGCCTGCCCTGCATTATACAGCCTGCCCTACATTATACAGCCTGCCCTACATTATACAGCCTGCCCTGCATTATACAGCCAGTCCTACATTATACAGCCCGTCCTACATTATACAGCCCGTCCTACATTATACAGCCCGTCCTACATTATACAGCCCGTCCTACATTATACAGCCTGCCCTACATTATACAGCCTGCCCTACATTATACAGCCTGCCCTACATTATACAGCCTGTCCTACATTATACAGCCAGTCCTACATTATACAGCCCGCCCTACATTATACAGCCCGCCCTACATTATACAGCCTGCCCTACATTATACAGCCTGCCCTGCATTATACAGCCTGTCCTACATTATACAGCCCGCCCTACATTATACAGCCTGCCCTGAATTATACAGCCTGTCCTACATTATACAGCCTGCCCTACATTATACAGCCTGTCCTACATTATACAGCCTGCCCTACATTATACAGCCTGCCCTACATTATACTGCCTGCCCTACATTATACAGCCTGTTCTACATTATACAGCCTGCCCTACATTATACAGCCTGCCCTACATTATACAGCCTGCCCTACATTATACAGCCTGTCCTACATTATACAGCCTGCCCTACATTATACAGCCTGCCCTACATTATACAGCCTGCCCTGCATTATACAGCCTGTCCTACATTATACAGCCTGTCCTACATTATACAGCCTGCCCTGCATTATACAGCCTGCCCTGCATTATACAGCCTGTCCTACATTATACAGCCTGTCCTACATTATACAGGATGCCCTGCATTATACAGCCTGTCCTGCATTATACAGCCTGCCCTACATTATACAGCCTGTCCTACATTATACAGCCAGTCCTACATTATACAGCCTGCCCTACATTATACAGCCTGCCCTACATTATACAGCCTGTCCTACATTATACAGCCTGTCCTACATTATACAGCCAGTCCTACATTATACAGCCTGTCCTACATTATACAGCCTGCCCTACATTATACAGCCTGCCCTACATTATACAGCCTGTCCTACATTATACAGCCTGTGCTACATTATACAGCCTGTGCTACATTATACAGCCTGTCCTACATTATACAGCCAGTCCTACATTATACAGCCTGCCCTACATTATACAGCCTGTCCTACATTATACAGCCTGCCCTACATTATACAGCCTGTCCTACATTATACAGCCTGTCCTACATTATACAGCCTGTCCTACATTATACAGCCTGCCCTACATTATACAGCCTGTCCTACATTATACAGCCTGCCCTACATTATACAGCCTGCCCTACATTATACAGCCTGCCCTACATTATACAGCCGGCCCTACATTATACTGTCTGCCCTACATTATACAGCCTGTCCTACATTATACAGCCAGTCCTACATTATACAGCCTGTCCTACATTATACAGCCGGCCCTACATTATACTGCCTGCCCTACATTATACAGCCTGCCCTACATTATACAGCCTGCCCTACATTATACAGCCTGTCCTACATTATACAGCCTGCCCTACATTATACAGCCTGCCCTACATTAGAAAGCCGGCCCTACATTATACTGCCTGCCCTACATTATACAGCCTGTCCTACATTATACAGCCTGCCCTACATTATACAGCCTGTCCTACATTATACAGCCTGCCCTACATTATACAGCCTGTCCTACATTATACAGCCTGCCCTACATTATACAGCCTGCCCTACATTATACAGCCTGCCCTGCATTATACAGCCTGTCCTACATTATACAGCCTGTCCTACATTATACAGCCTGCCCTGCATTATACAGCCTGCCCTGCATTATACAGCCTGCCCTACATTATACAGCCTGCCCTACATTATACAGCCTGTCCTACATTATACAGCCTGCCCTACATTATACAGCCTGCCCTACATTATACAGCCTGCCCTACATTATACAGCCTGTCCTACATTATACAGCCAGTCCTACATTATACAGCCTGTCCTACATTATACAGCCGGCCCTACATTATACTGCCTGCCCTACATTATACAGCCTGCCCTACATTATACAGCCTGCCCTACATTATACAGCCTGTCCTACATTATACAGCCTGCCCTACATTATACAGCCTGCCCTACATTAGAAAGCCGGCCCTACATTATACTGCCTGCCCTACATTATACAGCCTGTCCTACATTATACAGCCTGCCCTACATTATACAGCCTGTCCTACATTATACAGCCTGTCCTACATTATACAGCCCGTCCTACATTATACAGCCCGTCCTACATTATACAGCCAGTCCTACATTATACAGCCAGTCCTACATTATACAGCCTGCCCTACATTATACAGCCTGCCCTACATTATACAGCCGGCCCTACATTATACAGCCTGCCCTACATTATACAGCCTGTCCTACATTATACAGCCAGTCCTACATTATACAGCCCGTCCTACATTATACAGCCCGCCCTACATTATACAGCCTGCCCTACATTATACAGCCTGTCCTACATTATACAGCCTGTCCTACATTATACAGCCAGTCCTACATTATACAGCCCGTCCTACATTATACAGCCCGCCCTACATTATACAGCCGGCCCTACATTATACAGCCTGCCCTACATTATACAGCCTGTCCTACATTATACAGCCAGTCCTACATTATACAGCCCGTCCTACATTATACAGCCCGCCCTACATTATACAGCCTGCCCTACATTATACAGCCTGCCCTACATTATACAGCCTGCCCTACATTATACAGCCTGTCCTACATTATACAGCCTGCCCTACATTATACAGCCTGCCCTGCATTATACAGCCTGCCCTACATTATACAGCCTGTCCTACATTATACAGCCTGCCCTACATTATACAGCCAGTCCTACATTATACAGCCTGCCCTACATTATACAGCCGGCCCTACATTATACTGCCTGCCCTACATTATACAGCCTGTCCTACATTATACAGCCTGCCCTACATTATACAGCCTGTCCTACATTATACAGCCAGTCCTACATTATACAGCCTGTCCTACATTATTATACAGCCTGCCCTACATTATACAGCCTGTCCTACATTATACAGCCTGCCCTACATTATACAGCCTGCCCTACATTATACAGCCTGCCCTACATTATACAGCCTGCCCTACATTATACTGCCTGCCCTACATTATACAGCCTGCCCTACATTATACAGCCTGCCCTACATTATACAGCCTGCCCTACATTATACAGCCTGTCCTACATTATACAGCCTGCCCTACATTATACAGCCGGCCCTACATTATACTGCCTGCCCTACATTATACAGCCTGTCCTACATTATACAGCCTGCCCTACATTATACAGCCTGCCCTACATTATACAGCCTGCCCTACATTATACAGCCTGCCCTACATTATACAGCCAGTCCTACATTATACAGCCTGTCCTACATTATACAGCCTGTCCTACATTATACAGCCTGCCCTACATTATACAGCCTGTCCTACATTATACAGCCTGCCCTACATTATACAGCCTGTTATACATTATACAGCAAATGGAAATGCTGCATTCAGCTAAACACATTGAGAGTATTGTTGCTGCTGATCTGTATCCAAAATGTATTTGTAGTGTTGTGTTCTGCTAAAAGTATCCCGGTTTACACAATCTGAGTGTTGGATCTCCTATATTCTACACAGGGTGAGTCTCCCATCTCCATATGCTTCTATGCTTGGGATCAGATGTACGGATTTTGGATTTTTCTCTATTTAGGAATATTTGCAGAACATAATGGGGTATATTCAATGTGACTGCTCCCTGTGTTTTTTTAATTATTATTATTATTTTTTTTTTTACCCTTATGTCGACACAGTCAACATAAACACTAATGCTGTGTACACACAGTGAGATTTGACATTAGATTTTGACTATATACATACGATATGCAGACGCGCTCCCGTGACAGCACAAATCGAAACCCAGATAGACAGGGCAGCAATGACTATATAGTGCAAATCGAATGTACATAGCATGAATTGTATGTAAATAGTACAGAGATAGCAAAAATTGCATAGCACTCGAATCTTAAGTCGAATAACAAGCATGTGTACACACCATTAAAAGTACAAAACGTCCCCTGACATGGCTCGCTGTGCTCACCATGCTTCGGGCACGGTGGCTCGCTGCGCTCGGCACACTATTTTATTCTTTCACCACGCCCTAGTGGATGGTAGGGTGTAAAATACCGCCTGTCGGCACATGTCGGCTCAAAAAGCAGTAAAAAAAAACCAAGTCGACCTAATGACCCTGTCGAACCTATGTCGACCTAAAGTCTTGCCAACCTATCTGCATGTCGACCTAGTGGTGTCGACCTAATTTTCGCTGACCTACGTGGTGGTGACCCAATGACTGTATCCCTTCACGGTACCCCTAGGTCAGGGGTGGCCAAACCTGTCCTCAAGATCTACCAACGGTACATGGCAACCTGTGGATCTATAGTAGGAATGAATGCAGCAGGTTTTCAAATTTGACAGTTAGTAATGACTACAGCTGTGCCCCAGCTAGGTGATTTGGGGAATGTGACAGTTAGTAATGACTACAGCTGTGCACCAGCTAGGTGATTTGTGGAATGTGACAGTTAGTAATGACTACAGCTGTGCACCAGCTAGGTGATTTGGGGAATGTGACAGTTAGTAATGACTACAGCTGTGCCCCAGCTAGGTGATTTGGGGAATGTGACAGTTAGTAATGACTACAGCTGTGCACCAGCTAGGTGATTTGGGGAATGTGACAGTTAGTAATGACTACAGCTGTGCACCAGCTAGGTGATCTGGGGAATGTGACAGTTAGTAATGACTCCAGCTGTGCACCAGCTAGGTGATTTGGGGAATGTGACAGTTAGTAATGACTACAGCTGTGCACCAGCTAGGTGATTTGGGGAATGTGACAGTTAGTAATGACTACAGCTGTGCCCCAGCTAGGTGATTTGGGGAATGTGACAGTTAGTAATGACTACAGCTGTGCACCAGCTAGGTGATTTGGGGAATGTGACAGTTAGTAATGACTACAGCTGTGCCCCAGCTAGGTGATTTGGGGAATGTGACAGTTAGTAATGACTACAGCTGTGCACCAGCTAGGTGATTTGGGGAATGTGACAGTTAGTAATGACTACAGCTGTGCACCAGCTAGGTGATCTGGGGAATGTGACAGTTAGTAAGGACTACAGCTGTGCACCAGCTAGGTGATTTGGGGAATGTGACAGTTAGTAATGACTACAGCTGTGCACCAGCTAGGTAACCTGGAAAACTTGTACCGGTGGTAGATCTTGAGGACCGGTTTGGCCACCCCTGCCCTAGGCCAATATTAAGAAATTTTTAAGTAAAGTATCAAAAGAAGTAAATTGTGTTTATAGTGTAGGTAACACTTAAGGTGTGTACACACGGTCAGATATGCCGTGAGATGCGAGTCCCGATGCGATCAGATCGTATCGGGACTCGCATCGCACGGCATGCTGCAGAGGGACAATTTAGACTATATAGTGCAGATCTGCACTATATAGGCAGGTATTCAATGCTTGTATTGGGGGGAGGCAGCGAATCCTGTGTAGGATTCGCTGCACTTTCGCCCTAATTCTCCCTACAGGGCGATTCGCCGGGCAGCCGCCCGTTCGCCCTATTCAACGCGTCAGGGGCTCTCTGCCCTTGGCGGTGAATTTTAACCCCCCCGGCGAATGCCGGCGGGGAGGTGGGGGACGGCTGCAGGCAGGGAGATGGAAGCCTCCCTGCCTGCGCTAGACACTGTGGGGGTGAAGGAGGGCTGTGGGGGACACAGGGAGAGCCCCCCAGAGCTTGCCGGGGGCTGTGTTAGGGAGCCGCTACACACTGGCCCCGATCGTGCATGTGTAATGATCGGGATCAGTGTGCAGTGAATATATGAATATTAATGAGCGGCTCCCGGCTCGGCCCCCTGCTGGTGAATGTGTAAAAAAATATATATATATTGTTTAAAAAAAAAAAAAATTAAATATATTCATGTGCTGCAAAAAACGATTTATTTTCAAAGATCACATTCTAGTTCTCCAGAAAAAGATGACTAATGTAAAATGGAGAATCCGGGGGAAAATCACTGGAGAAAGCAGTTCTCCACTTCAGCATTGAATACACTCTTGGCGAATTCCACTAAAAACCCCATTGAAAACCACTGGCGAATCGCGGAGAATCACAAACAGGGAATCGCCAGACATTTGCTCTTCATTTGCAGGGAATTGTGTCCAGTGAATAGGGCGAATTTTTTCTGTGAGAAAATTCCCTGTAAACCCGGCGAATTGCCTGATTCCCCAGAAAATATGGCGAATCAGAGGCATTGAATACTGGCCTTAGTCTTGTTTGCCCTCTCTATTTCACTGCCGATTTGCGCTCACGCGGTAGCGCGCATGGGCAGCGATATGGCTTCCAATGTTCACTATATTGGCAACATCGGAAGCCATATCGCCCCCGTGTGTACACACCATCAGGTTCAGTTATGCTGCGAGGGACAAGATTTACTTCTGTTTGTCTATATATTTTATCATTGCTAGCCACCAGGTTTTCCCTATTATTTTAAATATAAAAAAAAATTAATTGGTCTTGGACCATCAATTCAAAGCACCCCTGCAAGTGTCCTGAGGCACCCTAGGGTGCTACGGCCAGGGCTATTTTTCGGTAGGCTCCAGCAGGAACTGAGGCCCTTATTCTAGTTCACTCTTTCTGACAAAATATTTCTTGGATTGACAAAACCATGTGCACTGCAGGTGGGGCAGGTGTTATTTGTGCAGAGATAATTAGATTTGGGTGGGGTTTTACACCTGCCTCACCTGCAGTGCACATGGTTTTGTCCATCTAAGAAATATTGGGGGACATTTACCAAAATGGATTCCCTAAAAATTCGTATTCGTATTTGTATGCGTAGGAAATACGAATGTGTACGAATGCTAGTGATCTTAAAAAAGTCGTGTTCCGGAGTGTAAGTTATTACAAAGTCGTATTTGTAAAATTCGTATTTTCCGATGGTGTAGACATTCGTATGTTGTTTTACGCATGTTTTCGTAATGTCGTAGATTCGTAGCTGAAATACGAATGTCGTAGCGTTTTTGGTCCGAAAACCCAGTTATTTCACGACTTTGTCGTGAAATGAAATACGAATTTTCGTATATTCAACCACATGGCTCACTACGAAAATGAAAGTACAAGCGTGATTGGTGTATCTCTTTTACACTGGGGAGGGCTCTCAGACCCATATATAAGTCGTGGAGGCGCCAAAACTTGTTGTGGGTGTAGTTTGGAGTGTGGAGGAGAGAGGTGCAGTGGAGAGTTTGGTTGGTGTTTTTGGGTGAGTTGTTTCTAAGTGATTTCTGAGTGTGTATTGTTCTGAAAGTTGTCTTGTGCTATTGTTTGTCTTGTCCTTTTCAAAGTTTGTCCCATTAGTTTTTTTTTTTTGTCCTATAGTCGATATTTGTGTGTGTTTGTGTGTGTGTGTGTGTGTTTGTTTGAGGGAAGGAGTAGGAGTGTGTTTTGTGTTGTTTGTGTTTAATTTTTTTGTGTCATGTCTGAGAGTGGTGACAGTTCCATGGCTGAGGTGGAGGAGGTGCCTGATGTGATGGTGGCTGATGAGGAGC
This sequence comes from Crinia signifera, assembly GCF_055691185.1. NCBI lineage: Eukaryota > Metazoa > Chordata > Amphibia > Anura > Myobatrachidae > Crinia > Crinia signifera. The sequence continues at coordinate 308,771,006 of NC_139220.1, read as the reverse complement.
TGGAGGAGGAGGAGGAGGAATATGTGGCTGAGGAAGGTGAGGGTGAGGATGATGATGATGATGATGAGGATGATGTGGCTGTTGACACCCCTGCTGCCTCTAAAAAGGGGAAGAAGGCATCTTCGCAGAATACTTTGAAGAAGATGCCAATGTTCACACCAGCAGAGAGCAGTGCCCTTGTGCATAACATTATAAAGTATAAGGATCCCCTATTCTTTAAGCCTGTGTCGGCAGCACGGAAGGCCACTATATGGAAGCAGGTAGTGGAGGCGGTCAATGCACATGGGACCATTGTCCGTGACTTTGCTAATTGCAAAAAGCGTTTTTACGACATTCGCCGGCTGGTGAAAGAGAAGATCACAAAGGAGGACAAGTTTCGCCGGCGATTTGGCCCCAATGTCCCATCTCCAATTGATTGGAAAAACTATGAGAGGGCAATGGCCACTCTCATTCCGAAGGAAGTGACCAACCCACCTGGTGTGTTTGACACAGATAGGCGACATGTTGGTGAGTAGTGGTCAGTGCAGTAATTTGCTCATAGTTATGATGCCACATCACATTTTGGACCAACAGCCATTGTTTAGTCACCAATGAGACACACACCCATGACATCAGTGTCATGTAAACATGCAATACACCTCACATGGTCTTTTTTTTGGGTGTTGTATTTATTGTAAAGACATTTGGTCGACACATGCAGTATGTTGACATGTGAAGGTTCAAACTTTTCATGCACACATGTTTTGTGTAGTGGGTTACTGTATAGCGCAGGCTGTTAGCATTATAACACAATTGCACAGGTTAGGTCTGTACAAACACTGCAAAGCACAATACCTCACAGTCATGTTAATGTTCCCTTTGTGTTGAATAAGGTAGTGGTATTTGACTTCACTGTAACCTGACAAAACACTTGTTAGATAATCAAACCAATATGCACTGCAGGGGGCCAGATGTCACATGTGCAGCAATAAAATAAATTTACTGTGGTACTTCAAAGTGAGATCTATATTGCTGTGTCAGCATAAATCACACAGTATGAAGGCGGCACCAAATTTATCAAACTGACACCACAAACATTCTTTGCACCAGTAACATCTGCCCCACCAGCAGTGCACATGGTCTACTCCTTGTAATAATTATTTGGTGGGGTTAAACTCAAGTTGACTAACCACAATAATGCTTCCCCACATGTTGTCATTTGTTCTCTTCTAT
>NC_139220.1:308662294-308767294 GCF_055691185.1 Crinia signifera | reverse complement strand
CTCTCTTTCTTGCGCTCTATTGCTCTATAGTAAATAATGTTTGATTTATTCTCCATGCAGCATCCCAGTCGGCCAGCACCGACACACACAGACGCTCAACAGGCACTGATGGCAAACGTCGCCAGTTGGAGACATCAGATGTTGGGGAGACCGGTGCGTACACCAACATAGACACCCTCTGCTCATTCTATCTCTCTCTCTCTCTCTCTCTCTCTCTTTCTTGCGCTCTATAGTAAATTATGTTTGCTTTATTCTCCATACAGCATCCCATCCTGCATCGCACTCGCTCACGTCATCCTATGATTTTGAAGTGGGCCATGGGAATTTTTTCAATGTGGAGATTGGTAAATTGTTGTCCTGTCAAGTGTGTCGCTATGAAAGTGTATATATGTGTGTGTGTGTGTGTGTATCTCTCTCTCTGTGTGTGTGTGTATGTACATACATACATACATACATACATACATACAGAGCCGAATTTCCCATTAGGCACGTGAGGCACCGGCCTAGGGGCGGCACATGTTTGGGGGCGGCACTTGGATGCCTGTGATAGTACTGTCAGCCCAAAATGTACCAATAACTGCCAAATATCCACTGTACTGTACTATATTCCATCTTAAATAGAGTGTAAATGGATAGGACATGCAGATACTGCCCCTATAAACTGTCCTACTTAGTAAACATTATTGTTGTGCCTAGGGGCGCCCTCATCCCTAAATCCGCCCCTGCATACATATGATGTGTGGATTGTTTGTTTAACAACACATGACTGACAATTTTTCTCGTTCACTATGCACAGCATCACGGACTGTTACTGCTCCTCGCCATTCACAGAAATCATCTGCAACGGCTACTGTGTCGGTGGCCCCTCAGGACAGTGATGTTGAAATTATAGGTAAATTAATCCCTAATTTATTAAATATACAAATTACATGTGATAACACAAGTATTTTATGTTGCTTTATGTGGTGCAATGTTTGCTTCCTATGTAGCAACTGAATGTGAGCCTGAATCATCTCCCACACTTGGGCCAATGAACATCAGGACACCGGTCATGAGCCCACCACAGCAAGGATCACAAGAAGCAGACACCCATGAAGGTAACAATATATAATGGTGCAAATACCACATAACACTACCCGCTCCAGGAGATACACAATGCTTCATTCCTGCACTCCCATCTCATGTATGTTTAAAGCTGTATTCAAGTCCCAAATGTATGATCTCGCTACTTCAGCACAGGTGATGGTAATCATACATCACTAGGGAAGTGCATGGACATAACATTATGCCCCTCCTGTAGTGGCCAATGTTGTCACCTGGTGTTATTGTATGGTTGTGCTAATGTGCGCACAATATAGTTGCATACACACACACAGATATTCTGTCTGATGTATCTGTTGTGTACAAAATACATGAGCCTTATGGTAGCATTTCTGGATCAAAAGTACTACAATAATTTAAATGCTCAACCTATACCATAACAATGTGACAAATGGCATATATCCTAATGTAGGAACCAATTTGGCAGACTCATCCCTCTTTCCAACCGTTTGCCACCATTTCGGCCCTTGTAATTACCTACATGACTTTTGCAGATTTATTTCACAACATTTACATCAAAAATACCATCTAAAAGTGTGTAACGAACTTATAACCCTTTACAGCAAATAACATAATCGTTGCTCCTAACCTTCACTACTAATTACTGCTTGTCCACTCCTAATTTGACACACCCTTGTTTGCAGAGCTCATCACTGCAGCAGCTGCCATCATTTATTCATGAGTGTGAAAGTGGTGAAGGTTACTGCTTTTCATCCTAATTTCAGCCATTTGCCATACAGTGTTGTCGGCATTATAGCCACTGCCTGTAGTTTTTATTGAACATGTGACCTGCTCATTGAATGTGTATGAATGGTGTGCATGATTTTGTTTTTTTATTTTTTGGAATCACAGGTTAAATCACATACATTTATGGTTCACTGTGTGAGTGCTTCATGTGGTGTTTGGATGATCCATCCTTATAACTGGACAGACACTATTCTGGCCACAGCACACAAAAATGTCACATTAGCAAATTCCCAAACCATGTGCAGTGCAGGTGGGTCAGATGTAACATGGATACAAACATTTGTCATTTGTGTATGTGTTACAATTCATGTGTAGGCTAAAGAATCATTTTAATGTCATAAACACGGCCCTTTACATTTCGGCTTCAACACACCCAAGTCAAATGTATCTTTCTCTGCACATGTTACATCTGGCCCACCTGCACTGCACATGCTTTTAGCCATGTTGTTGACAAATGTGAACTCCCATCATAAAACAGTAATAGCCATTATGCAACGGTAACACACACACAATTTGGACAGTACAAATGGTATATGGACTCCGGCCGCAGCACAGCATGTTTCCATACCTGACCATAATTCTGCTTGGCTAATTACCCATTATTTGTTAATGGACCGTCAAACCTATAAGGACCTTTTCCCACAGCCCCTTTTTAATGGTCATTAACCCATATCAATGTTTGTGGACCCACACTCACAGTAAACCAATTATCAACACCTTTAAAAGGAAAGCAAATTTTTTTGGGGGGGCTGGGGGGGGGGATACATTTGTAATGAAATGTAGTATTGTCCCCACATCATAATTGACCATATTGACATTGTGTGGAACGTTTAAGTAGTGTCAGTGCATTGTACAAATACAACAGATGTAGGTGCTATTATCACATCTCGGATGTTATTGTCATCATAGGCTTCATTAGCATTGTAACATATTGGAGCACTAATAATAATTATTCTTACATAATTGATTTATAGTCAAGTGATCTTGCTTTTGTAAGACTGGACACTGCAAATGTTGTAACACTAATGTTATCTTTGTCAATTGTATAGGTGGTGCCAATCCGGAGCCTGAGGCAGAAGACGATGCGTGGCCAATGCGGGAACACACCCCATCTCCCCGAGCCAGGCGAATGCCACATAGCCCCCAGCTGACTTTCAGCCCCGAACCCCCGGCTGGTGGTGTTGCTGCTGATTTCTTTATGAATTGGGCTGCCCATCAAGCCCGCTGCGAGGCAACTTTCAAACGGCAAGCTGCTCATCTCGAGAACATATATGTAGAAACCGGACGCATTGCACGGACCCAGGCACTCCTGCATAAGGACAACCGGGCCTTGTTAAAATCGGTGGCGGCAATGCGGCTGGAGCAGGCCACTTATCAAACCCGCATGATGTCCATAATGGAGGCTTTATGCCAGCAGCATACCAGCCACACCCGCATACTTGAGGACATTTCCGTCTCCTTTAGAGAGCGGAATTTGTTGGCACAGCACCAAAGCCCTACCTCCCAGAGCAGCAGCACAACACCAGCGTCAACTCCCCTCCCTTCACCACCACGCCGGTTGACCCGCCAAAGCCACAAAGAAACCCCCAATGTAAAGGGGTCAGGGGCTTCGAAGCGTGGGGGCAAATGATGTGTTTTTACGTAAATGCTAACAAATTGTCAATCCACAAGTAAATAAGTTTGCAAAAGACCTCATCGCTTTGTTATTAGCCTTTATTGACCCCCAGCACATACACCGAAATTATGGTGACATTTTGCAAGGAGTACTAAACACTATGGAAAGCTCTTCCCAGTACACATGGGCCAAACAGTCCAATGTATGTGTTCACCCACATACACCAACATCTCAATTTTACATTTATCACATGTAACATTCACATCATATAAAATCCAGAGGTAGGCAAAGGAAATCAACCTGTGTATTCACACCATACAACACCTATTAAGGGAAAAGAAACCATTAGCAAATGCAAATAAACCACACACAGATACACATATATATATATGGAATCGGTACATCTGTCAGAATGCACTTCGGGCTACAGTCATTAGGTCGACCCCATTAGTTCTAGTGGCAGGTAGGTGGACATGCCGTAAGGTTGATTTTGCATAAAGGTCGACATGAGGAAGGTCGACTGGTCATACTGTCAACATTGTTTAAGCACTGGTTGGGGTACTTGTGGAGTATCACGGCTCCCATCGTATGGCATCGTATGCCATATGTAGTGGCATACGATGTCATACGATGCGATACGATGTTTTACCGATTTTAGAGCAAAAATTGTGAAAAATCGGTAAAACATCGCATGGCATCGTATGCCATCGATGTGATGTTTTACCGATTTTTGAGCCATTTTAGCTCCAAAATCGTATACGATGGCATCCGATGCGATGCGATGGCACCCGATTTTGCACTGAAATGCATCAGAATGCATTGAAATGTGTATTAAAGTAGTGAAATGCCCCCAAATGCCATTTTTCATAGTGTACCACCCCCACTATCAACATCAACCCGAAGCGTGGCGAGCACAGCGAGCCCGCGAGGGGACGCGGATACCTGTAAAGCCCGCGAGGAGACGCGTATAGCTGTGAAGGTATCCGCGTCCCCTCGCGGGCTCGCTGCGCTCGCCACGCTTCGGGTTGACGTTGATAGTGGGGGTGGTACACTATGAAAAATGGCATTTGGGGGCATTTCACTACTTTAATACACATTTCAATGCATTCTGATGCATTTCAGTGCAAAATCGGGTGCCATCGCATCGCATCGGATGCCATCGTATACGATTTTGGAGCTAAAATGGCTCTAAAATCGGTAAAACATCGCATCGCATCGTATGCCACATGCGATGCAATGCGATTTTTAGCATACGATCTGCATACGATGCAGGTCGTGGGAGCCGTGATACTCCACAAGTACCCTGGTTTTTAAACCTAATGTCGACACAGTCAACATGGACACAGTTGGCAATGAGAATTGGACCCTGGCATTGCTTGGTTCGTTCACAATGCATCGTGCACGACGGCGCACTTTGCTTGGCACAGCTTGAATGAGCTCCTCCACGCCCTAGTGGATGGTAGGGCATGAAATACTCGCTACCGCCACATGTCGGCACAAACAGCAGTGAAATACCCATGTTGAACTTATGAGCAGTCGACCTTCCGCATGTCAAACTTTATGCCAATTTGAGCTAAAGTCATGTCGACCTTGGCCCATGTCGACCGTAAATCAGGTCAACCTTCCTGCCAGTCTACCTAGTGGGGTCGACCTAATGGCTGTAGACCTAAGTTAATTCTAATAGATGGCCGCTTCTCATATAGAGAGATAGAGAGAGAAAGAGTTCATAATGTATGCATACACACCCAAATTGAGAGAGATATAAACAGACGTGTCATCAATTCCCTATGTGTCACATACAGTAGTTTATACAGTATTATACACTTACCCAGTAGCCAGCCCTCTGCCATTGATCCGGCTTCAAAATCATCAAAGAGGACTGACTGTGTGAGGATATAGGAGTCATGACATGAGCCAGGGTAGCCTGCAAACACACTCATGATCTTAAGATTTGCATCACAGACCACCTGCACGTTGGTACTTGTGCTTCCATGGCGGTTATAATAGGAACGGGCAGTATCCCGAGGTGGTCTCAGCGGAATGTGTGTGCAGTCAATAGCACCAAGCACATTGGGCATGGATGCAATGCGATGGAATGCTACCCTAACATCATGCCACTCTGTCTCCTGGCTTGGGAAGCAGATTGAGGCATCTACATGTGGCTGAAGGGCTTCAAGCACCTGGGTCAGGTACCTGGACAGTATGGGCTGAGATATGCCAATGCCTTGGCCAATGACATGTTGAAAACTGCCAGACGGCAGAAAGTACAACACAGCCAGCAGTTTGTGCAGGCCTGAGACAGCGCATGAGCGTCCTGTCACAGGATCTAGCTCCAGTCTAATGAGGCCATACAGAGGGAGAATGTTGGTACGATTAAGCCGGAACATCTATAACCACATCATCCGGCAATGCGTCAAAACATAAACGCGGCCTAAATAAACGAGGCCGACACTGCCTCTGTGATACCTGCTGGACCTGCTGGTCATGCTCAGTTTCATGACGCCGGCGTCTTCTTCCTTGGCACAGCCAAGACATCACCTGTCTCAAAGCCCACACTGAAGCACCCTGATATAGCATATAGGCCCTTATTCTGATCGGTGCGGCCAGATCAGTATATGCGGCCAGGACCGTGCAGGTGAATCCCCGCCTTCCATACGGATCGCCACCTCCGTCCGTACGCGGATATGTGGCAGTCCGCATGAAAGTGGACGGGGATACGCCTCCTCCATCTTGGGAGCATCCCCTGCATTCGATGGTCGCCGACCATCGAATGCAGGCCCGCACGCTCCACCAGCTCCCGCCACCCTAGACCACACGGACACTTGTCTGTATGAAATCATGTATGGGGGCGGGCAGCTGACATCCAGCAATGTCAGATGCCCGCCCCCTACACATGCGTCACGGCTTTATTACCATGCATACGCCCAGCGTTTGCATGGGAACGCCCATGAAACGCGGGGCGTATGCATAGGGTAATGAGGCTAAGTAGCCCTTCACGCCCCTGTCCGCCCCCTGTGCGGCATCTCAAGAAAACGTACGGCAAAACCTCTGAACATGCGCAGGCGAAAACCATCGGCGGTACGACCGCAAGCGGAAAAAAACCCAACGATCAGAATAAGGGCCATAGTCTGCCATGCTAGAAGTCAGGAAGTGTTTGCAGGTGGATGTTTGCCTTTTATAAGGCACACATGTGTGATTTCGAAGGTGTGTGATGTGTTTTCAAATGATAACACATGTGTTCCATTGAAGCAGGTGAAATACACTTCAAAATAGACCTTGTCAAGGAGGGTGTATTTTATTTCACGAATTTTTGTACGAATGGGAGTTGTTTACGAATCCGATTTTACAACTTCACGAATACGAATTTTTAGTACATGAGGAAAACACGCCTAGCCCATGCAAAAATCAGTCGTATTCTATCGATGGTGTAGACTTTTCGTACACATGCGTAGTCGTATTTTTATATACGAATACGACCTCAATATCACAAGTTCACGCCAAGATAATTTCCACGATTCCACGATTTTTTTACTTCATAAATTACGAATTCACGAATACGCCAGAAATTCACGACAATACGCCTACGAATACGACTTTTTTCACTTTTATTATACGAATCCATTTTGGTAAATGTCCCCCATTTTGTCAGAAAGAGTGAACTAGAATAAGGGCCTCAGTTCCTGCTGGAGCCTGCTGAAAAATAGCCCTGGCTACGGCACACAGTTTGGGAACCACTGCCATAGGGTGTACACACGGAGCGATCCGTGTTTTATTTGTAAGCGATCTAGTGAGATCACTTAGGGCGGGATGTATTAAAATACATCGCCGCCCTTCGCCGCCCCCCCCCCCCCCCCGTCGCCGCGATGCTGCAGCATATGTACTAACATATGCGGCTGGCATCGCGGTGACGGAGACCCCCCGCGATACCTGGAATGTGGTGTGCGGGGGGTCTCCGTCACCTCCCTGCCGCCACGCTCTCCCCTCACGCCGGGGACAGCTATGCATGCTGTCCCCGGCGCTTCCTCCTCCCCCCTGCAGCCGGAAGGATGTCCGGCTGCTTCACTAGGGGGAGGCAGGGCTTACCTTCTGGGGTCCAGGAGGACCCTTCAGGAAGGTAAGCAAGAGGGGGGGTCAGCGAGGCGGTGGGTTTGCGTCGGCGGCGGGTGGCGAAAAGAAGTCCATAGGCTTCTATAGGGTATCGCCAAAGGTGGCGATACCCTTCAGTGCGGTATAATTTTTGATACATTGGAAAATGCGGTAAAACCAGGGTTTTACCGCATTTTCCCTTTGATACATCTCGCCCTTAGAATGAAGGGGCCGGCGATGTTTCAGAACGATATGAGCTATGTAGATCGCTCAGCACACAGCGCTGCACAGCATTCTGTCAGGGCCAGTGTTCTACAGTGATCTATATTGCCCAGCGACAGCGAAGAGTGAGGCTGCGCTATGGCCCCAGATCGCTTAGAAAATGACACAAAATCGCCCCGTGTGTAGGGCACATTAAAGATATTAGGACACGCTTGGATCCACCGGGGAGATTGCTAGATCATTTAAAGATGGAACAACAGTAGCAATGTCAGCACTGTCGGCTGTGTGCCACTTTTACAATGATGTATTGGATAACTACTGTGTAACACAAATTTTAGGAATCTGACTGGAAATGTGAACATTGCAATACTCACTGTTGTGCGTAGGTCCCGATAATCCCACATAGGAGGATGAGACAGAGTCCTCTGCTCTCCATGGCTCTGCCTGGGGTCTGTGCTGCCGCTGGGTGTTGGGGGGTTATATACAGAGTCACCCTATGAGGTCTGGAGATCTGAGCAAACAATCCCTTTAATCAGTAACTGGAGAGGATTTAAGGGACTTACATACCAAGGTGTGCACACAAATATTTACCTGACTTATACAGGAATGCCTATTACAAAATCAAGGCTTACTGGAAATTGCATACACACACACACACACACATTTAAATACAATATAAAAGACTTACGCAATGTAAATGTACAAAATTGCAGGGAACCTCTCATATTTTATTTTTTTTCTGCACAAATTCTGGCTAACAAAATACTTAAGATATCAGTGCTATGGGCCCGATTCACACCTCTTCTGCAAATGCGCACAGTGGCGATTATTGGCGATATAGGCCACAATGCGCAGAAATCCAGCTATTTTTTCCTCCGCACGCCGTCCGCAAGGTGACTGACAGGAAGCAGGTGCCTGGGGGTGGGAGTGCTAAGAAAACCGCAGGCGTGCCAGGAAAACCGCTGGGCGTGTCAGGGAAAACACAGGCGTGCACAAGCCTTTTATGGGAGGGTGTGCGACGTCAGCTTCTGGCTGGAGATGCCTGTATCTATGGCAGCCGCTGAGTGTGTCTCTGGTTACTCCTAGCTTGCGATGACGGGTGCCCAAAATCATTCGATGGTGATAGTGTAAAGAGTGGATTTTGACATATTTGCTCAGCTGCGGATTGTATAATGCTTATGCTGATTCCCGAGTGCAGTAGAGCGGCCGGGAATCAGCGACAATGCTTGGGATCTCTGCTGGCGATCGGCACATGTGATCTCCTCTGACCAAGATATTGACATTGATATTGAATATATATATATATATATATATATAATTGAATATATATATATATATATATATATATATATATATATATATATATATATATATAGCCTATGTATGCATACCTCCCAACTGTCACGAGTACAGCGGGCATTGTCCCGCTGCGGGGGGGTGGCAGTTGGGAGACCCGGCCCCCCAATCTAATAGAATAGACGCTGTGCGCATGCACAGCGTCTATTCTCCTATGAAAATGAGGTTGCGGCTAATTAGCATAAGCTGCACTCCCATTTGCATACGCCCCGCCCCCTTTTTGGGCGCTCGCGCGAGTGTTTCCCCAACACAGAAGTTGGGAGGTATGTGTCTGTAATTGTTTAAGCATGAATATAAAGTAACATATCATGTTATACTGAATATTCCTCATAGAAGGTACATGTTATGTTTAAGCAGAAATGTCTTCATAGAAGGCAATTAGAACTTTCACAGAAAGCCATATTCGTAAAAAGATGTTGAACTGAACATTAATACCCCTACATTGTGAACTTGGACTGATCCAACTTGGTAAATTGTACCAGGGACTGAACCATTCTCCCTGCAACAGAGGGGGAACCCTTTCAATAAAGTTGGGGGTCGGGCAGAGAGCTGGAACCTAGTGACGGCAAGGCGGGAGTGGTGAGTGACAACCAGCCCCACGGCATCTGGGTTAATCACTAGAACAGCCTGTCTTCCCCACACAAATAGCGGGACAGACATCCTCAGTATAGCACTGGGCAGCCAGACATCAGCATATCCAAGCTTATTCAGCATTAATTCTGGTACTGTACAGTCAGCGCTGTGTATAAGGGAGCATCATATTCTCCAATAGACTGCTTTAATAAACTTTCTCTAACTGCTCAATATTAAGACAGGCACAGTGGCAGGAAAAGACTTGGTAATAAATACTGTGTTATTCAGTACAGTGCTAGGAGATGAAAGTGAATTATACAGCTTCTGTTTTCACTAATAATTATCTCAGTTGGAATTCTCCAAATCTCCATTGCAAGTGTAATTTGCCTCATAGAATCTTTATCTGAGTGACAGAAACCGTGTGCATGCTTTGTTTGCACTAGGGACTACAGTTTCTAACTAGTACATTGTAAAGCTAAAGATCAGCGAGTTTCTGTCAGCACCGATTGCACAGTAAATTAAAACAGCCTTTCATCCTTAAGCCGGGTACACATCTATACAATCCCTGTTTTCTTGCGACCGTTCGACCGACCATAGACGCGAAGGACTGTCCACAAACAACAGCCGATACGCGCATACACACCTGTACAATTTTACTTGCGACGTCTGATCTACTCCCGTCCAAACAGTCGTAAGAAAAAGATTGTACCACCGTACACACTCTCTCGATTTGGGCTATTGACACGTCATACTGTATATAAACAAAGTTATCATAATGGGCTGGGTTAAGGGCATACAAAAACAAAAAGACGCTTACCACCCGTATCTGACCATAGTCACCCTGCCGGCTGAGTAAAATTTAGACGCTTACCACCCGTATCTGACCATAGTCACCCTGCCGGCTGAGTAAAATATAGACGCTTACCACTGGTATCTGACCATAGTCACCCTGCCGGCTGAGTAAAATTTAGATGCTTACCACCCATATCTGATAACAGATCATAGCAGATATACATCTCTTATATATTTAGCCAGATCTGTCACTCATCCCCTGTGTGTATAACGTTCCCGCCCAGCGTTATACACAAACCCGCCCCCCCCCTAGGGGAAATACCAGTGTCATAGACACAAAGTTCCCACCCAGCATTATACACAAACCCGCCCCCCTTAGGGAAAAGACTAGTGTCTTATACCCACCACCACCCCCTTGACATCACCTCCCTCCGCCTGGCCAGGGCTATAGTACATGCCCACCATCCACCATGGTGTAGGTGAGTGTCAAAACCCCCCAGACCCCCACGACCCCCCCTCCCGTAATTCACGCCCCCCCCGCGCTCCCCCTCCCGTGATTGATGGCAACTCCCCTCCCGCGATTCGCGGACCCCCGCGACCCCCCTCCCGCATTTCACGGCACCCCCCATGACCCCCCCTCCCGCGATTCACAACACCCCCTCGTGCCCCCCTCCCGTGATTTGCGGGCCCCCCGCTATTCATGGCACCCCTGTACCCCCCTCCCGCGATTTGCTGACCCCCCGCGAACCACCCTCCCACGATTCACGGCCCCCTGCCCCTCCTCCCTCGATTCACAGCACCCCCCATTCACGGGCCCCCCACACAGCCCCTCCCACGATTCACGGCACCCCCCCTCCAGCGATTTGCGGACCCCCGTGACCCACCCTCCCATGACTCCCGCCCCCCACGCCCCCCCTCATGCGATTCTCGCCCCCCCCTGCGATTCGCGCCCCCCCTCCCGCGATTCATGCACCCCCACAACCCCCTCCTGCAATTCGCTGACCCCCGCGACCCCCCTTCCCACTATTCACGCCCCCCCCCCGCGATTCACACCCCCTGCACTTCACGGCACCCCGCGCCCCCCCCGTCCCGCGATTCGCGGCCCCCCGCGGCCCCCCCTCCTGCGATTCACGGACCTTCACAACCCCCTCTCCCACAATTCACGGACCCCCGCGACCCCCCCTTCCCACAATTCACGCCCCCCTCCCCCCCTCCCTTAATTCATTGGCACCCCGCGCTCCCCCACCCATGATTCACGGCACCCCGTGCCCCCTTCCGCGATTCACGGACCTCCATGACCCCCCTCCCGTGATTCACGGACCCCCACAACCCCCGCGCCCCCCCCACACGGCTATTCGCGGACACCCGTGCCCCCCCTCCCGCAATTTGCAGACCCCCCTGACCCTCTTCCCGCAATCCCCCCCCCCCCCAGCGGACCCCCGCAACCCCGCTCCCGCATTTCACGGCCCCCCGCGAGAATGGGGGATTCTGTACCGCCACAAGCAGGTGTCGCCCCTAGGTAGGAAATCCGTCTCCACGGGCCACAACTTTTATCAATGTCTTGCCCACATACCACTATTGTACAGCCTCCTGCTCTCATGCACCCTCACGCCATCCCAGTGGGAGGAGACGCTCACCCACTGCCGGGAGCTGCATACTGTTCCCCACCATCTTTCAGTTCTAGGGATGAGCATCAACCATCAATGATTTCAAATCATCGATGGTTTATGGCCGATGTTGAATACTTTTGCCATCGATGTGGGAGGACCAGATGTTTTCCCTACATCGATGGCAAAGGAGAACTGATCAAATTTCAATTTTTTTAAGGTGCCTGGACACACACCCGGAAGTCCCGCCACCGAGTTCTGATTGACCCACGGCCTATTCAGACAGATATAATGGATGACCATCGATAGCTACAACAATTGATCATTATTCAAGTAATATTTTACTACTATCGATGGCAGGGTGCAAAATCGCCATCAATGCCAACCATCTAAGGCGTCTGCACCAATGGCCATCCCTGCTCTGCAACAGCCAAAAACCTTTACAACCCCTCATGCCCAAACACCCCTATCACTGCCCTGCCGCCTGTTCTTCTGCCCCGTAACTTCCGCCAGTGGGGACCCGCTAGCCCACATTCCCCTATCATGCTTTACCACCCAGCCTCCTGCTCTGGCATGCTGGATGCTCACCCACTGGCTGGAGCTGCACAGTGTCCCCCACCTTCCTCTACACCAGCGCAAAAGCTTTAGTCCCCCTCATACCCACACACCCCTATCACTACCCAGCTTCCTACTCTCCTGAACCGTAACTTCCACCACTGGGGAGTCGCTGACGCTGTGTTGCCCAGATACCCCTATCATGCCTCATAGCCCAGCCTCCTGCTCTCATGCACCCTAACTCCCACCCAGTAGGAGGAGACACTGACTCAGGGCCACTGTCCTGTACTCCTGTGCTGCCACACTGGACCCTCACCCACTGGCAGAAGTTGCACAGTGTCCCCCACCCTCCTCTTTAGTCCCCCTTATGCCCACACACCCCTATCACTACCCAGCCTCCTGTTTTCCTGTGTTGTGACCTCCGCCAGTGGACTCAAAAACACCCTACTATACTATTGCACACACACCTAAACAACACGCACGCACACACACACACACACACCCCCACACCCACAAATGTCACTGTACCCTCCACACTATCAATGTACATCTTACTCTGTAACCGCTTTTTAATTAAACAAAACAATACACACCCCCTTCCACATCATATGCTCTCTATTTAACACATTTCACCTATAACTCAAGTTGCAATACAGGCATCTTTCATACAATTCTAACCATATTTCTCACAATACAAAAGTTCACAAATTAAGGAGGCACAGCCCCTCACGCCGGTGTGAAGAGCGCCCGTAGGGCGCGATGTTTCACCTAGTATGTATATATATATATATTTTATATATACGCTCTATTGAAATGCTATAGGGAGATGTGAACACTTCTTATGCTGTAGGTGAGATCATGCAGCTATGGAACGCCCACAAGGGCATTCCAATTTTGCCAGTATAGTTGCAAGAACGGCCAGCATATCGATCGAACGTGCGTACACACTGCAATTTTGTTCCGATATGGGCCCGTCCTGTTGGATGAAAATTAAACAGCACTGAACCTTCGACCGACCGACGGACAAGACCGTTTTTTTTGGCTGTTTATCGATCGTACAGAGGGAGTCGGGACAGCGTACACACCTATACAATTGAACGGCCGTTCGACCCAGAACGGAAGAACGGCCCGGCGATTGTAAAGATGTGTACCCAGCTTTAGCAAATAGATCTGACAGCATAAAGGAAGTGTTGTTGAGGTGAAGTCAGTGTGAACTGCAGCTCGCATTACAGATCAAGGAGTCAGTTGAAGGGGAATTCATTCCATATATATTTTAGGTTAACAGACTTTGACCTGTCTTTATTAACAATGTAGATCCCTACTGTGCAAGTGATCTCTATTTGCACTTTTGAATCAGTTATGCTGCTTTCAGACCGCAAAACTGGCTTTGACCAGGTATTTTAAAACGTTTCTAAAAACCAGCTAAAACCCCTTTCACGCCGCATATCTTTAAACGGTCTTTCAGTGCAGTTTTTGTCCTTAAACGGTATTTCAATGCAGTGTTTGTTCCTTCACAACACTGAACCCGTTTTAACTCATAGAAAACAGTGGATGAAAAAAAAAAACGGGTCTGAAACTGCTTTATCACCGTTTAGAAATACCAGTTCAATAGAACTGGTAAATTCACTCTGGACCTTTCATATCCCTTTCACATTGCAACTTTAACACAGTATATTGTCATTTTTTTACTGTTTTAAAATGGGTACAGCTGCAATGTGAAAGCTCCATTGTCAATTTACCGGTTACAGAATACCAGTATTTTGAAACGTGTTAAAAGCAGGATCCTACACGTTTCTGAGCCGTTTTCCCTGCAGTCTGAACAGCTCAGAAACGGTATTTGCTACAAATGATAACCACACAAGGGTAATAGGTTATCTCCCTGCATGATCCCCGCCCACAAGCAGGAAATAAACATTTAAAATGACATTGTATGGCTTTCTATGGGTGTAACGGGTTGAATCTGAAAGGTACAAAAACGGTATTGAAACTGCAATATACCTTTACAACATGCAATATGAAAGGGGTTTAACTGGCTTTTGACCCGTTTTAAGACACGTTTAAGCTGGTTTCCCATTGCAAAAACCTGCTTTCAACTCGTTTTCGTAAACATTTTTTTAAATGGGTCAAAAGCCAGTTGCAAACGGTATATTGCAGTTTCAATACTGTTTTTGTATCTTCAGATTCAACCCGTTTCACCCATAGAAAGCTATACAATGTCATGTTAAATGTTTTTTTCCTGCTTGTGGGTGGGGATCAAGTGTGGTTATCATTTGTAGCAAATACCGTTTCTGAGCTGTTTAGACTGCAGGGAAAACGGCTCAGAAACGTGTAGGATCCTGCTTTTAACACGTTTCAAAATACCGGTATTTTGTAACCGGTAAATTGATTGTGGAGCTTTCATATTGCAGCTGAAAGGGGCTATACAAAAACGGGTTGAAAGCAGGTTTGCAATGTGAAACCAGTATCAGGCTGCACAATTGACCGTTTTAAAATGGTAAAAAAAAGGCAAAATAATGGGTAAAAAGTGCGGCCTGAAAGGGACAATAGGAGCTGAATATATATATATATCATCATCCCATTATTCTGGAGTGCCGATTACCTACGTTCTCTCTATCTATCTATCTATCTATCTATCTATCTATCTATCCTCGACCACTCCGCTCTGCACAAGATTTGCGTCTCTCATCTGAGCGGATCACTAGCTCCCATTCACTATTACAGGACTTTCATCGGGCTGCTCCCATCCTATGGAATGCCCTTCCATGCACAATCAGACTCTCCGCTAGCCTCCAAACTTTCAAGCGTTCCCTGAAAACTCACCTCTTCAGGCAAGCCTATCATATTTAAGTTCTACACGCATAACCCTCTGAGGCACTTATGTATTATATAGCTTCCCTTCTGGACTTGTAACTTGTTGGGACTGCTATGCTATTACTGGTGCCTGTCCTTGTGTTTCCCTCCTATAGCCCTATAGATTGTAAGCTTGCAGCAGGGCCCTCCTACCTCCATGTCTGTCTGTTGTTACCCAGTTTGTTTTATCACTGTTTACTATTGTAAAGCGCAACGGAATCTGCTGCGCTATATAAGAAACTGCAAATAAATAAATAAATAAATAAATAAATATATATATATATATATAAAAATACAGTATGGACCTCGTATTGCGCTAACAGATATCTGCTGCTACTCCGATAAGGCTCCCCTGTTAGTGGGAGTCAGGTGAAAGGTACAAAAAAGGGGGTTTATATCGGAGAGCGCTGAAAAAAATGTGTACCACCTGGTCACTTCAGTACAATATAAAACACTTGTAAAATGGTGTAGCGACAGTTGATAATTGTCCCTTTCCCGAATGAGACGTAGAAATCGGTTCAAGATAAAAAGTTCTTTATTGAAACCCTAAATTTTCAATAAAGAACTTTTTATCTTAAACCGATTTCTACGTCTCATTCGGGAAAGGGACAATTATCAACTGTCGCTACACCATTTTACAAGTGTTTTATATTGTACTGAAGTGACCAGGTGGTACACATTTTTTTCAGCGCTCTCCGATATAAACCCCCTTTTTTATATATATATATATATATATATATATATATATATATATATATATATATATATATAGACAGACTAACGGTGGAAAGAAACTTTTAAGTGGATACAACAGTTCTAGTATTTCCAAAAGTAACCTTTTGGGCTTCAACATTTACCCCTGTGGATTACAAATACATTGTTTCCAATTACCACTTCAGAGGGATAAGACGTTCCAAACGTTTAACCCCTTGAGTGGTGTGTTTTACTGGGGCAGGACAAACCTACCAGGGCCGGTTTGTCCTTCCGTAGCAAAACCCACCACAGACCGGTGGGACACCACCCTTCGTTCCCCCTCCTCTTGTCGCCCTACCTCCTCCTCATGTCCGCTCCGGCGATCATACGCCAGAGCTTCCTGGCCCTGCTGCTGCCCCAGCCACTGTTCACAACAGGTGGCAGGCTTGGAGATGTTCAGGGCAGCTCGGGAGGACTCGGGCGCCCAAAATCCAGAGTCCCCCAAGCCGTGACGAACATCCCCGAGCCTGCCACCTGGTCCCTGCAACTAATGGTGGTGGGGGCAGTGGCAGGGGAGCTCCGGCGTACGATCGCCTTAGCAGAGAGGTGAGGGGGAGCGACGGGAGGGGAGAGGAGGTGAGGGGTGCCCAGAAAGGTGATGCGCCAGTGGTGCACAGCTTCAGGCACCACTGGCACACACCTTCAATATGGTGGTATGCCAGGAAATTTTCCAGGACAGCCCGCTGCGGCAGCGTAGATGAGCCCGGAAAATTTCCGGGCATACCACTCAAGTGGTTAAAAAGCAGAGTCCTACACGTTTCAGAGCCGTTTTTTATGCAGTGAGAATGGCTCTCAAACGGTATTTAGTAAGAACAACAGATTCCAGACCTGTGATAGGCTGTCCCCTGCATTCTGCCTTGAAACGTGTTCAGAGGATTAAACGGGTTGACTGATGTGAATGGTATTTAAACGGTATTTAAAATGGTAATCTACTGCAATGTGAAGGCTCAGACCCGTTTTAAATACTGTTTCAAAATACCAGCTTTGAAAACGTTTAGGCAGTGTGAACGTGGTATAAATTGTAAAACTGTATTGACTTGATTTATGAAAGTTATTGATAACCTTATTGGTTTTAGCAGGGAAAAGGTAGGGTTGTTAACCTGTTTTATTTAATAGCACCTACCGAGGAAAGTGATTGGAAGCAGATAGCAGACTTCAGTTCCTGCTTAATAGAAACTGAATTGTAACTGTAATTCTATTTAATGCATATATTGATTGTTCCGTGAATATTAATAATATCTTATGCTGAAAATAAATTGTTCATTTTTCTTGTACACTGTGGACATTTATATCTTATTGTATCCTGACCGGATAAAGATGCCTAACACCCGCAAGGAAAGAAAGGTACCTGTAATGAAAAATACTTACCTCATACCGAATATACTTACCTCTTGAACTAGTAAAGCATTACAGTCCCTGGGTCAAATTTGAAAGACACCCCCAGAAACTACCACTAAAGGGGTTACTATCCTCTCTGATCAGTTTGCAAAATTTCCAGCTGGCACTAAAATTACTTAAATGATTCTGCTATATACAGTACAATGGGAGATATTTATTAAAGTTTGGAGAGAGCTAAAGTAACAAAACATCATTTTTCAAACACAGCGTGTAACATGGCAGTTAGGAGCTGATTGGTTGGTCCACTTTTTGTGGTTGGGAATATACTGTACAGTAATTCTGATACCCACAATACCAATATGGACAGAATACCAACAGCCAAAATACAGAAACACGTAAATCCAGCACCTTCTAAATCCTGGCACAGTTGAAATCTATGCGGTTATACAGTATGAAAGTGTTTCTTTATATAAGGTCATAAAGAGAATATTATCATGATAAGAATTACTGTACCTTTGGGGCATCAGGTGCAGAGTAAATCTAGACCAACTCGGCAGCTGCTGACAGGCGGAGAACCGTACAATGGTGAATGACTGTGACTTATTTGCCCCCTGTATTTGCAGCCGCGCACAGGGGTCGGGGGAGACCATGGCCAGCAGCGTTTAACTGATCGCTGGGCTCCAAAGAATCTCATCCCAGAGATCATGCCTGAATCAGGCCCTTTGACTCATGGAAACAATAACATCAAATAAAATCAACGTTGGCATCACATGAAAAATAACAATATAAAAAAATATCAATACATACCCCTGAGATGTTCTCTAATGTAATGGAGTCAGGGTTGATCCAGGGTTGCCTACCCTCCCAGAATGGCCTGGAAATGGAAGCAAGTCTCCCGGAATGCTGGTATTCCTGAAATTTGTGGGCATGACCTGGTGACACGGGGGCGTGGCCTATAAATTGCTTCAATCCAGCGAGGCCACACGTCCATTTTGTAGCTGTGGGGGCATTGCCAGCGGCTCTGTGAGCTGATGGTTATGCCCCCAGCCCCATCTGCCTGCGGGAATAGACACTGTGTGTATCACACAGTGTCTATTCACCGGGTGATAGGGGGGGGTCCCAACTGCCCCCCCCCTTTCCCCTGATGGGGGACACTGCCTGCGCTGGGCAGGACACAGGAATGTCCCCAAAAAAACTGGACAGTTGGAAGGTATGGATTGGCAACAGGGCCAGACTGGGACCAGAAATCTGCCCTGGCATATTGAACACACAGGCCCACCAAAAGTAGGCGGGACCCTTGCGTGGTGAAGCCGTGCGGTGAAAAGGGGGCGTGGTCTCATGGAAACACACAAACACACACGTATACCAGGACACAGCCACATACAAACAGAACACATGTATACACACAGCCACATATGCACATTCACCAACATTTGTACACACAGCCACACTCACACATACATGTTTACACATAGCTACACACACATGCACACACACACACTTGTGTATACACATAGATACACACATGGCTATATACACACAGCCACATATGTCCATATTAGTCTAAATATGAAAAAAAAGCCCATATGCACATAAACACAGGAACTGCCCCCGTCTCACCTATGAGACCTCGGTCCAGTCAGAAGGACACAGAGGGATGGGGGAAGTGGAGAGCTGGACGGGTTGCAGGTCTGTCAGGAGGCAGGGGCATTGTCTGACACTGCGACAAGCCCCGCCTCCTCCTCACACTGTCGGGGGTTCCAGAGCAGTGCGGCTCTACACTCCCCTCTCCTGCGCCGTTCAGTCGCGTCATGACACAACTATGCAAAGTGCCCACTGGAGCTGGAAAAATTTAGCCCACCTGGCCATCGGCCATTCCGGCAAGTGCCAGAGGGCTAGTCTGGCCCTGATTGGCAATACTGATGGATGGTGTAATGGTTAGCATTACTGCCTCAAAGCACTGAGGTCCTGGGTTTGATTCCTACATTGGCCCTAACTGTGTGGAGTTTGTATATTCTCACCATGGTTCCGTGGGTTTCCTCCCATAATCCAAACACATTCTGGCAGGTTAAATGGTTCATGACCAAAAATGAATCCTGGTGTGTAAGTGTACATGGGTAGACTGGGTGGGGCAAGTGGTTCTTATTTGCCTGAAAGGTCGCCGTGGGTGCACGCACCATGCGCCTGCACATGCGCAGAAACACGCCTGCGCAGACGCACAACATCGGTACTGCGTGCGAATGTGCGCAGTACCGATGCAATCTGAATAAGGCCCATGGTGCGCTTCATTTTCTATTCAATCCCGATTCCATTAGGATCGAATCAGGATTGAATCTCCCGGTGTCGTGCACTCATTTGATTTAGAATATATAGTACACATACTGTATGTCTTGCCTGCACAGTCTATTTTTCTATTCGAATTTGATGCCAGGGGGCCGCACATCGGATCAAATTGGATCGAATGCTGCAGAAAACTAGACCAAATTGAATTGTGCCACATTACTGTACTGTGTAAGAGTAAAGGTCTCCATCCACTAGTGCGATACCACCATTTTTTGTGTGATTCCGACGCATTGCTGGCACATCACATGTCATTTACCTGCGATTGCGCTGTGAGGCACGTTCCTGTGTGCCTCGCATTGCAGTCGCAGATCCTATGGGCTGCCATGAATAATTGTAGCAGCCTGTAACCCCAGAGAGGGGGTTTTGCATACAATAGGATGCATTGTATGCAAAAGGGCTGCTTACAATGAATCATATGTGATCGTGCCCCCTGGGTGCCATCGGATGAGATAGCGAGGTAACACATGCGATACCTCGCCTTGGGGACCTTAAGAATCATTTCCCTGCATTGTGACTTTTTCACACATGCTCAATGGCGTTTATCATGACATCCGGTGAATGGATATTACAATCTCCTTTGTCTCAGCGCATGATAAGAAGACTTAATTCGGCACACCGCAACTGAATAGGTCTAGCTATGAGAGTATAAAGGCCCCCATACACTAGGGCGACTTGTCCTTAGGACAAGTCGCCCCCGACTTCCCCCTGAGCTTCCCCGGCTGCTCCCCGGGGGAGCTTGATTAGATTGGCACTTGATGTGCCATTTTTTACATGTGATAAATCGTCTCGATTTATCACATGTAAAAAACCCGGGGAGCAGGGGGGGGGGCGCTAAGAGGTGGGAGCAGGGGGGCTGGGGACGCTGCGGGGGACACGTCTGTGTCCCCCGCTGCTGGGGACGCTGCGGGGGACATCGTCTGAGCGGCGAGAAGGTAGAGGGAGCAGGGGGGGCTGGAGACGCTGCGGGGGACACAGGCTGCATAGAGCCGGGCAGGGGAAGCCGGCCGGGAGCTGTCAGTAATGAATAAAAAAAAAAAGCCCATACAATGAATGGGCAGCCTGTGATTGGCTGCTGAGCGCTCTCTCAGCCAATTGCTGACTGGCTGAGAGAGCGCTCAGCCAATCACAGGCTGCCCATTCATTGTATGGGCTTTTTTTTTTTATTCATTACTGACAGCTCCCGGCCGGCTTCCCCTGCCCGGCTCTATGCAGCCTGTGTCCCCTGCAGCGTCTCCAGCCCCCCCTGCTTCCTCTACCTTCTCGCCGCACAGACGCTGTCCCCCGCAGCGTCCCCAGCAGCGGGGGACACAGACGTGTCCCCCGCAGCGTCCCCAGCCCCCCCTGCTCCCTCCACCGCCGCGCCGCCCCACTAGGTCCCAAGTCGGGTGGTCGGACGTGCAGCAGGTCCGACCACCCGACGCAGATCCGATGCGCACGGGACCGCGCATCGGATCTGAGGGGACATCAAAACTAGCCGATTTTGGTCCGATTTTGGCCAGATCCGACTGATCTGGCTGAAATCTGACCAAAATCGGCTAGTGTATGGGGGCCTTAAGACGCAACTAGATATTTGTGTTGCAATTTTGCCAATTCTGTACTATGGCCTTTATTCAGATCTGATCGCAGTATACATTTTTTGGAAAATGGGCAAAACCATGTGCACTGCAGGTGGGTCAGATGTAACATGGGCAGAGATAGTTAGATTTGTGTGAGTTATTTTGTTTCTGTGCAGGGTAAATACTGGCTGCGTTATTTTTACACTGCAATTTAGATTTCAGTTTCAACACACCCCACCCAAATTTAACTCTCTCTGCACATGTTACATCTGCCCCACCTGCAGTGCACATGGTTTTGCCCATTTTCCAGACAAATTTGTACTGCAATCAGATCTGAATAAAGCCTATATGTGACTTTAATTTTGTTTCCTCCAGTTGTGAGCCAATACAGGTGACCTTCTGCCTTCTCATAAGCCATGATATGAGACATGCAGAATGGTACATATTTGCATTTGAATCGGACAGAGTCCAGAACTAGTTAAGCATTAAGCTGCAATAACCCCCCCCGTAAGTCAGTACATACAGATAAACTTACACAAGAGTTTCACAGTTCTGACCACATTTATTCATTTTGCAATACTGAGCCACTTTCCCCAATGGGTAAGGATCACTTTCTCATTAGTAATACTTCCGTGGTTGGCGTGTTGACCCAATTTAGGGTAGTGTTACCAGTGGGTGCTCCAGAGTAGGGCCTGCAGCACAGTTCAAAATTCAAATAGCAGAGGCACGCCCACTGCCAGTGAGTCAGTTTGGAATGGCAGTTGGTGGGGCTCCCCTATTTGAATTTTTAACTGTGATGTAGCCCCCCTCTGGATCCGCCACTGAGTATTACTATTAATCAGGGTTGCCGACCCTCCCGGAATTTGCGGGAGTCTCCCGAAAATCGGGTCCTTTCTCCCGGCCCCCGGAAGGGTGGGCAACCCTCCCGGAATCAGGGGACCCCCACTGAGCCCCCCGATCGCGGCATTTAGATGCCGCAATCCGCGGGTCTCAGGGGAGGGGGCGGAGCTAAAACGGCACAATCGTGACGTTTTAGCCCCGCCCCCTCCATGGATAACTGTTATTTCGACTATTTCTTGTAATGGGGGCGTGGCTTAATGATGTCACAGTTAAGCCCCGCCCCCAAAACGAGTAACGCAAGATTCCTCTCCGGGCTTCTCCCGGAGAGGATTTTTTCAAAGTCGGCAACCCTGCTATTAATTTTCAGATTTCTAGAATAGTGGCCATGGCCAGAGGTATTGGTCACAGTAAGTGGCCAAACCCCCAGTAATAAATAGACCACCCCACCCTCCCCTATGTAGAATACATTTACAATCTCCATATTACCTGTCTCACCCTTCATCCAACATGCATTGTCACCCCTACAGGAACCCCCCCCCCCATACTATGGCATAATGCCTCGCCCAATGGCAGCATGCGGTGTATACAGGCAAGCCACTAGGCTAGGCAGGCAATGTATATTCACATATAGAATGGGCTGGGCCTGGGTAGGCCAAGCTAACATGACTTACTTAGTGACACCGTAACAACTGTGACTTATTAGTCTCTCCACGATCACCATATCATGCACTTGGATAGGGGGTACGTGGGCTTAGGGACAGCATGCTCTTCTGGCATCGACAAGGAGGAGGCAGAGCGGCAGCATGCCATGGTGGCATATGTGGCAGCAGTGCCAGGAATATTCACTCTTTTGAAGATACTTCATGAAGGGAAAATTAGCCAAGCCATAGCACAAATCCAACTTTAAGCACCGCTGTTGGCACCTGAATTTACACCAATGTGCCTAAATTTCCACCAGGGCACCAGGTTTGGGGAGATAAATGCCCACTTGTGCACGAGTAAGCGTGACAGAAAGTGTGCAGGAGTTTTCACTAAAGTACAGTAGAGCTTCACCTTTGTAACTCGTTAGGCTGAGCTGATGGGAGACTTTATATGGCAGACTGAGATGCTTCTAATACAACAGACGAGAGATGTACCAATACAGAGATTACACAACACACTTCTCTGCCTTTTGTTTCATTGTATTACATAAAACTTTTGATTTGATACCCGCTGTATATATGGGGTCCTCTGTGCAGGAGTATGTGTGGGTCGGTGGATGAAGAGTGAGCCTTGGGTTCTATGATGGATACTGTATACAGACAATGGGCTATATGTAATAGGGGGCGAGAATCAGGAAGTGAGAGATTTTAGGCCAATACACACTGGGTGATTTTAAGCTGAAAGCAGCTCCGTTTTCTCGCTTGAGCTCCTTTCAGCTGAAAAGCCGCCCAGTGTGTACGGGGCAGCGATGAATGCTGAGCTCTGAGGCACCGCACCATCGTCAGCGGCTGCCTCTCATCTGCTGGTACTCAGAGTTGTACGTTCATCCTAGTCGCCAGAGGCAAGTCGGAGTTTGGTGACCCCCCTTCAAAAAAAAGGGAAAAACAAATATGGTGTGTGTGTGTGTGTATTTGATGATGCCTTGTCCCCTATTGCAGGTGTTAGCAGGGCTCCTGGGTCTGAACCAATAAAATATGCAGCAGCAGTGAGTGCACCGCAGATCTCCATTGGAAGAGTAGCGGTCACACTTAGATCCTGCTGTGAACTGCACAGGTGCTGCTGTACATGCAGGTGCCCTTTCAGGGCTTGGAGCCCAGAGGCAGGCGACTCCAATGCCTCGGGTTGTTACACCCCTGCTGGTATTACCAGCAGATGAGCGACGGGGTGACAGGCTTTCTATAGCGTCCAGCTATGGGAAGTCATCCACCTCTGGGAAAAATCGCTCTGAAGTGCGAAAATTTCAGCTCAGCGTTTTTCCCCATCATCATCCAATTGGGCAATATCACCAAGTGTGTATGGATCTTTGGGGCAGGATACTCCCCCTCTTTCCCTAAAGGTCCCCATACAGATGGGGCCGGTCTCATCCTTGCCGCCAGGCCGCCATGGCTGAGGTTCTGGCGCTCCGATATTCTTCTTGCGCCGGCGTCCGCCAAGGGGCATGGGTGCACGCCATGCAATACAATCCGCCACCACTGGGTGGCTAATGCTCCATCAAGCTAGAGTCGGAGTGGTATACTGTAATATGCCAATGGAATCTCGCTATTCGCCTTACGGAGCGCGCTTACAGTATGAGACGCTCGTGCGTGATGAGACGCTCATAGGAAATGAGACGCTCGTGCAAGTGAGTCGCTCGTGAACATCGGAGCGCGCAAAAAGGCTGTGTAGTGTCATGATCCTATACAAGCATTTACCTTCACGTTCACGTAGCCGATGCTGAATATTTTGAACTGTTGGTACTGTGCATAATGTGTATGCAGCTGAAGTCAACCGCCTCCTCCCTTTCCAGGGGTGGAGGGGGTCGACTTGACCTGAAATACAGTACAGTACATTACATCACATTACAGCGCTAATTCATTAAAGGACCGTATCAGACGCTGCCACGACTCAGGTTTCGCCAATAGGGCTGTGAATGCCACTGATTATATAAGCACTCTACAGACCATACACATCACTGTGTTGTGTAGTGTAGTGAATAGCCGCGCGGCTCTTCATGCTGGAGACCCGTGTTCGATTACAGTGTCAATTTTTTTTTCTTTTATTCGTATATTTTGTAGAGTGATATTTAATAAAACTAGACCATGAAATGTAACAGTTTTAACAAAACTAGACAAATAAAACAGTTAGTGTTTTACAGGTCTCCTCACAGAATCATACTGTAAGTGAAGTAATTAGCTCCACCTGTGGATCATTTATAATGTGTCAGTCAGTAACGAGTACACCTGTGCCCCAGCTACTGTAGGTGTTCATGAAGTGTTGGTACTGTAGAGTAAGAGGACTTGATTTGGCTACAGTACAGTACCATTGCACTATTGTCTCTTCCAGGGAGTAATGTGTATGTATCACGGCCGGAGGATCTTGAGGACCCACCTCAGGTTCAGATTCAGGCGAGACTGGGGCGGGACGCCCTTGGAACTTGGCAGGTTGGATGTACGACCTCTGCATATATTTTGGGCAGTGGGTTTTGGTGAATACTCCAAAGCGAGGGCGCGGAGTCTAACTGCCCAGCGGGTCTTCTCCAGGGACCCCCGCAAGAAAGTTTGGTTTTCGCTGCGTCTGGACAGCAGGTCGCGGCCCTTCACTCGGAGCACCCACGGGTGCCCTAGATGGAGCGGGCAGGATGAGCCGCACAGGTTAGGGGTCGGGACAGGAATAGGAAGGTCGTAGGGAGTACCGGGATGTTTGAGGCAATAACTGAGATGTGGATGACGTAAACCAGAGAATGCTGACGGAGGAACTGACGACTTGACCGGTGTGATACTGAAGACGGCACACTTGGCTTTTGAAGAATAAACGAGAACTGAAAAGAACCAAACTTGGTTTAAACGTAAACTGACAACTTTGTCCAAAAGGCGAGGCTTGAAACAGAAGACTGCCGACACGGCTACTGGAGATGATGACGGAACTGGAATATCAGGATAGCAGGGAGGGTCGGACTAACACACAGGAGCAGGAACAGGATCAGAGCTGGGACAGGAGAGCTGGATCTGACAGGAGAGCAGGATCAGCAGTACCACACACAACCAGTGGAGCTGCAGGGAGATGCTGACATCTGACGAGTTGTTCCAGCAATGAGGCTAAGAGCCTCCTGGAACTTATACCTCAGCCCAGCAAGATCCGGCCCCCTAGTGGGGAGGAAGGTATCAAATAGAAGCCCTGATGCCGGTCACGTGACCTGGCCAACATGGCGGCGCCCAGTCCCGGGAGCCGGCGTCTGTGTCGCTGCCGGACCCGCCGACAGACTGGGGAGCCTCCGGACCACCCGTCGCCTGCTTCCAGCCAGCCCTGCACCATCACGGCGACAGGACCGGTGAACGCGGAGGGGTGAGTAGCCGGTGCTGGGCCTGGCGCCACGCCGGGTTGTGACAGTATGCAGCTGAAGTCAACCCCCTCCTCCCCTCCCCCCAGGGGTGGAGGGGGGTTGAACTGACCTGAACTACAGTACAGGACATTACACTACAACATCTCCTGCAGCGCTAATCCACGAAGGGGTTGGGCCATCTCAGACGCTGCCGCGACTAGGTTTCTGTAGTTCCTGCGCTTCATGCACGCGCTGCAGCACAAATTTTATGCATGTGCAATGAGGTTTTCAAAAGTGACATCTGGTGGATGATCACTGGTATTGCACTCATCCGGAGACGCCACGGCAAATCGCCAAGCATTTAAAATGTATTGCGATGGCGGGCGCCGTGGCCAGCCATGGCCAGCTGGCAGAACTCTCGCCATAGGTAGAAAGGATGAGGCCTGCCCCATCTGTACATTAGTCTGGCAGCTCCCCAGGAGGGGGTCACATGCGATTAAGCACTTCATGTGCCAAGTTTTGCATTTGATAAATAGCATGCAACCCCCAAGGAGCTGCAGGTGGAGGGAGCAGAGGGTGGCAGACGTCGGCGAGGGGACCAGGTAGTGGGGGGCAGTAGCAGGCGGGGGATGCCCGCGACCAGGGAGCCAGGCGAAGAGAGCAGAAGGGGGAGGGGGGGTTATCTAAGAGAGGTCTCAGCCAATCTGTGGCTTCCTATTCATTTGTACGGGGTATTTTTTTTTAAATGCTCGCATTAGCACTGCCCGGTAGCGGATTCCCCTGCCTAGCTCCCTGGTTCCCTCCAGCGCTGCCCCTGCTCCCTCCGCCCGGCTCTCTGGTCACTGGCATCCCCCACCCGCTGCCGTCCCCCGTCTGGCTCCAGTCTGCACATAATATTTAGCAAATCTTAAGTGCAGCCCATCCGACTTCCTGACTCCGATCCGATGCGCAGGTGACCAGCATCGGGTCGGACGGGAGGACTACATGTGCGATTTGGGCCGATGTCATGGCCCAATTCATCCGAATCAGGTGAAATCGTGCCCTGAATTTACCCTGATTTTGCCCTAAGATTTTTTTCTTGGTCACTTTAATTACAGAGCATCCTCTCCAAAAAAAAAAAAAAACACTTTCGGATGAAAACACACAATATTCACAATTGTGACCATGAAAACGGGTCAGTTATCAGGGATTTTATTCTCCCGCCAAAGTCAGTCACTTTGCACTAGGACAAGCTCATACTCTTTCTAACTTTGGTAAAGTATATTAATGAACCACTGTAAGACGTCCCGAAATAATTTTAACTATATCGGAGCTTCGTCATACATTTTGTTTTTTTCATCTAAAAAGTAAAACTTTAGGTGTCTTGCCGGAACAGAAGATATTGACTTAGATCCGGGGTAGCCAACTCCAGTCCTCAAGAGCTACCAACAGTTACTGTTTTCCAGATCTCCTCACAGAATCACAAGTGAAGTAATTAGCTCCACCTGCCGGGTGACCTGGAAAATGTGAACTGATGTTAGCTCTCGAGGACTGGAGTTGGCTACCACTGACTTAGAGCAAAAAGATTTTGCCATTTCTTATTCAGGTCAAGTCACAACTTTTCCACACTAGCCGATTTTGAAGGTACTTGTGACTTATCTGGGCGCCCGATTTTCTTCATTGCACCTAAAAATCGTGTCAAATCGCATTGCATACAATCAGATTGCATGCGATGCGATTTGACGCGATTTGCCGCGATTTTAATATGTGAAGGCACCCAGATGCCTGTTTCATATGTGTAATGGCCCCCCAGACCCCATTTTTAATTGTATACCCACCCTGATGGCTAAATGCCCCCCATTTTTAACGCCACCCCACTATCAACGCCGAAGCGTGGCGAGCGCAGCGAGCCCGTGAGGGGCGGCGGTACGCGTCCTCCGACCTTTTCATACCCCCACTATCCACGTCGGCGTGGAGTTGATTTTATATAGTGTGGCGAGCGCAGCGAGCCACCGAGCCTGAAGCGTGGCGAACGCAGCGAGCCCCGCGAGGGGACACGGATACCTGTGAAGCCCGCGAGGTGACGCGTATAGCTGTGAAGGTATCCACGTCCCCTCGCGGGGCTCGCTGCGCTCGCCACACTTCGGGCTCGGTGGCTCGCTGCGCTCGCCACACTATATAAAATCAACTCCACGCCGGCGTGGATAGTGGGGGTATGAAAAGGTCGTATGACGCGTACCGCCACCCCTCGCGGGCTCGCTGCGCTCGCCATGCTTCGAGTTGGCATTGATAGTGGGGTGGCTTTAACAATGGGGGTCATTTAGCCATCAGGGTGGGTATACAATTAAAAATGGAGTCTGGGGGGCCATTTCACATATGAAACAGGCATCTGGGTGCCTGTACATATTAAAATCGTATCAAATCGCATCAAATCGCATCGTATGCAATACAATAGAATACAATGCAACGCGATTTTCTCTTCAAGGGAATTTCAAGGGAAATCGCGTCAAATCGCATCAAATCGCATGCTTAGGGTACTGGCATACAATTTCAACATCGGGCGCCCAGATAAGTCACAAGTACCATTTTGAATATCTCAATTTCAACTTTTTCACTCCGCCCTAATAGATATATAGATCTATCGGTACTTGTGTATTATCATGGCACCCAATTAGCATACGTATGACTGAAATCGCATGGCATGTAACGTTAGAGTGCCATGCGATGTGTGCGATGTGATGCGATTTCAGTAGTTAATATGGTACTTCTATAGTGCTGTCTGTTACGCACTTAGCGTAACTGTGGTTTCAGAATTAGCGTAGGTAACATAAATTGCTTAGTCAGTCAGAGGTAGTGTTCCCGCTCCCTGTCAGGGACTAATGCTGAGGTGAATTACTGACAGGAATGGCAGCATCACTCAGACCTGCAGGAGAAGTGTCCAAAATGGCTGAAGCTGTCACTAATATGTTCAGCCTGCCTAAGATGGAGGAGGAGGCTGTCCAATTCTTTCAGCACCATCATCTGCTGCCACTGATGCAGAATTGTACTAACGGGCACCCCATGCACTTGACAGTTAAGGAGTGCATGTGGCGGTGCCATATCAAAGCATGCCATCAGAAGGAGAGCCTAAGAGCAGGCCATTGGTTTCCAGGGTGCCGCTTATCATTCCTCACCCTGATACGATTTATATATTCCGGGGCAGAGGAGATCGCATCAATCGCTTATTGTGAGCGTCAGCTCCAAATTTCTAACAAAACTGCGGTCCTGTACAATGGATGGATGCAGGAGGCCTGCACCATGGACCTGATGGTGCAGCGGTGTATCGGACCTGGGCAGGTCGATGAGAGCTTATTTGTAAAGAGAAAAAGCAATGTCGGCCGTGTTTTGCCTCAACAATGGATTTTTGGCGGGATCTCACGTGAAAGTAGTAGTAGTAGTAGTACGTTTATTTATAAGGCGCCACAAAGTGTCCGCAGCGCCGTACATAGCAAACAAAAAAAAAACAAATTACAAGGTAACGTACAGGGTGTGTAGAAAGATACAGTATAAATAGGGGTAAGTGGCCAGTGCTTTAATACAGTGGTGCCAAAACATGATGCCACCACTCTGATGGAGGCCATACATGAGAACATCGAGCCGGCCACAACAACTTATTCAGATTGCTGGCGGGCGTACAGCACAGAGCAATTGGAACATACTGGATATAATTGTGGTACCCCAGAATTGAGGATACCCCCTTTTTTCCGTGCCCTTGGAAAACATTGGTGGACAGTGTTGCCCTATTCAAAAATGGTGGCCTGAAACACGGATCTTGGGAGGTTGCTAGGCAACAACCCTGCAGTGGGGCTACACACCTGGTAGGCTCCAGGACCCAGGACTGACCTTTGATCCCTGGAGAAGAGACAGAGAGAGGGCCGTTTCCATTGGTGGCTCAGCAGGGCATCAAGCTGAAGGGGCGTACAAGCTGGTTGCTGGGCAGAAAGACATGTAGCAAGTGCCCCTGAGCTGGGGCTGGACGCAAAGAGGGTCAGTCGGCAGAGTGATGGAGAGGAGAAGGAAGCGCGGTGAAGAGTGACTGGCTGGAGTTGGCAGACAGCAGTGGCTGCCCGGGGCGTGCGCTGAACCCGGTGTACACTGACCTGAGAAGAGAGAGAGCGAGTGCAGCCGGATCAGAGCAGTGTGAGAGCTCACCCCGGCGCCGACAGTGTGACGCGGAGCCAAGAGACAGAGAGATCCGGGGTGAATAGCGGCGCATTGCACAGCCGTGTGACAGATGGAGACGCCTTGCCGGGAAAGAGTGAGGAGCCGCACAGTAAAGCCAAGCTGCCGGCGGTGATGGACAGCGAGCAGTGTGCGGGGAGAGACGACGTTGTGCACTGAGGGGACACAAGACACAATGGCCGCCGGGAGGAGAGTCACTGCCCGCCATTGCGACACCACAGTAGATGTGACTCCAAGTGCCCAGCAGAGGTGTACAAGTGCCCAGCAGAGGTGTTAAAGTGCCCAGCAGAGGTGTTAAAGTGCCCAGCAGAGGTGTTGAAGTGCCCAGCAGAGGTGTTCAAGCGCCCAGCAATGTGACAGCGTGCAGCCCAGCAGTGACAGCTTCCATCACAAATTGAGGCCTGCGGTGACAGGGCCCCATCGTGCACGATATCGTTCTAATTCATTTATTACAACCCTTCTATTGCATTATCTAATCCTCCTGACAACGGTGACCTGTCATCCAGAACTGCCAAATAAAACTTTTGTTCACCGTCCTCACGTGTGGTGAACCGATTATTGTGTGGGTGTGTGAGGGGTGGGGGTGGGGGGTGTTGTTTGTTGTTCCTTGGGGTTCCTTGTTCGTTTGCCCTCAGAGTTCAGGCGAGTGAAATCAGAAGACCACCGACGGACTGTGACGGCAAGAGCAAAGAGTGCAAGGTACCAGTTACACCACACCTGAGTTTGACAACATCACATAATCATGCCATAGATAATCACAGATATAACTTTGTAGACCCTGATACAGGTGTAAACACACAACACATCGAACGGCTTTGGGGCTCCTGCAAATGGCGGAACAAGCGCCAAAGAGTCACAGCACGTCACCATTTCCAATCCTACTTGCAGGAGTTCATGTGGCGTAAAACTTTGGGTGCTGATAAGCCATTTGAGCGCATCCTTCACGCGCTGACGCTGCTTCCAAAGGCAGACTGACTGTTGTATTATCTCATTTTGGTCATTTTTTCCTCCTTAATGTTGTTATTCTTGATTGATTGCTAATATTGTCATTATTTATTGTGATCATTGTGATTACTTCCTTTAATATGCTCTTTCATTATAACTTATTAAGTATATAACTATATAAAATCAACTCCACACCGACGTGGATAGTGGGGGTATGAGAAGGTCGCTCCGGGATTTGCGCTCGCCACGCTACGGGATTTGCATAACATACATATGTACACACTGTGTTATTTATCATCACATACAGTATGCATATACACAGGATATAATACATCTTACTTTTGTATGCAGTCGACGTTTCGGCCACTAGAGGGCCACCAGTACTGGATTTTCTTGTCTGTACGGACGTGCATTGCTGATCTGTCTTGACAAAGGCCCTCTAGTGGCCGAAATGTCGACTGCATACAAAAGTAAGATGTATTATATCCTGAAAAGTACCATTAAATTGTTTAAGTGATCTTATTGGTGAGTGCTCCTTGTGGATCTTATACAGTTCTACACCTATGCTTTTAGTGGAACATTTTTGGATGTTTACTTAGTGGAGCACCTCTTGTGCTGATAAAGGCTGGCCATGAGTGTGGATTCTCCAACAAATATAAATATATATATATATATATATATGTTAGGATGTGTGGGTAGAAACACACTCCACACGGCACTCCTGGGTCTTGTGATTGGTGGCAAAAGTTTACTGCAACGTTTCGGAGCACTAAGCTCCTTTTTCAAGCATACAGTGAACATCGGTTACATCTATCCTGCCGGAGAGCCATATTTTTCTGTCTCGAGGCATCATTCGCAGAGAATGGGATGTGCATGCATGTGAGACACGGAAAGATATGGCACGCCGGCAGGATAGATGAAACTGCCTCCATCTCTATGTATATTATATATATACAGTATACTGTATATAGATAGATAGATAAATTTACATATAAAAAAAGAGTGGTATATTCGATTTTTTTTATCTGTAAGTAACCAATTAAAGTTATATTTTAAGATTGTGATATATCTTTCTAACCCCGACATATCATTAAAGCCATGGGGTTCTCTGAATATTTTCTCACAATAACATTTTTTGGGAGAAATTTATGTTATCGCTGTACGATACGTTATGTTCTAACAACATTTCAGATCCTCCATTCAGTTGGGGTTTAAATTATTTTACTTTATTTTCAACAAGAGTGCCTCAAGATAGAGAGAGTACTTCCCTCTGCGAAAACCCTATAAACTCTTATCCACTCTCAAGGGATCACTTCCACAGGAGACGTCTCTTATTTGTGGAGTATAATTTATATTTATAC
Source organism: Crinia signifera (assembly GCF_055691185.1). Lineage (NCBI taxonomy): Eukaryota > Metazoa > Chordata > Amphibia > Anura > Myobatrachidae > Crinia > Crinia signifera. Next base: position 308,734,454 of record NC_139220.1, on the reverse strand, counting down.
AGAGATTTCTCTGATGACCGGGTTCACCCCAGACATCAATCAGCTCAGAAATGTGAGTACAGGTTGGGTGCAATTGCACAAGACTCGTGGATTGTAGTAGAAGGATTTATATCTGTGCGGCCCCCTAATATCTTAATATGCAGACCTTATATAAGGAAGATGTGCTATAGGGGTGTGCTACCACTGACAAATGTATTTTATTCAAGGAGAACAAGGAGAGAAAAGAATTTGTCCTGGTGTGGTGCACCAACAAGAAATTTCATACATAAAACGTAGCTTTTATTACCTAACTAGTTGTGGCAGGAGGGCACAAGCAGAGAATTCATATCTGCTGCAGTAACCTGACCACACACTCAGAGCCGGCCTTAGGCATAGGCAGACTAGGCAATTGCCTAGGGCATTTGGAATGTCTAGGGGCATCAGCAGCTTCTGCTGATTAAAATGATATGTAGCGTGCCTATATTCTGTGTGTGAGTGAGGCTGTATCTGCATATGAATTAGTGTATTCGTGGAAATCACTGTAACATAGCTTTTTGTATGCAGGTACAGCCACAGTCGCACACAGAATATGTTCATGCCACATATCATTTTAATCATCGGAAGCTCCTTGTGTGTACTGGTCATAACAATGCAAATAAGACGAATTTTCAGCAAAAAAGGCACCCAACGTTAGCAGAACTGGCCAGAAGATGCATGGCTTATTGAGTCAAGATGTATGAGGAAACATCTGTATCCAAGCCGAGGCAGAGGTCACAGTGTTAGCGGTTGTGCGAGTGCTGTCTGCGGGTGGGTTGGTTGTGCAATAGTGTTCGGCATATGTGTAAGGGGCATTATGTGTGTCATGTATAAATGCATTAATAATGTGCAACATATGCATAAGGGGCATTATGTGTGTCATTATGTGTATGAAGGGCATTAATAAAGGTTGGCATAATGTTTAAGGGGCATTATGGTTATAAGGACATTAATAATGTGTGTTATGTGTAAGGGCATTACTGTGTGGTATTATCAGGGGTGACGAGAGAAAGGGGTAGGGGGTACAAATTACCCAGGCCAAAGTCTGATGGAAGGGCCCCCTCCCCTTAAGTGACAGCAGCAGCTCTTCTCCTCTGCCCAGCACACACTGCTTTGTGCTGGGTTGCAGTGTGGCCATGGAGGTGCTTAAAATACAATATTTTATCAGGATTTTTTTTCTAAGGGTATAATGTGAATAATGTGAGGAGTAATGTATATAAGGTAAAGTGGTACTACTGTGTGATGAAACGTGAATAAGGGACACCATCGCATGATATAATGTGAATAAAGTTGCACTACTGTGTGGCATAATTTGAATTGGGGGTAAAATTGTGTGGCCATGCCCCTTCCCAGCAAGAACACACCCCTGTTTGGGCTGCGAACCGAATGTGTGCACTGTTTCTATTTAAAATATTGCGGGTAGGAGCACCAAAATGATGACTGCTATGAAGAGGGTTGATGGTGCTGGGAAAGGGGAGCAGGGTCAGAGGCGGAACTAGTGGCGGTGCTAGGGGGCACCAGCCAAAATCTTGCCTAGGGCGTCATTTAGGCTAGGGCCGGCTCTGCACACACTGGTTAGTCTGTCTCCCGCAGGTCTGGCACACAAATATCTGCCTGAGAGCAGGATTCATGGTATTAAGAGGGAATAAAATATAATTACAAATCCCCAATATTTATCTTAGATTGTGTGAAGCCACAGACCAATACTGTATAATCAATCCTCAGGCTTGAGGACAATTTCAGTAGAGCAGAGCCCATTGCAGTGTAACCAATCTGGATAATTGATACACTCAACACAATCTGTATAAATTGTTTCCAATTGTTACCTGAACTGAAGAACACAGTACCATAGAGCTGTTTAGCCAATATACTTCTAATAACGGTCTGTTCAAGGTAATCTTATAAATTCCCAGATTGAATTAAAATGGAGCCTGTCTGACAGTGGACTATATACATAGGCGTGCGCACGGGGGGTGCCAGAGGTGCACAGGCACCTCCTAATGATAGGCACCCCCCGCCCGCACGATTGCAGAACCTCCCGGCAGCAGCAGTGAGCTGGCTGCTGACCAGTGCTGCGGCCGGCGGCCGCCATGGGTGGATCTACCACCATTTACAGTTTCACGCAGGGGGATGACAGACGTGCGGGTGCCGGGTGGGGTTGTTCCTCCCCTCAGTCGGCACTAGCAACTGGCAGCCAATCGTGAGGCTGCCTGTTGCTGAATGGGGGGCGGGCCAGAAATCACTGCTCAGACACGAGTGATCTGAGCAGTGAGGAGCCTCATGAATGACGCTCGGAGCAGCAAGTCCAAGCCAGAGCCTGAGCCACAGGTACAGTCAACTAATTTAAGGGGAGGGGGGAACAGGGTGGGAGGGGGGCACTGAAATATCAGAAGATATAATATAACATAAGCACTAAAGAGAAGCACTAAGGTATCTACGGAAAGGAGTGGGGGGGGGGGGCAAAATTTTAATAACTGATCCACAAGGAGGGGGTTGTTGAATAGTAATAAAACTACAGGGAGGTGCCTGATAAATGAACAGTCTGAGCAGGATACAGCCTAGAACGCTGGGTCCTGGGAGGGAGCAGCATTTGGCTACTCTTCACTCTCCGCCATCCATCGCCATGGCCCTGTCTGGTGCATGCGCTGAGCTGCTCACACTGGCACTGACGCACATTTGAAATATGGTGCCTGTCTGCCAGCCTGTCAGAGCTCAAGGATCGCCAGCCAAAGTTAGCAATTGGCTGCTAGACTGCAAACTCTGATTGACTCATGAGCCAGCTCCATATTTCAAATGAGGTGCTCAGCCACTCAGGAGCTGAGCGCACACCACACAGGGCTGTGACGATGAGCACTCTTCTTCCCTCTTCTCTCCTCTCCTGCACTAATATGTGAAATCTGTAAGGGGCCCTACTGTGGGAATTATGTGTAAGGGCCATTACTGGAGGCATTATATGTAATGGGCATTATGTGTGTGGCATAGTGTGTAATGGGCATCACAGTATGTGGCGTAATGTGTAATGGGCATCACGGAGTGAGGTGCAATGTGTAATGGGCATAACAGTGTGTGGCACAATGTGTAATGGGCATCATGGTGTGAGGCATAATGTGTAATGGGCATCACGGTGTGTGGCGCAATGTGTAATGGGCATCACGGTGTGAGGCATTACGGTGTAAATTTTTGCCGCGTGCCTTCGGCACACACTGTACCTGTTGTTAATATTTTACAAAAATTTGTCAAGCCCTGGCATAATGTGTAATGGGCATTATGGTGTGTGGCATTATGTGTGATGGGCATTAGAGTGTGTGGCATTATGTGTAATGGGCATTAGAGTGTGTGTGGCATTATGTGTAAAGGGCATTAGAGTGTGTGGCATTATGTGTAATGGGCATTGTAGTGGAAATTTTTGCAGCGCGGCTTTGGCGCACACTGTCCCTGTTTCTAATATGTGTGTGGCGGAGATGATTCATTCTGAATTGCATATACATAAATACAAGTCGCCTTCTATTCAGTTTGCATTGATGGACACGACCATTAGGCTGTGATGGACTCGCCCCTCCAATGGTGCACCCCCTAAGAAAATGGGCTGCGCACGCCTATGACTATATATACGTACAGTTTAAACACACACAACACGCCCGCACGTGCTAAGTTTTTAACACACTTCATTGTCTTTTGTCTGTCTATCTGTGTTTTTTAATAATTTTTCACTAGCTTCTAAACATAAATTAATAAAAGCTAAGTTTTATGTATGAAATTTCTTGTTGGTGCACCACACCAGGACAAATTCTTTTCTCTCCTTGTTTTTCCAGAAATGTGAGTAGCAAGACCAGAGATGTAGCATGGGCCTATGGCACCCTGGGCAAATGTGTCCAGTGCCCCTTCCAGTTTAGGAGTCACCCGTACCATAGCACACCTCCTGGGCAACTGCTACATTTATACTGTTTTACCACGCCTTTGAAGTAACACATAACTAATCAACTTCAATTTTTGGAATTGACAGAAAATTTAAAAATGAACCTGTTCTTTACCCACTGTAATGCCCATCATTCCCCATCACTCACTGACCTAATACCCCACCCAGAGAAATACCTCTCACTCACCATAACTCCCAGCCCCCTTACCTCACCCCAGTAGCACACACAGTTTCTTAGGGGGGGGGTTCCTGAGTACCGAGAATCACCTTACCTGATGGAAGAGAGAAAGCAAGTATATTACAAAGCACAGTGCATTTGCCCCTGTACCCACTGTAATTATCCTCTCACTCCCCATTATGCCTCTGCTGCACACCAGTATGCCCCCCTTAAATGCCACTATTCCTCCTGCATGTAAATATGCCCATCTGTTTGCCAACATGTCCCCCCTGTCCACCAACATACCCCCATACAGAAGATTATTCCTCACATTTCACTTTTACTAACTTTATTTGCTGCATTGGTGTTTGCCAAACAGGACCTAGATCATCACCGTCCTCTGTGCAGGTTCCTTTATATAGACTGCACCTGTAACACATCAGCAGTGAGTAACCGTATTCTGTAGGAATTACAGTAATAGGGCTAGTTCCCTTCACCAGCAATCTGTTAACAAAATAGGATTTTGGGTACCTACTGGTAAATCCTTTTCTCGTAGTCCATATGGGATACTGGGCTTCACTACTATAGGGGATTGAGACCTCCGCAGGAGAGACAGGCACATCAAAGAACTTTCAGTGTGGGTGCACTGGCTCCTCCCCTCAATCTCCCTCCACTAGTCAGTTAATGCAAAAACTGTGCCGAAGGAGAGCATCTGAGGAGTATGTGATAATGTATTGTGTTGAGATTCATCCAGCACACCCAAACGAAGAAAACAACATATAAAAAAGGTGAATCCTAACAACTTCAGAGGACACCTGTAACTAGAAACAAGTCTTTAGACATATCTATCCTATAGAGAACAAGGCAATAAGCCTAACAATGAAGTAGGATCTGACAGCAGAAAAGCCGCACCGAGGTGGGCTCCCAGTATCCCATATGGACTACGAGAAAAGGATTTACTGGTAGGTACCCAAAATCCTATTTTCTCTACCGTCCAATGGGATACTGGGCTTCACTACTATGGGTAGGTCCCAAAGCTACCAGAACGGGTGGGAACGTGCGGAGTCTGCTGTAAAACCGCATTCCCGAACTGGGAATCCTCCCTGGCCAGGGTGTCAAACTTGTAGAACTTCACAAATGTGTGTTGCCCTGACCAAGTTGCGGCCCTGCAAAGCTGCATAGCCGACACCCCTCGAGCAGCAGCCCAAGAGGTACCTACAGACCTGGTTGAATGAGCCTTTACTGAAAAAGGAAGCGATAAACCAGCTGATGCATAAGCCTGTTGGATAGTACATCTTATCCACCTGGCAATGGTACGCGTTGAAGCAGGCAAACCCTTCTTCTGCGCATCATAAAGCACAAATAGGCTGTCTGTCTTACGGATCCTAGCTGTGCGCTTGACATACCCCTTAAGGGTGAGGACCACATCCAAGGTATCTGGAATATCCGGGTGTGCCGCGCTAGAAGGAACCACAATAGGTTGGTTTAGGTGGAACCCTGACACCACCTTTGGAAGGAATTGTGGTCTAGTCCTGAGCTCCGCCCTATCGTTGTGGAACACAAGGTAAGGGCTCCGACAAGATAAGGCCCCAAGCTCGGACACCCTCCTGGCCGAAGCTAGAGCCAGCAGAACAACTGTCTTCCAAGTGAGGTGTCGCAGCTCAGACTCCTCCAGTGGAACAAACCGGGCTGATTTTAAGAAAGTAAGAACTACTTCCAAATCCCATGGTGCAGTGGGAGGCACAAAGGGGGGCTGAATCCTCAGAACCCTCTGTAAGAAGGTTTGCACTTCCGGCAAGGCCGCAATCTTTTTCTGGAAAAACACAGACAGTGCGGAGATTTGGACCTTTAAGGAACCCAATCTGAGTCCCTTATCCAATCCAGCCTGGAGGAAACGTAGCAGGCTGTTTAATCGAAAACTGGCCGGAGGCAAGTCATTCTTCTCGCACCAGGCAATATATCTTCGCCATATTACATGATAATGAGAAGCCGTCACCGGCTTCCTGGCTTTTATCATTGTAGTGAAGACAGAGGGATGGAGACCCTTGTGGACTAAGATCTGCCGCTCAACCTCCAGGCCGTTAACCGTAGCCGCTGTAAGTCCTGAAAGACGAACGGGCCCTGGAGGAGCAGGTCTTTTCTTAGGGGCAGACGCCACGGGTCTTCCACTAGCATGGCCTGAATGTCCCTGTACCAGGCCCTTCTTGGCCAATCTGGTGCCACCAGTATGGCCTCCGTCCCCTGATGCCGGAGCCACTTTAGCACCCGAGCCAACAATGGGAGAGGTGGGAACAGGTACACCAATTGGAATTCCCAGGTCCAGGTGAGAGCGTCCACTGCTATCGCCCCTGTGTCTCTGGTCCGTGCACAGTACATTGCTACCTTGTGGTTCAATCGTAAAGCCATCAGGTCGATCTGAGGGAGCCCCCACAGATCCACTATGGCATCGAACACTTGAGTGTGAAGGCCCCACTCTCCCGGGTGAAGATCGTGACAACTCAGGAAGTCCGCCTCCCAGTTGTCGACTCCCGGGATAAAAATGGCAGACAGGGCCTGGACATTCTGTTCCGCCCAAGACAGAATCTTTGACGCTTCTCTCATGCAAGGCATGCTCTTGGTACCACCCTGCCGATTTATATAGGCCACAGTGGTGGCATTGTCCGACTGGACCTGTATCGCCTTGCCCTGTAACAATGGAGCTGCCTGTAACAGGGCATAGTAGACCGCCCTCAACTCCAGCTTGTTGATATGAAGGCCCGACTCCAGTGGAGACCATCGACCCTGGAGGCGGACTCCCTGTGTGACAGCTCCCCAGCCCCTCAGGCTGGCATCCGTGGTTACCAAAGTCCAGTCCTGGATCTCGAACCGTCTGCCTGCCACCACTGTAGCGAGATCCAGGTTCTTGTTGCAAGGCCAATCCTTCTGCGCATCTGCAGGGGGGAGCCGGACCACTTTGTCAGAATATCCAGTTGAAGGACCCTGGAATGGAAACGGCCAAATTGTATTGCTTCGAATGAAGCCACCATCTTGCCTAGAAGCCGGAGGCAAAGATGGATCTGTACCAGAGGAGACTGTAGGACCTCCCTGACCAGCTGTTGTATTGCACTGACCTTTTCCATCGGCAGAAAGACTCTTTGTTCCGATGTATCCAGGATCATGCCCAAGAAAACCATCCTTTGGGTCGGAACCAGTGATGATTTGGACATGTTCAGGATCCACCCGTGGTCTCTTAGCACTTGCATGGACAGATTGAGAGCACTCCTCAAAGCCTCTGCCGACCCTGCCTTTATTAGCAGGTCGTCCAGGTATGGCACGACATTCACCCTTCGATGCCTGAGTAGTGACATCATTTCCGCCATTACCTTTGTAAAAACCCGCGGGGCAGTCGACAGGCCGAAAGGCAAGGCGCGGAATTGGTAATGGTCGTTCCCCAAGGCAAACCTGAGATAGATTTGGTGTGGGGGCCAGATAGGGATGTGTAAATAGGCGTCCTTGACGTCTATAGAGGCCAAGAACTCCCCTCTCTCTAGACCGGCGATCACGGAGCGCAAGGACTCCATCCTGAACTTGAACACAGGAAGGGGTTCAGTGATTTTAGATTCAGGATGGGCCTTACTGAGCCGTCTGGCTTCGGTACCAGGAATAAGTTGGAATAATATCCCTGGCCCTGCTCCGTGCTTGGCACCGGTACAATTACCTGAGACTGAAGCAGCCTGGTAATAGCCCCCTGAAGGAGAACCTGATCCTCCTGGGATGCTGGAAGGGCCGACCTGAAGTATCTGCTGGGAGGGGGTTTGTCGAATTCCAGCCTGTAACCTAGAGAAATGAGACCCCTGGCCCAGGAATCCAGACCAGAGGCGTCCCACACATGGCTGAAATGCAACAATCGCGCTCCCACCGCGAGAGAGTCTCGTGGCGGGAAAACCCCGTCATGCTGCAGGCTTAGAGGAAGCCGCGGCATTGGGATGGTCCTGGGTGCTGGAGGAGTTGGGCTTCCTAAACTTGCCTCTGGTGCCTCTGTTGGCATTGGAGGCGCCCCTAGCTTTGGGGCGAAACCTTTTCCCACGAAAGGACTGCTGGGAAGTAGCTGTGAAGGTGCGCTTTGCTACTGTGGGAGCTGATGGAAGGAAGGTAGATTTTCCTGCCGTGGCCTTGGAAATCCAACCGTCTAATTCGCTTCCAAAAAGCCATTCTCCTGTAAAGGGAATACCCTCCACACTCTTTTTAGAGTCCACATCCGCAGACCACTGACGCAGCCACAGTGCCCGTCTGGCTGAAACCGCCATGGCTGAATTGCGTGCGTTTATTGCGCCCAATTCTTTTTGCGCCTCGCACAGGATCTTAGCGGTATCCTGAATGTGACGCAGGCTGTCGCCTATCTGAGCCACAGTCATGTCACCCAACAACCCTTCCTGAATCTGGGTTGACCAGGTATGAATGGCCTTAGCCATCCAGCAGCTGGCTAGAACTGGGCGCTGGGAGGCCCCACTAGCCGTGTATATGGACTTGAGGGTAGCTTCCAGCCTCCTGTCCGCCCCGTCCTTAAGGGTGGATACACCTGGGACTGGTAACAACACCTTTTTAGAAAGGCGGGAGACAGATGAGTCGCTACTGGTGGCTCCTCACACTTCTTCCTGCCCAAAGGTTCAAAGGGATAAGCATTAGTGAACCGCTTTGAAAGAGTAAACCTCTTATCAGGGTTCTGCCATGCAGCCCTGAAAACAGTTTCTAACTCCGCCTGCTCAGGGAAGTATACTGGCTGTTTCCTCTGAGTCATGAAGAAAGGATCACCTTCTGCGGATGCCTCCACCGGGAGATCTAAAACATCCCTGATGGCCCTGATAAGCGGTTCAGGACCATGCACTGCTGCCTCAGGGACTGGTTCCTGCAGAACCTGCTCCTCACCCTCCTCCAGTATGTCCTCATCATCATCATCTGAATCAGGGGCCATCGCAGCAGCCGGCCTCTTTTGAGGCTGTGCGGCAGGAGGAGGTACATTAAGAGTATGAAGAATATCCACCCTGGCAGCTAACATGGACAATTCCCTCTGAACCCTCTGCGTTTGCTGAGTGTTAGTGGAAAGCTGTGAAGCCACAGAATCCAACAATGTCTTTATGTTGGAGGCCCAAACAGGCTCCTGCTCGTCAGCCTGAGATGGCCCCACAAGCTGTGGGGGCACCCCACTGATCTGAGTGTCAGCACTACTGGGCTGTGGTGACATACAAGCCTCACAAGTGACTTGGGACTGTGATTTGGGCACAAACTTGGTGCTACACACCATACAAGTGAACTTTTTCACCATGATGAGACAGTACTACAGTGTACAGCAGTACAACTCAACCCCCACGCAGTCACACACGTGCACACACCACACCGCTGGATGTTAAAAACAGACTATGTGCTTGTTTTATGTGTGTCTGTAACTAATCAGTGGAGGAAAAACAGAGCAATTGAGGAACCAAGTGCACCCCTAACCTGAACTCACAGATCTGGGTGAGCTGGTAACGCTAAACACAGTGATATCAACAACACAGTGTCTAAAATAAGCCAGATAGCGCAGCAGCGCTAAATCGCTATAAAACCTGCTGTCTCTGCCGTGCTGCAAGGACCCGGATCCACCACGCCAGTGAGGAGCCCTCTGTAATGGAGTCTGGCAGCGTGTAAAGAAGCAGGAAGTAACAGCGCGTGCCCAGCAGAGCTTGGTCCCGCTCTGAGTGAAGCCCCGCCCCCCTGTACACGGAGCTGGCGCTTATATACGTTTATACTGACATATAATAAAAGGTATAATATTATATACATATACCCTGAGGGGTGTCCCTGGTGGTCCAGCGGCAGCACCCCTATGCCAGTTTCTAGACGCGGGGTTCACGCGGTCCCTGCTAGAAGGCCGCCATTACTGCCCGTCGTCTTGCCGCACCAGAAATGGCTGCGGGGTCCCCTTGTGGGACCCCCAGCCTGTACTCACCACTTGAAGTCTTCAGACCTGTAAGGGGGTGTGCGGCGGCTAGGAGGCTTGCTCGCCACAGCGCAATGCTGTGCGCTGACAAGCCCCACACAGGACCGAATTGTCCTGTAGCAGGGTCAGCTCTGCACCTGAAGAGGTCGGGGACTGACCCTTCCCCTGACACCCACGAAGCAGGACAGCTGTGTGGTCACCACAGCGCCCCAAAATAACAAACTTTGAAAATAAATGTAGAAAAACTCTGGAGCATCCAGAAGTACTGCCTCTCCTGAGGCACATTTTTCAAAACTGACTAGTGGAGGGAGATTGAGGGGAGGAGCCAGTGCACCCACACTGAAAGTTCTTTGATGTGCCTGTCTCTCCTGCGGAGGTCTCAATCCCCTATAGTAGTGAAGCCCAGTATCCCATTGGACGGTAGAGAAAATTCTTTATATGCCCCATGCAGTGTACCCTACCAGTCCTGTTGTCTGGAGCAGGAGCCTGTGTTACACTCCTGACCAAGACCAGTAAACTATAATGTCACATATAAAAATCAGTGAAATCCCACCTTACGAATTAATGTTCTCACTGGGAGGATGGATGTTTATGGCTACATAAACCTTTTCAGCTGTGCCCTTTTCAGCTGTGCGAATATGTCCAAAACCCATCGTAGCAGGTTCACCTTGGGATGATTGTTACACTGGGCACCAGTCATCGCAGGCTCAGAGGAGCCAGATACTTACTCGGCGGTGCGATGGAAAAAGGCAAATCCAGTGATAAGCTGACGTCACACTCCCTAGCCTAAAATGCTTGGGCACCCCTAGTGGTTTCCAGGACACTCCCAGATTTCTTCTTCGGCACACCTGCGTTTTTCTTAGCGCTACTACTAAATGGACAGTTACCACCACCACCAGACGCCTACTTCCTGTCAGTCACCTTGCAAACGGCATGCAACTATAAAAAGTAGCAGGATTTCATCACGGCACCACATACTGCGAACCATACACATGCGCACTGTATTGATAATTGGCTGCCATTTGAATCCGCACCCCTGCGATCAGGTCTAAATTAGGCTTATATAACGTGCGCTGATACCACTTCTCTCCATAATGGAGTGTCATATATTTACCACAGTACCTGCTGCTTTTACCCAGCACTACCGCTGTCCATGGTGCTGACTGTGGTGCAAGACATTACTGTAAATTGTTTTGTGATTGGCCCGTTCTCTATAACAAGATGGTGTCCGAAGTCCTAATAATACAAATAAAAAATAAACACTATACACTGCATTAAAATATAAACAATAAATATAAACAATAAATTACATTTGCTACAAATACTTACCAAAATATTTAAAACCACAGTATTGTTAGATACAATAATTTGACCTGAAAAGAGGTAACAATTAAAAACACCACACTTTAGGAGTTTAATCCAGAATCTTTCAGACCCCTGGAGTAACAAAAGAGATGGTATGGCCATGAGACCACTCCCCCTTTTAGTGAAGCCATACCCCCTCCCATTGCAGACACACACATTTTTTTTAGGTGCACAATTTAATCCATGCTGCCACAGATGTTGTGATAGAGTCCAGTGATTATGCACACACTACTGTTCATTTATGTCCGGAACCATGTAACCTACCAATATGTTTTTGGATTGTTGGAGGAGACTGGAGTACCCAGAGAAAACCCACTCATGCATGGGGAGAATATTCCAACTCCACAGTGAGGACTGTGGTGAGAATCAAACCAAAGAACTTGGTTACTAGACTGCCTTGCCAACCATAATTTGTTTAATTGACAAGACCTTAACCCGTTTGAGTGTCAAGTGAATTTGTCAAAATAGGTGTGAAAATTTACAAGCAAGCATTTTGTATTCATCATAATGGCCTGTAATGTTTACCTTATATACTGTAGGAAACATAGGGCAAAATTTACTAAGAATACAACTACTGTACATCTGAATAAGACTGTTATCGGTGGAGTATTTCATTTACACATTCATATTCCGGACCATAATTTACAAAGGTTGTATTTTATTTTTATACAACTTGTACTGGAATACGCTTAGTATACATTCCTACCCACAGGTAGTGATGTGCAGGCAGGAGTGGTGTGCAGGCAGGAGGTAGTATGCAGGCAGGGGGTGGTATGTAGGCAGGGGGTGGTATGCAGGCAGGGGTGGTGTGCAGGCAGCAGGTAGTATGCATGCAGGGGGTGGTATGCAGGTAGGAGGTAGTATGCAGACAGGGGGTGGTATGTAGGCAGGGTGTGGTATGCAGGCAAGGGGTGGTATGCAGGCAGGAGGTAGTATGCAGGCAGGGGGTGGTATGCAAGCAGGAGGTAGTATGCAGGCAGGGGGTGGTATGCAGGCAGGGGTGGTGTGCAGACAGGAGGTAGTATGCATGCAGGGGGTGGTATGCAGGCAGGAGGTGGTATGTAGACAGGCAGGGGGTGGTGTGCAGGCAGGGACTGGTGTGCAGGCAGGGGGTGGTATGCAGGCAGGGGGTGGTGTGGTGTGCAGGCAGGGGGTGGTATGCAGGCAGGGGGTGGTATGCAGGCAGGGGATGGTGTGGTATGCAGGCAGGGGGTGGTATGCAGGCAGGGGGTGGTATGCAGGCAGGTAGTGATGTGCAAGCAGGGACTGGTGTGCAGGCAGGGGGTGGTGTGCAGGCAGGAGGTAATATGCAGGCAGGAGGTAGTATGCAGGCCGGGGGTGGTGTGCAGGAAGGAGGTGGTATGTAGACAGGAGGTGGTATGCAGGCAGGGGGTGGTATGCAGGCAGGAGGTAGTATGCAGGCAGGGGGTGGTGTGCAGGCAGGGACTGGTGTGCAGGCAGGGGGTGGTGTGGTGTACAGGCAGGGGGTGGTATGCAGGCAGGGACTGGTGTGGTATGCAGGCAGGGGGTGGTATGCAGGCAGGAGGTAGTGATGTGCAGGCAGGTAGTGATGTGCAGGCAGGGACTGGTGTGCAGGCAGGGGTGGTATGCAGGCAGGAGGTAGTATGCAGGCAGGTAGAGATGTGCAGGCAGGGACTGGTGTGCAGGCAGGGGGTGGTATGCAGGCAGGGGTGGTATGCAGGCAGGGGGTGGTATGCAGGCAGGGGGTGGTGTGCAGGCAGGGAGTGATGTGCAGGCAGGGACTGGTGTGCAGACAGGGGGTGGTATGCAGGCAGGAGGTAGTATGCAGGCAGGTAGTGATGTGCAGGCAGGGACTGGTGTGCAGGCAGGGGGTGGTATGAAGGCAGGTAGTGATGTGCAGGCCGGCACTGGTGTGTAGGGAGGGGGTGGTATGCAGGCAGGGGTGGTATGCAGGTGGGGGTGGTATGCAGGCAGGGGGTGGTATGCAGGCAGGGGGTGGTGTGCAGGCAGGGAGTGATATGCAGGCAGGGGCTGACCTGCAAGAAATAAGTAAGGAATGGGCTATGCTAAGTAAATATGAATTTAAAATACAAGTGATGTAATAAATATTAATTATTTAATACACAAGGAAATAACAATAAAAATCATACATAATCAAATAATAGGCAGCGGTGTAGCTACGTGTCACGATGCCTGGAGCAAGGGCATGCTTCACCTCCCCCCAATTTGTAGAAGGCCTCTCCCTCCCCCCCCCCAAATGTGTAGCAGGCTGACCACCTCTTCCCCCCCCCCCCAATTTGTAGCAGCAGGCCTCCCCCCCAAAATGTGTAGCAGGCCGCTACCTCTTTTCTCCCCCCCCCCACTACATTACACTACCCGTATGCACTATCCTCCCTGTGTGATAATAAGGAACACCTTCCCGCCGATGGGGACCCGCCCACATGCTACAATCAGTTGCATAGATAGTATAAGGCAGCCCCCGCTGCTGCTTGGGGGAGCGGTGGCTGCGTGGGCGCCGGGTGGCACTGGCCAGATAATTATCTCTGAGTCTGTCACACTACACCAGGGGTGGGAAAACTCTGGCCCGCGACACCATCCGGACCGGCCCACTGCCCTCCACCCCTCTTCCTTACTGTGCCCTGGCCCCTGCCTCCCCCGCCGCATCTGTATTCGGCCAGGAGTCGGGACCGCATATCTACTAATCTGCGTCCCGGCGCCTGGCTCCTTATGAGTCAAATGTCACAAAATGGCCACCTTCTTAGAGCAGACAGTTTTTTAAGATGCTAGAGGAGGCAGCGGCGGCCTCCTCTAGCATCCTTACAAACGGTCTTCTGTAAGGAGGCGGCCATTTTGTGATGGACATTTGACTTATAAGGAGCCAGGCGCTTGTACGCAGATTAGTAGATATGCGAATACAGACGCGGCGGAGGAGGCAGGGTAAGACCGGGCGGGGAGGCAGCGTTAAATTTAGGGAGGAAGGGGGGGTGCGCCAATATTATCCAGCAGGGGGGAGGGCGCAAAAATTGGTGCTACGCCCCTGGCTACAATGTTCTATCATTGGAACAATTGACAGGAGCCCACACATGAAAAATAACCCCTGATAAACATTTTTAATCTGATTCAGCGATCCCAATTAATTTTTGATTGGGATCGCCACAAGGGGGAGCTCTCACATTAACTTTTAATTGTGACAATCATCTCCAGAACGGAGGATTCAGGTGTATGGGCCCCATTAATCTGACCTAAATGTACTCATAATCTTGTCTATAACAGGAGCAAGCTGTGTGGTGCACATGGGCTTGGGTGGGGGGGGATTGGGGAAATTGCCCCCCTAGCATTGTGTGGCTGTGCTCACTATCCTCTGCTGATTGTATTCTCTGTATGATAGTTTTACCAGGTTCAAAATTTTACACTGATTATGCTGTCTGCTACAGTCTAGATTTATGACGTACCGAGCTGCTGATGAACCTGGGTGCACTGAGATCTTTGTGAGTCAACATTAATTGTTAAACCGCCCTGAAAAGAAAAGTCTAGATTGTCCACTACAGGGGTCTCACACCGCACACCCTGCACCCATTTCTTTACACTTAAGGTGCACATACAAGGTACAATTATTGTATGCAATTTGGACTAGATTACATTTCATTGCATTGCAAAACGTATGCTAGTCCGAATTGCTTACAATAATTGTACAGTGTATGGGCACCTTATTCTGGTTCACTCGCAAAGGCAAATTCCTTCTCAAATGGACAAAACCATGTGCACTGCAGGTGGGGCAGATGTAACATGTACAGAGAGAATTAGATTTGGGTGAGTTATTTTTTTTCTGTGCAGGGTAAATACTGACTGCTCTATTTTTACACTGCAATATACCGTGCAGTAGATCTCACTTTGAAGTAAAACCCCACCCAAATCTAATTATCTGCACAAGTTACATCTGCCCCACCTGCAGTGCATATGGTTTTGTCCATTTGAGAAGGAATTTGCCTTTGCGAGTGAACCGGAATAACGGCCTTACTGATCTGAACTCCCAGCAATGCAGATGTAAATTCTGGGCAGCTCTAGTACTGCAGACCCTACCCTGTTCAGTAAAAAGGTAGGGTTACAGTCTGCAGCACCCCATTGTACCCCTGCTCCCAAACAGCCAGAGGTTTTTGGGCGGATGTGCGAGTGTTTGTGGGGAATCCCTGAGTCTAGCACCTGTATTCCAGCTTCTGTTGCTAAGGAAACGCTTATTGTGTTGAAGGCTTACAGGTTTATTTGTGCAGACTGCTATTCTTATCCCGGAAATGTACAGTGTTTATATTTATGACGTTATGCAAATTCCTAAGAATTAGAAAGAATAATGGGTATTACAGGCGCTCCAATGGGCTGTCGTCGCAATCAGCAGCAGTTAGATAGAGGGATAGTCAGTCCCTTAATACATACAGAGAGAAAATGCATAAGAACTGCACTTTCTATGAGGAATACCTTTACATTACTGCACATAGCGTGGGTTATAAAAGTTTTACACATTTATTAATACAAACTTAAACAATTAAAACAACTAAAAAGTGACCACTTTTTCATTTTCCATTTTTTCCAATGCCGGGGGAGATCCGCGGCTGATTGGCTATTCGCGCCTCCATAAAAGCACATGTCAAAGTTTAACCTGAGTGCCTATAGGTGGTTCCCATCGTAGACGCCCATGTTAAATATGGGTGTCTATGATGGCAACTGCCCATAGACGCCTAGGTTAAACTTTAACATGTGCTTCTATGGAGGTGCAAATAGCCAATCAGTTGCGGAGCTCCCCCAGAGCCCGCTGCTGATTGGCTGGAGGAGGACTCGGTGACTGACGTCACCAGCAAATCCCCCAATTTCAGCGGAGGATCTCCAAGTGTAAACAAACACTTGGGGCTTCGCCAGTACATTATGGTATCGGGACAGCGTTTCGTTTTTTTAAACCCCTGGATGCTACATGGAACGAAGAGGAAGTGACCTGTGCCGGAATGGAGGGTGAGTATCATTTCCTTCCACAGGTACCCTATAGATTCTAAATGGAGAAGAGGACGTGACCTGTGCCGGAATGGAGGGTGAGTATCATTTCCTTCCGCAGGCACCCTATAGATTCTACATGGAGAATAGGATTGGCCTATGCCGGAATGGAGGGTTAGTATAATTTCCTTCCGCAGGTAACCTATAGATTCTACATGGAGAAGAGGACGTGACCTGTGCCGGAATGGATGGTGTTTATCATTTCCTTCCACAGGTACCCTATAGATTCTACATGGAGAAGAGGACTGGCCTACAGTGGATTTTCGACTATTGGTTAAGTCAGGGGTTCCCAATCTTTTTCGAATCACGGCACCCTAGAGTATCACAATTTTTCCACGGCACCCCTAGGCGCCAAAAAATATATATAAAATTAAGTAGATTGTGTTTATATGTGCTTCTTAGGTTCAGTTATGGTTTAAAGGGCAGGATTTGCTTCTGATTGTACATATATTTTATGATTGGCAGCCACCAGCACTGGTTTTGTCCATAAATAATTGATCATAAATAATTTGAATTGGTCCTGGACCACCAACCCGCGGCACCCCTGAAAGTGTCCCGAGGCACCCCAGGGAGCCACGGCACACAGTTTGGGAACCACTGGGTTAAGTTGTAGAACTACAATTACCAGCAGGCCCTTTAATGCTCCACATGTTAAGACTTGTGGTTCTCCAAGTCCCTGCATGTGGGGGAGGCTTCATGGGGCCTGTAGTTCCACAGCTGAACCCAATATTTTCAGATTCTAAATTTACACAGTAATATCAGCCCTGTGCCCAGGGACACAGCGGACAGCCCCTGGCTTCAGCCCATGAGCCTGGTGCTGGTTATAGTAATACGGTGGGACCCCAACTCTTTAAAGTTAAAGGTAAAAGTCGACATGAGTATTTCACAATATCTGTCAACATGGATGCGTACTCTCTCGAGTATCAGAAATGGACAAATCATCTCAATAAAAAAATTGGGAGAATCGCACGTCCTGTGTCAACTACTGCCATGTTGACAAGTTGCTTGTGTCAACATTTTGTCAATGTTGATCTAATGTATGTATCTAACTTTTTGACCGTTCATTTGCCGGTTGGCCAGTATCTGCTTCTCAGTAGAGAGATCATGTTCCTGCTGCCCTCGGCAGTATGGTGGAAGCAGCGTTCACACGGCTACAAAATAACACTAACTAGAGTTCCAAACAGGCAGCCCAAAGGCTATATTGCAGTGCCAGTTAAATGGGGCAGGGGCACTGAGTGTATTGGGGGTGGGTACAGATTAGGCCCCTTATTCTGGTCGCAGACTTGGGAGTCCACCAAACACCACCCGCACCCCGCCATCCATTCAATGGTTGCCGACCATCTAATCGTTTTGCAGACCTCTGTGGTGTCTCAGATCTGAGCGGGCGCCCTGTGCGGGAGGCAGGCTGATGTCAGTCAATGTCAATCCGCTGATGTCAGCTGCCTGCACCCCGCACCTGCGTCATCGGGGAATTACCTGGGCGTTCCCATGGGCGCATCCCCCGGCCCGCCGCCCCATGCCCCCACTGTTGTGCGCGAGCGCCCAGCGAATAGTCTATTCGCCGTCGCCACTTGCACACAGCGGCTGCACGTAAATGACTGTATAATCGCTCCCCTGAGAGTACATATAGGGGATCGTGTAAATCAGAATAGGGGCCAATATGAGAAGTGCGGGAGGTCCTATCAGTGTTACCTTACGATGCCACAATCGTGCCGCCCTCGGTAAGCACATTTGTTACAGCCACTGTCACACCACTCCAGTCTGCGCAGCCCTGATCCAGAGCAAACAAACTGAATAACATTATTTCACTGGAGTTGAATCTTGAAAAGTACAACAGTACCACGATGTATTTACAGTTGTGTAATAATTGTGTCACAGGCAGCCGGTGCCCCGGGTCAGCTCTCTGGTCCATGGCAGAGGTCCAGGCTTCCTGCAGCCCATGCCAGACGTGTTTAGTCCTCCTCCTTCAATGCAGGGTCTCCTGTCACAGGACAGAGTTGCCGGGTTCAGGGCCGTGGCGCTGAGCGCGGCAGCAGCGGGCAGAGTGTTCAGCGGCACTGCCTGGCCCAGGGGGACAGTGTGGTTTTTTTTTTTAGGCAGCGCTCCACTCAAAAAAAATTGCCCAGTGGCGAGCGCTACCTTAAAAAAAAAGGGGGTTAATACTAATCTTATAGGTACTAACACATGCAATTAGTATTGTAAAATATAGGAAGTAACAGTGTTCTGTGCGATTCCCAGCCTTCATTGGGAGTCATGGTCCCGGCGCCTGTACTATACAAATGACAGTGCCGGGACGGCGCATGCCCAGTACCGATATAGGCAATAATTCTGCACGGCAGCCCGCACAAAGGCGTCCCGGAGGGAGGGAACACCTCCCAATTGGACTGCCTCAGTGACTGGCAGGTCGGACTTCCAATAGGAAGTCCCTGCCAGTCACAGTGTAGGCAGTGCAGTCTCACAGACTGGCTTCACTACAGTGGCGGATTTTACCTGGGGGTGCTGCAGCCCTGCATCCCATAGGTAAAAACCGCCACTGAACAAAACTCATGTCGACCCAGTAACTATCAATTATGTCCCCGTCGATCTAACACTTGCATTTAACTTTCGTTACTATAAATCTAGACGCTCTTTAGGAGTCTAACTAGATGTGCACGACCATGGGTAGTATTCAATGCCGCTCGCCGCGGCCTCTTGCCCTATTCAACATTCTGGGGGAATCCTCACTGTCATAGGACGGCGAGGATTCCCCCAAACAGCGAGACCCGTGGCTAATGCAGCGAACCCACTGTATTTAGCCGCGAGTCTCGCTGCTTCTGCAGCCTCACACGCCAATTCCCCCTCGCTCAAAAACACGGAGCGAGGAGGAATTGGTGTATGGGGGGGTGAGTTGAATACTGACAGGGTGAGCGATGCCTGCTCGCTGTCACCGCTCACCCACAGCATTGAATAGACCCCCAAGAGTGGTCCACCACATGATTGTCGATCTAGATGCCGTTGTTCCTCTATACCATAACCGGCTTTTTTAGGGTAATGCCAGCAAACGTTCAGCGTCCTGAGCATAGTACATATGGGAAATGCAGCCAAAGTCTGAAAATGGGCTTCACCCCCATCAGAGGAGTATCACATAATGCCGATTGTAAAGTGCAACGGAATCTGCTGCGCTATATATAAGACACTGTAACAGAATCTGCTGCGCTATATAAGACACTGTAACAGAATCTGCTGCGCTATATAAGACACTGTAACGGAATCTGCTGCGCTATATAAGACACTGGCCCTTATTCTGGTTGGTGCGGCCGGAGCCGCACACGGTGCTCCGGCCGCACAAACCAATCCCCGCCCACGAGACGGATCGCCACGGCCGTCCGTACACGGACGGCTGGCGATCCGCATAAAAATGGTGGAGGCGTACGCCTCCACCATGGTGGGAGCTGCCCCCTGCATTCGATGGTCGTCGACCATCGAAGGCAGGTCCGCACGCCCCAGCAGCTCCCGCAAGCTGAGACCACACGGACAATCGTCCGTGTGCTAGCTTGTATGGGGGCTGAGAGCTGACATCCGGCGACGTCAGCTTTCCGCCCCCATGAGTTGCGTCATACCCTCATTACCATGCATACGCCCCGCGTTTGCATGGGAACGCCCATGAAACGCGGGGCGTACACATAGGGAAATGAGGGTATGAAGCCCCTCACGCCCCTATACGCCCCCTTTGCGGCGGACGAAATACGTCTGCGGCGAAGGGGGCTGCACATGCGCAGATTGACCTCTGCGCATGTGCAGAATAAAAACATCGGCGGTACGGCCGCACGCGGGCCGTACCGTCCGAATTAGAATAAGGGCCACTGTAACAGAATCTGCTGCGCTATATAAGACACTGTAACAGAATCTGCTGCGCTATATAAGACACTGTAACGGAATCTGCTGCACTATATAAGACACTGTAACGGAATCTGCTGCGCTATATAAGTCACGCTATATAAGACACTGTAACGGAATCTGCTGCGCTATATAAGACACTGTAACGGAATCTGCTGCGCTATATAAGAACCTGTAACGGAATCTGCTGCGCTATATAAGAACCTGTAACGGAATCTGCTGCGCTATATAAGAACCTGTAACGGAATCTGCTGCGCTATATAAGACACTGTAACGGAATCTGCTGCGCTATATAAGAACCTGTAACGGAATCTGCTGCGCTATATAAGACACTGTAACAGAATCTGCTGCGCTATATAAGACACTGTAACGGAATCTGCTGCGCTATATAAGACACTGTAACAGAATCTGCTGCGCTATATAAGACACTGTAACGGAATCTGCTGCACTATATAAGACACTGTAACGGAATCTGCTGCGCTATATAAGTCACGCTATATAAGACACTGTAACGGAATCTGCTGCGCTATATAAGACACTGTAACGGAATCTGCTGCGCTATATAAGAACCTGTAACGGAATCTGCTGCGCTATATAAGACACTGTAACGGAATCTGCTGCGCTATATAAGACACTGTAACGGAATCTGCTGCGCTATATAAGACACTGTAACGGAATCTGCTGCGCTATATAAGGCACTGTGACAGAATCTGCTGCGCTATATAAGACACTGTAACGGAGTCTGCTGCGATATATAAGTCACTGTAACGGAATCCGCTGCGCTATATAAGACACTGTAACGGAATCTGCTGCGCTATATACAGTAAGACACTGTAATGGAATCTGCTGCGCTATATAAGTCGCGCTATATAAGACACTGTAACGGAATCTGCTGCTCTATATAAGACACTGTAACGGAATCTGCTGCGCTATATAAGTCGCTGTAACGGAATCTGCTGCGCTATATAAGACACTAACGGAATCTGCTGCGCTATATAAGACACTGTAACGGAATCTGCTGCGCTATATAAGACACTGTAACGGAATCTGCTGCGCTATATAAGACACTGTAATGGAATCTGCTGCGCTATATAAGTCGCTGTAACGGAATCCGCTGCGCTATATAAGTCGCGTTATATAAGACACTGTAACGGAATCTGCTGCGCTATTTAAGACACTGTTACGGAATCTGCTGCGCTATATAAGACACTGTAATGGAATCTGCTGCGCTATATAAGACACTGTAACGGAATCTGCTGCGCTATATAAGACACTGTAACAGAATCTGCTGCGCTATATAGGACACTGTAACGGAATCTGCTGCGCTATATAAGACACTGTAACGGAATCTGCTGCGCTATATAAGACACTGTAACGGAATCTGCTGCGCTATATAAGTCGCTGTAACGGAATCCGCTGCGCTATATAAGTCGCGTTATATAAGACACTGTAACGGAATCTGCTGCACTATATAAGACACTGTAACGGAATCTGCTGCGCTATATAAGACACTAACGGAATCTGCTGCGCTATATAAGACACTGTAACGGAATCTGCTGCGCTATATAAGACACTGTAACAGAATCTGCTGCGCTATATAAGACACTGTAACGGAATCTGCTGCGCTATATAAGTCGCTGTAACGGAATCCGCTGCGCTATATAAGTCGCGTTATATAAGACACTGTAACGGAATCTGCTGCACTATATAAGACACTGTAACGGAATCTGCTGCGCTATATAAGACACTGTAACGGAATCTGCTGCGCTATATAAGACACTGTAACGGAATCTGCTGCGATATATAAGACACTGTAACGGAATCTGCTGCGCTATATAAGACACTGTAACGGAATCTGCTGCGCTATATAAGTCGCTGTAACGGAATCCGCTGCGCTATATAAGTCGCGTTATATAAGACACTGTAACGGAATCTGCTGCGCTATATAAGACACTGTAACGGAATCTGCTGCGCTATATAAGACACTGTAACGGAATCTGCTGCGCTATATAAGACACTGTAACGGAATCTGCTGCGCTATATAAGACACTGTAACGGAATCTGCTGCGCTATATAAGACGCTGTAACAGAATCTGCTGCGCTATATAAGACACTGTAACGGAATCTGCTGCGCTATATAAGACGCTGTAACGGAATCTGCTGCGCTATATAAGACACTGTAACGGCATCTGCTGCGCTATATAAGACTCTGTAACGGAATCTGCTGCGCTATATAAGACGCTGTAACTGAATCTGCTGCGCTATATAAGAAACTGTAACGGAATCTGCTGCGCTATATAAGAAACTGTAACTGAATCTGCTGCGCTATATAAGAAACTGTAACTGAATCTGCTGCGCTATATAAGAAACTGTAACGGAATCTGCTGCGCTATATAAGACACTGTAACGGAATCTGCTGCGCTATATAAGAAACTGTAACTGAATCTGCTGCGCTATATAAGAAACTGTAACTGAATCTGCTGCGCTATATAAGAAACTGTAACGGAATCTGCTGCGCTATATAAGACGCTGTAACGGAATCTGCTGCGCTATATAAGACACTGTAACGGCATCTGCTGCGCTATATAAGACTCTGTAACGGAATCTGCTGCGCTATATAAGACGCTGTAACTGAATCTGCTGCGCTATATAAGACGCTGTAACTGAATCTGCTGCGCTATATAAGAAACTGTAACGGAATCTGCTGCGCTATATAAGAAACTGTAACTGAATCTGCTGCGCTATATAAGAAACTGTAACTGAATCTGCTGCGCTATATAAGAAACTGTAACGGAATCTGCTGCGCTATATAAGACACTGTAACGGAATCTGCTGCGCTATATAAGAAACTGTAACTGAATCTGCTGCGCTATATAAGAAACTGTAACTGAATCTGCTGCGCTATATAAGAAACTGTAACGGAATCTGCTGCGCTATATAAGACGCTGTAACGGAATCTGCTGCGCTATATAAGACACTGTAACGGCATCTGCTGCGCTATATAAGACTCTGTAACGGAATCTGCTGCGCTATATAAGACGCTGTAACTGAATCTGCTGCGCTATATAAGACGCTGTAACTGAATCTGCTGCGCTATATAAGACGCTGTAACAGAATCTGCTGCGCTATATAAGACACTGTAAATAAATAATAAACCAGTGACATTACAAAATATCCAATACCTAACCCTGGGGTAGCCAACCCTAGTCCTCGAGAGCTACCAACAATGCTTGTTTTGCAGGTCTCCTCACAGAATCATTAGTGAGGTAATTAGCTCCATCTGTGTATCTTTTAAAATGTGTCAGTGATTACTGAGTGCAGCTGTGCAGCAGCTAGGTTTTCTGGAAAATGTGAACTGTTGGTAGCTCTCGAGGGCTAGGGTTGGCTACCACTGAGTCCTAACCCATGAGATCAGATAAAGGGCCGGATCTATTCTGGTGCAAGACTGATGTATTTTAGCTTGTAAATGATCCCCCCTTTAATAAAAACCTGAGTTCAGTCAGCATCCCACCCGGCTGCCAGATCGCACCTCAATACATCCAACCCAAAGGGTCAGAGGGCACATTAGTCAGCTGTAGGTATGGTTGCATCACATCATTTAACCCTTTCAGTGCCAACATCTCTGTGAGAGATGTGCAAAATATCCACCCCCCCCAAAAAAATGCCAGCGTCGCTCACATTTGTTAGATAAATTCAAATACAAAATATAGGTCCTTATTCACATCTGATCACAGTACAAATTTGTTCTCAAAATGGGTCATTAGTTCGACAATGTCCAGGTCGACCGTCAAAAGGTCGACAGTGGGTTTTTCACTGTTTTTTTTACCCGAATGTCAACACAGTCAACATGGACACAGTTTAAAGTGCACCGCATCCCCTCGTTGCGCTCGCGATGCATTATTCTCCCACCACACCCTAGGGCAGGCTTTCCCAACCACGGTCCTCAAGGCACACCAACAGTGCAGGTTTTGTAGATATCTAGGCTTGAGCACAGGTGACTTAATTAGTACCTGAGGGATTCTGATTAAAGCATCTGTGCTGAAGCCTGGATATCACTAAAACCTGCACTGTTGGTGTGCCTTGAGGACCGTGGTTTGGAAAGCCTGCCCTAGTGGATGGTAGGGCATGAACTACTGCCTGCTGGTACATGCCAGCTCAAAAAACAGTGAAAAACCCCATGTCGACCTTTTAACTGTCGACCTAGGCACTGACGAACTAATGACCTGTCAAACTAACGACCTGTCTAACTATTGACCTTTCGACCTCGAACCATGTCAACCTTTTCCCATGTTGACCTAGACCCTTGTCGACCTTGTCCCATGTTGACCTAGACCCATGTCGACCTTTTCCCATGTCAACCTAATGACTGTCATCATCCCTTTAGGAGGCTGCACATGGGGTTACAGTGGGGACACAATGACACGATTAGTCAACAACGAGTCCCCTTGAACACCTCCACCCTCGATGAGAAGGGGAGGGGGGTAATATTATATGTAATATATATATATATATATATATATATATATATTTATTAAAAAAGTACATTTATGAAGATACAAGCAGTATCTGTTCATTGCACTGTTGGTGCCCTATTCTCTCTCCCTCTTATCTCTTTTACAAAAAAAGAAAACATTGAGTAACAAGTAAATATTAGGAAATGAAGAACAACTAGATTTAAATCCCCGAACCTGGCCTGAACCCGTTCCAGGAACTGCTGATATAATACAAAGGCTTCATTCACCCCCAGACAATAGCACTGCAGACTGTTAATCTGTTAAATAACATTTTAATGTTCTTTTCCTTTTATTGTTTTACCGATTACAATAGTAGTGAATGGCAGCCATTACAAACACAGAGAATTAGCCTATTGCAATTTAAACAAAAAGTGCAGCGTTGCTAACAAATAAGAATGAGGAAATGAATGAATGGGAGCTTATTGGGGAATTTCCCATTGAGACGCTACCGTGTGACTTACAGCAATAATAACGAGGAAATGTTTAATGTGAGGCCAGTGATCCTGTTTGTGAGACCTTCCCCAAATCCCCACAGCAGCTTTGTGCGGGGGATTCAGTTAGCTGCTATCTAACTGGCCAATCGGCAGTCCACATCATGTAGGCGTATTCTGCTAGCACCTCCATTGGCTATCAGCAGAATGAGACCCTGTGCAAAAGATCCCGAGACTGGTTCCTACAGTCTTCGTTGGTCATTGAACCTGCCCTTGTATCTTTCCTAATGCAGTTTTATGGGGGAAAGTCAAGTGAAGGTACATACTGTAGAACATGCATGTCCAATCTGTGGCCCTCCAGCTGTTGTGAATCTACACATACCAGCATGCCTTGCCATGGTTTTATATGAAGAGATGACACAGACTAGAGATGGCCAAAACGGATCATTAAGCTGAGCCGGGACCCGACAGATCTCTCAGTGAAAAGATATGGATCTTTGAGACTGATCCACGGCTCGCTTTAAAAGAAAAGGGGAATATACCTGACCGTGTAAAAACACTGATCGATGGCTGGGTGTAGAATCGCCATCGATGGCAACCATCGATGGTGTCTGCACCGATGGCCATCCCTGGCAGCAGCAGCTAATCTTTCTATCACTTGTAGTCACAGCACTGTACTCAGTCTCCAGAGGTAGTACATCTCAGCTGCCACAGGTGGCAGCACTAAGATCAAGAAAATGCATTGCAATGGAAAACGAAAGTGAAACGGATCACCTTTTGGGGCTCAGCGGCTCACTCGTTCTTGGATTGGGATCCGTTCAAAAGATCCGGTTCGTTCACGGCCGTTCCATCTCTAGTATGGCCCTCACGAGTGGTGACCACGGATGAAGCCCATCTGGTGACCATTGGTATTGATAGTTTATAGGTCATGAGCGCAAACTTTCATAGAAAGCACTGACCATACAAGAGGATGAGAAACCCGTAGTGGCGTAGCTAGGGCACCGCAGCCACAGAGTGGAAAAGAGTAGGGTGGAACCGGGAAAGAAAAGGAGACGAGAGAGAGAGGTGAGACATGGGGAGGGGGGTGAGAGAGGTGTGGTGAGGGAAGAGCATTGGAGAGATGGGTGGAGCTAGATGAGAAAAGGTGAGAAGAAAGAGAGGGGTTTTAGACAGACATGTGTAGTGGGAGCGAGAGAGGGTGAGGGAGAGAGAGTAGGGGGAGAGAGAAAAATAGTGGATGCAGGAAAAGAGAGAGAAGAGGGGAGGGTAGCAGGGCTTTGAAATATTTAAGACAGGCATTACTTTTTTAATGCCAAAGCATACCTCCCATCATCTGTGGTCCTGGAAAAGGGACACTCGTGCGGCCTATGAAAAAGGGGGGCATGGTTTTGTGGGATAATGCGTCCTCAGACAACGCCCCCATATTATATAATAACACCCTGAATATTTAATGTGAGATATATTGCTAAAAGTTATTTATTGGTGGTATAATATATAAAAAAGTACCTTTCACAGAAAGGATTTACTAGCTAATATTCCTCTTAGAGGGAGAAAATGCATATTAAAGTGTAACGCCCCTCTTAGAAAATGGACTCTTCTAAATGGTATACTCTGTGGCAGAAAACTGTGGACTGTACTATTTCCCTAGCTTCCGAGGGGAGGACATTTGTCTTTAAAATGTATATATTTTAATAAAGTTGGGGTGCTCGAGACTAGAGCGGGACCCCTGCTCGCCCAATAGAAGGTTATAAAAGGGGGTGCTGGGAGGGAAGCACAGTAGAGATGGGCAAAGTGACTCATTAAAGAGAGCGGGGAGCAAAAGAGCGTTCAGTGCAGTGGCGTAACAATAGCGCCACAGACCCCCACGATAGCGGGGAGGCACTGAGTAATGTGGGTGCCGGGGTTTGCGGGAGCTATTTTTATGTTGACCTGACCTGCCTAATACTGCCACCTCTTTCGTGGCCGGGAGCCGGGACCTACTTTGTCTGCTTCCCGGCGCTCCTATCCTCCTCCTAGCTCCTTATGACAAAATGTCCCTCAAAAAATGGCCGCCCCCCTTACAGCAGACAGTATTTAGGATGCTAGATGCAGTGGCCTCCTCTAGCATCCTTCAAAACGGTCTGCTGTAAGGGGGCGGCCATTTTTTAAAGGGACATTTTGTCATAAGGCCTCGGCGCCCGGAGGAGGCTAGGCGTAGATCTGTGGTCCCGACTCCCGGCCACGAACGCGGACAGGTAAGACAGAGGGGAGAGAGAGTGGGGGGGGGGGGGGCGGACGGACGGGTGAGGGGGGAGGGGGCGCCAACATTTTGCGGCGGGGGGAGGGGGCGCAAAATTTGGCGCTTCCCTACTGGTTCAGTGCAAAGATCCTGTTCTTTTGGGTGCCTCACTGGCATATATTCAATGCCGTGGGCGAGCGGTGACTGCGAGCAGGACTTTTTGCTCGCAGTCACCGCTCACCCTGTCAGTATTCAACTGACCCCCCTCATTCACAAATTCCCCCTCGCTCCGTTTTTTGAGCGAGGGGGAATTTGCGAATGTGTTTCCAAAAGCTGCGAGAGCCGAG
Source organism: Crinia signifera (assembly GCF_055691185.1). Lineage (NCBI taxonomy): Eukaryota > Metazoa > Chordata > Amphibia > Anura > Myobatrachidae > Crinia > Crinia signifera. Next base: position 308,706,640 of record NC_139220.1, on the reverse strand, counting down.
GCTAATTACAGCGAGTTTGCTGCACTAGCCGCGGCTCTCGCAGTTTAGGGGAATCCTCGCCGTTCTGTGACTGCGAGGATTCCCCCGGAACGTTGCATAGTGCGAGCGGCCGGCGCGGGGGTTAAACTGCGAGGAACACTGGTTTTCTGTGATCCTCGCAGTTTAACCCCCTCGCCGGCCGCTCGCACCGGCATTGAATATGTGTAACTGACTCACTTTGGGGGAAAAAATGCTTATTTACGGTTTGAGTGTACTAAGTGTAGTTTCTGTTCGTTTTATTTACATTTCAATTGATTCTAGTGATGTAAAGGGAATTTCATACATTAATCTCACAGGTGGTTATTTTCACTTATTTTTATATTTATCCTGCCGATACCGATAATATCCCATATGCCACCGGCCGGTCCCACTTGTCCGATAAAGCCGCTAAAATGATTATCTCCACAGTGTCAGGCCTCAATGTGTCCAAACCACACACACAGGTGTGTAATTTAAGCCAGACGGGGGGGACCATTTGACGTATGGGCAGTACGGACGGTGTAATGGTTAGCATTACTGCATCACAGCGTTGAGGTCATGGGTTCCATTCCCACCATGGCTCTAACTGTGCGGAGTTTGCATATTCTCCCCGTGTTTGCGTGGGTTTCCTCCGGGCACTCCGGTTTCCTCCCACAATCCAAAAATACACTGGTAGGCTCCCCAAAAAATTAACCCTAGCATGTCTGTGTGCGTGTACATGTGGTAGGGAATATAGATTGTAAGCTCCACTGGGGCAGGGACTGATGTGAGTGTCCAAATATTCTCTGTAAAGCGCTGCGGAATATGTGTGCGCTATATAAGAAACTGAAAAATAAATTTGGTACCAGACAATGATGTAGCACACGGCTGTTAGTGGTCACTGGTGTAATAGAGGTGTCATACACCAGGAAGTAAAGCAAGTGGTAGACACAGACAGATGGAGCCAAGATCACTGGGGGCCAGATGCACTAAGCTTTAAAAGTGATAAAATGGAGAGTGATAAACCACCATCCAATCAGCTCCTACCTGACGTGTCACAGACTGTGTTTGAAAAATGTCAGGAAGGAGCTGATTGGCTGGTGATACAGGCACATGTACAACTTTACAGGCCAACCATGTGCCTTTTTATCCAAAATTCACACAGAATACCACAGGGGTAATTCCACCCAGTTCTCTCCAACCAATTAGGGCCTCCTTCATACTCCGGCTCCTGCCGGAGGGCGAAAACCCGCACGGCCAGGGAGCCGTGCCGCACACAGTAGATTATCATGGAAGGGATGGCCACAGCCCGGCAGCCGTCCCTTCCAGTGGCGGGGTCCGGCGGCAACCGTGCGGCCATGCCGTGGCCGTCCCGTGTGAATGGGCACAATAGTGCCCATTCACAACTACTGAGTGCGGCACGGCTTCCTGGCCGTGCGGGATTTCGCCGTCCGGCAGGAGCCGGGGTATGTGAAACCGGCCTATACCTTAGAGGTTCGAATATCAATCAGACCATCTTGCAATGCATAAATAAATCAAGATTACATGCCAAAAAGATGAATCCAATTTCCTTAGAATATTGAACTTCCAAGAAAGGTGGAGATCATTTGATTATCTCCTGGACACCTTACATAAAGAAACACAGAAGTCTCCTGTTACTACAAACACCTCACACACAGGACGGCAACCACCCAGCCCACTACCTTCTGTGCAGTGGTCACTCACCAGACATTCTTCTAGGAAGTAACAATAATAATAATAGTAATAATTTTCCTCGTCACAGAATCTGCTGTATTCCTTCCTCCGGGCCTCACCCCACAGCAGCACTGCAGCAGGAACCTGTCCCAGCTCAGTGCTGCTCATACAAACACATTTTTAAACCTGTCAAGCGCTCACTATTTTGTAAAGATTTTGCCACAGAACAGGGATTAAACCCTTCAGTGCCATGGCGTCCATTTTGTCCATGTGGGACAGGGTCTCCGGCCACAGCGAGGATGACTTGTTTTCGGCGAGGATTTCCAAAAAACAAGCCCTATTCGCCGTTTAACCCCCTTGCCAGAGATTGTCTGTCTTCTCCAAGGAGGCAGCCATTTTTGAAAAGGCCGCCAACGACAGAATGTGCGTGCGGCCTGCTGTGAGTTGGAGGCTGGACGCGGTGGTGGGGTTTGTATGGAATATTCTGATTGTTATTATTCATGCGATACCAGTGTTTATTTGATATTGTTTCCATGCAGTGTTACTTGTTTTTCCATGTGGGGAAAATGTGTTTTTTTTTTTTTTCATGTGTGGTCAATGTTTATTTATTTTTACTGTTTCCACGCAATGCTTTTCATTTTCTGTAGGGCCAACATGTTACATATTTTAAGTGGGGCCAATGCTTATTTTTATTGGAATGTTTCACTGCAGGGTCATTGTGTTACTTTCTTCCATGTGGGTCCAATGTTTAAAGAAAAGAGAAAGACTGTCATGAGTGTGGCGCACTCGAGAAAGAGAAAATTGTTTGTTATAAAAATTAACTTTTAATATTTATTTTTAAAATGGCGACATATAAAACACAACATACATGGGTAGAAATTGGGATAAGAATAAAAAGGAAAAAAGGAGAATTTTTCCTACTTAGTGAACCCCGCTATCCCTCAATTCACTGATTGGTCTATATCAATTGGGTTTGTGCACATTCCGTATCATTTATTGTTCTCACTGTGGAGTAAGTACGTGCGTGCACTGGTCTCACAATCCTCATTAGTTTGTGGAATATGTGGATCCCCTTGAAATTTGATCTCATATAATTGAATGCATTTTGGTTCGAAATCTCCTGGTGTGTACCCAGTGTTTTTACAATAAATTGGTTACACCCCTCATTGTTTGTGGTAATTCTTTAGGTGACAAATAATATTGTTGCTGCAAGTCTACAAAGAGACCTCGTCGACACAATGAATTGCCTTTCTGTCCGATAGGTGTTATATACTGTCACATTGAAGGCGTGTGGATTTATAGGTCAAAAATCCTCAGTTATGTCAGGTATCCCTACTAAGTGGGTCTCCTTAAATACTGTCTGTATGACCTAATGCGTCTTTAACAGAAATTGCCTGGTGTGTGCATACATAGGCAAAATTGATTAAAGGTGGGTGTGGCAATTTATTGTTTATTAGTAAAAACCACTATCTCTGCAGGCCTGTGGGGGAGCGTATTATAAAGATGTAAATAGGGTATAAGCAACAGTCCAACAGTACATGTCATACATACGCTAAAGAGCCGGGTTCACTGCGTGCGATCACCCGCTGCTATAGGTAAAGGACACACAGCACTAATATTGGTGCTTTTTAGGCTGGAATTGCCTGATGTGTGTCTATTTGTACTGGTGTGGATTAATATGGTATCTTTATTGATACGACCTGTTAGTTTATGACACAATAATAACTCAATAAATTGTTGCAAAATGTCTATAAACAAATTAGATACATATATTTAGCTGGAAATACTGCTTATACGTATTTGGAGTCAGAATCGCTCATAGCAGTGAAAACTGCTATAGACTATACCCAGAGGGCACTTGTCCCAGGTGTACTTTGGGCTAATCAGGCTAAATCGCTTAGTGTGTGTTCACATTCAATCTTGGAATAGATTGCTTGGTAATTATCACTTTTATTTAGCAAGTTGCCACTTTAGAAATAGCAGGTAATGTTTTGCAGGTCTGCAGGAAGATTCTCACAACACAAATGAGATTTTTCCTTTTAGGTGTAACACTCTATTTGCATGATGCATAGATAATGTTATCTGAATTACTGCTGAGATCTACACATAGGAGATATTTCGTTTAATATATATATGTCGGAGTGAAGGGGAAAAGACACCGCAGTAGAGCCGTCACACCGCGACTCTCCCTGCCAGTGTCAAACCCCACTCCGTGTTGACGCTTGTGGAGTGAGACAGAGAGTCAGGTACTGGTTCAGTATCACAGCAAGGTTGCTGGCTGCTATGCAGCAGGAAGTCAGGAGTACGTGGTCAGGGTCTGACCCCACGGCCCCGGTCAGTACTGTCTCTAATGCTGTCGACACGGTACGCAACTGTTACAGATCAAAAAATATACATTTCATGGGGAAGGGATAGAGGGGATTTAACACACCTGGGGCGAAATGTAATAGGGTGCGATTTTTTAGACTAAAAAAAAATCGCACCAAATCGCACCTTTAAAAATCGCATTTTTTGCCGCGAATTCGCATATGTAATGAGATGCGAATTAGCGGCAAAAAAATGCGATTTGCCGCGATTTGCCGCGATTTTTAGTCATGAAAATGTGCGCATTTTCAGTCATGAAAATGTGCGCATTTTTATAAATGCGCTTTTGTGCAAAAAAAAAAAAGTTAAAAAAAAAACGGCGTGGGGTCCCCCCTCCTAAGCATAACCAGCCCCGGGCTCATTGAGCCGGACCTGGTTCCAAAAATACGGGGGAACAAAAAGCATAGGGGTCCCCCGTATTTCTGAAACCAGCCCCGGACTCTTGGACCGGTCCTGGTTCCAAAAATACGGGGGACAAAAAATCTGGGGGTCCCCCGTATTTTGAAACCAGCACCGGGCTCCAACAGCCCGCGGTGTCATGCCACAGCCGGGGGACACTTTTTATACAAGGTCCCCCGGCCAAAACATGAGCACCGTGGCTGGTCAGCCTTGGACGGGGTACCTGGAGGAGTGGGGACCCCCCCAATAAAGGGGTCCCCCCCCCCCAAGCTTCACCCGTCCAGGGCTGAAGCCCGGGGCTGTCACCGGCGTCCGTGGCCAGTGGACGCCGGCCTGATAGGGTTAAATCCATCATACATATCATTACATTGCTTTTTACCGGCGAACTACAAGTGCCAGCAGACCTCCCCCGCATGCTGGGACTTGGAGAACCACAAGTCCCAGCATGCAGGGCATTAATGGGCCCGCTGGGACTTGTAGTCCACCTGTAAAAAGAATGTTTATAAAAAACACACACACAGAGAAGTACAAGTTTATTACACACACACACCTCAATTTTACACAGCATACTTACCATTCCTGGATCCAGCGCTGGTCTGGCTGCTTTACAGCCGGCTCCCCCCGCACTGACAGGCAGCGGGGAGAACCGCTTTCTCCGTTGCCTGTCACCGGCTTTCTCCGTAGCTTCTGTAGCTCTGTCCCAGTGCTACAGAGGCTGAGAGCGTGATTGGCTGAGCTACAGTATGCGTCTCCATGGAGACGCATAGCTCAGCCAATCAGGACTGAGCTATGCGTCTCCATGGAGACGCATACTGTAGCTCAGCCAATCACGCTCTCAGCCTCTGTAGCACTGGGACAGAGCTACAGAAGCTACGGAGAAAGCCGGTGACAGGCAACGGAGAAAGCGGTTCTCCCCGCTGCCTGTCAGTGCGGGGGGAGCCGGCTGTAAAGCAGCCAGACCAGCGCTGGATCCAGGAATGGTAAGTATGCTGTGTAAAATTGAGGTGTGTGTGTGTAATAAACTTGTACTTCTCTGTGTGTGTGTTTTTTATAAACATTCTTTTTACAGGTGGACTACAAGTCCCAGCGGGCCCATTAATGCCCTGCATGCTGGGACTTGTGGTTCTCCAAGTCCCAGCATGCGGGGGAGGTCTGCTGGCACTTGTAGTTCGCCGGTAAAAAGCAATGTAATGATATGTATGATGGATTTAACCCTATCAGGCCGGCGTCCACTGGCCACGGACGCCGGTGACAGCCCCGGGCTTCAGCCCTGGACGGGTGAAGCTTGGGGGGGGGGGACCCCTTTATTGGGGGGGGTCCCCACTCCTCCAGGTACCCCGTCCAAGGCTGACCAGCCACGGTGCTCATGTTTTGGCCGGGGGACCTTGTATAAAAAGTGTCCCCCGGCTGTGGCATGACACCGCGGGCTGTTGGAGCCCGGTGCTGGTTTCAAAATACGGGGGACCCCCAGATTTTTTGTACCCCGTATTTTTGGAACCAGGACCGGTCCAAGAGTCCGGGGCTGGTTTCAGAAATACGGGGGACCCCTATGCTTTTTGTTCCCCCGTATTTTTGGAACCAGGTCCGGCTCAATGAGCCCGGGGCTGGTTATGCTTAGGAGGGGGGACCCCACGCCGTTTTTTTTTTTATAAAAACACTTTTACACATTTTTATTAACAGAACCATGCACAGATCTCAATGATCTGTGCATGGTTCTGTCAAATTCGCCTGTCAGAACCTGGTCTATTTTTTTTGCGATTTTTGGTAACATTGACCAAAAATCGCACCCTATTACATTTGCGAGTTGTATACTTTATAATGGGAAAACATCTGGATGCGAATTGAAATGTGACTAAAAATCGCACTTCTAAAAGTGCGATTTCGCGGTAAAAAGTGCGATTTTTTACCGCGATTTTCAACCTATTAAATGTGCGATTTTCGGAAAATGTGCGATTTCGGCCGTTTTTGACCAAAAATCGCACATGTCTAAAAAATCACACTCTATTACATTTCGCCCTAAGTGTGTAGGTCAACGCGCGTATCGCCGTTTAGCTTCATCAGGACCGGAACAATAAATGATACGGAATGTGCACAAACCCAATTGATATAGACCAATCAGTGAATTGAGGGATAGCGGGGTTCACTAAGTAGGAAAAATTCTTCTTTTTTTCTTTTTATTCTTATCCCAATTTCTACCCATGTATGTTGTGTTTTATATGTCGCCATTTTAAAAATAAATATTAAAAGTTAATTTTTATAACAAACAATTTTCTCTTTCTCGAGTGCGCCACACTCATGACAGTCTTTCTCTTTTCTTTAAATTGTGTTCAATTCCTGTCTTAGTGGCAGCACACCCCAATACAATAACTCAGAGAGTATAAAACCAAATAAAGGGGTATGTAACATATATACAGTGGTGTAGTTAGGTTCCACGGTGCCCGGAGCAAGGGCATGTTTCGCGCGCCCCCCGATTTGTAGTAGGTGGGACCCTTGCACGGCAAAAAGGGGGCGCCGCCTAACATTATACCACACACCGTAATGCCCATTGCACATTTGTCACATAAGTGATACTTACCTACATGCTCATTGCTAGGAACTTCATGCTCTATGCCAGGGGCTTCATGCTTGTTGCCAAGGGGGACTGTCCTTGCTCGTTGCTAAAAGGATTGACCTTGACAGTGTGTAATTAAATCATGACCAACTAAATTACTCCTGACTTTACCAACACACACAACTTACACGGTGTAGAACTATAGTTTATTGCTATAAGATGCCAATGAAGAGAGTAGACTTGGACAAAAGCAACACTTACAGTCACTGACATACTGTATAGCAATAACTGAAAACCACAACTGAATTCTATCAAACCCGAAAAACTCCAACATGAAAACTCAGCAGGCGTGTTAACTGTAGCCAGCAGTAAAATGGTTAGTCGCACAAAGGGTAAACTCATCATAATTCCTTTACCATCAGAAATCCTCACAATGAAGTAAGGTAAAATGAGTTGCAGAGCCATCTGGTAGCCAAAGGTATTAGCAAGTCTCTCTTCATCCCTAATACTGGTGCCCTCCAAAGTGCATGTGGTCCCTGTCCTCCATGCTGGTGCCTGACAGGGGTACTGTATTGGGGTCAGGTCCCCCTCAGTGTAGCAGGCAGTACCGCCACTGTGCACACCTTTCCCTGCTGCTGTCTGACAGGGGGGAGGGGGCATGTAAAAAATCCGGCGAGCGCTCTCACTGCGCATGCGCCGGTTTGGGACGCGCAGTGAGAGCGCTCACCGGAATTTTTCTTACCTTACCCCACAGACTGATGCCAGCACAGCGGGCGAGCAGGGCGGGGGAGCCGGCGGCAGAGCTCCGGCGCCAGGTGACATGTCACCGCCCGGAGCTTGTGCTCCGCCGGCTCCACCGTAGCTACGCCTCTGCATATATAACCATCCATTTACCTGTGCGATTGGAAAAAAGCTCTTCTTTGTGTTGGGTCCAATGTTTGCTTTTTTTTTCTCTGCGTGGCTAATGTGTACTTTTTTCATGCAGGGTCAGTGTGCTTGTTTTTTTCATGTGGGGCAAAAGCCAGGTAGGTTTTGTTTTGTACATTTTTCTGCTTTTAAAATCCACGTATACTGTCCCCAAAATTACTATACAACCTGTATCTCACAGCTCCTATGTCAACGTGTCCTAATCGAACCGTAAATGACCTGGGCCAAGGATGCCAACAATAGACGAGATTAGATGCCCTCAAGGAATAGTAATACTTACTACTACTGTATTTTTTTTTATAAAGAAACACTTTGATAATGTGCATGTGACACTGTGGGTGGGATGTAATGAGGTGCAATTTTTAGTAAGCTAAAATTTTGCAACAAATTGCACATGTGCAATTCACGGGCAAAATTTGCACATGTAATAGGGTGGAATTTTTTAGCAAAATCCCGAAATCACTTGTCATATTTTTAAATTGGGAGACCTGTTTGAAAACCTTTATCTCTCCACGAGATACAATATGCGAATATAGCACCAAGCGCACCGGGAGGCCCCCTTCAGTGTCCTGCAGGACAGAGATACAGTGTATGCTAAAAAGCAGGTAGATATACACTGCAATACAGTTTGGGAACTGCCAGCTAACCTGCATAAAAACCTGTGAATATCAGTGCACTGAGTGTTGACTAGGGATGCCAATCCCGGGGCATTTTTTCAATCCCGGGATCCGGGATTGAAAAATGCTCAATCCCGGGAATCCCGGGATCCCGGGATTGGCATCCCTACCTGTGCTGTGCTGCATATTTGTGGATACCCACCCCCACACCGGCCGACCCGCGCATTTACTTACATTAGCGGGTGGCAGGCCGGGAGTGGGTTCGGAGGTGCACGGTGCCTCCAGGCTTGTGCACCTCCTTCTTAGCAGGCAGGGCAGGCCGGAACAAAGAGGCAGGGCAGGCTGGAAAGGAGGCGGGCGCGCGTGCGGAGGAGATGAGAGGGGGCGGGCACAGGAGAAGGCTGCGCAGCGTGACCTCTACTGTCACGCTATGCTGGCCGCACGCAGAGGTAAGGATTCGGGAGCCGGGCAGCGTCTGAGCGAGTGCTCAGACGCTGCCCGGCATTAGACTGCGCATGCGCAGTCTAATCCCGGAATTGGATATTCCAATCCCGGGATTGAAATCCCGCACTTTTTGAGGCCAAATCCCGGGATCCCGCCGATCCCGATCCCGGGATTGGCCACCCTAGTGTTGACACATTCGTATCGCTCACTATGCCCGGAGGAGCCACTAGTGTCCACAAAAAACATTGCTGCATGTTTGAAGTTTGCAAACAAGTACCTGGCTGTTCCACAACACTACTGGCGAAATATTCTGTGGACAGATGAAACCAAAGTTGAGTTGTTTGGAAGGAACACACAACAATATATGTGGAGAAAAAAAGGCACAGCGCACCAACATCAAAACCTCATCCCAACTGTGAAGTATGGTGGAGGGGCATCAAGGTTTGGTGCTTCTTTGCTGCCTCTCGACCTGGACAGATTGCTATCATTGACCATCTGTCCACCAATTGAAGCTCAACAGAAGATGGTTGATGCAACAGGACAACGACCCAAAGCACAGAAGCAGGTCAATAACAGAATGGCGTCAAAAGAATAAAATATGTCTTATGGAGTCGACCAGTCCTGACTCCTGACCTCAACCTGATTTAGATGTTGTGGTATGAACTCAAGAGAGCGATTCACACCAGATATCCCAAGAATATTGCTGTACTGAAACAGTTTTCTAAAGAGCAACAGTCCAAAATTCCTCCTGACCATTGTGCAGGTCTGAAATGCAACTATAGGAAATGTTTGGTTGAGGTTATTGCTGCTAAAGGAGGGTCAAACTGTTATTAAATCCAAGGGTTTACATACTTTGTACACCCTGCACTGTGAATGTTTACATGGTGTGTTCAATAAAACATGAGAACATATAATTGTTTGTGTGATATTAGTTTAAGCAGACCGTGTTTGTCTATTGATGAAGATGAAAACACATTTTATGACCAATTTATGCAGACATCCAGGTAATTCCAAAGGGTTCACATACTTTTTCGTGCAAAAGTATCATTATTATATATAATGAATATATTTAACAAGGTGGGTCCCAATATTGAATCTTGTTGGACTCCACTATGGGCCATACCACAGATGGAATGTATGCCATTTACCACCACTATCTGTCCCTGATTGTGAAACCAGTTTTTAATATAATTATAAATTGTATCTCCTACCCCCCTAAGTTACCTAGTTTTATTAATAACCTTTTATGAGGCACTGTGTCACTGTGTCAAAAGCTTCAACGAAATCAAGCAGTATTACATAAACAGATTTCCCTAAGTCCAACCCCTTACTGAATTCCTTATAGAATCTAATTAAATTAGTGTGGCATGATCTATTTGTGACAAACCCATGCCGAGCCTTACTTATCAGCTTCTCCTTTTCTAAGAAATTTTGTATGCTATCTCTTTTTATTCATTCTAATATATTCTCAACAATAAATGTAAGGCAGATGGCTATCATTTTCAGGGTTTAATTATTTTAAATTTTTTTTTTACACTGAAGCCTGCCCATATCTGACTGATCCATGCAGGTTTCTGGCAAATACGCCTGGAAAATGAGTTGTATTTTCCAGGAGTATTTTTTCGGCAATTAGCGGCAATATATTGCATACCACCGCTTAGTAAATAAGGAATCACCATTCGAGTGGTGATCCCTACTCGTATTCTTTCGATGGCGTATGCATTCGTATTCGGAAAAATGAATACGAATGTGCCATGAATACGAATGGGTGTATTTTCGGCATAGTAAATGCCGAAAATACGTGTAGGCAGTCGTATTTGCATACGACTGCCTACGAATACGCCAAATCCAGGCATATTCACGTTACTAAATTTCCCCCACTGTGTTTGAAAAATGGCAGGAGCTGAAGTTTTGTCACTTTATCGCTCTCTACACACTGATAAATCTCTCTCAGTCAGAGCTGAATCATTTGAGACATTTGGGTGCCATCTGGAGACTGTGCAAACTGGTCATTGAGAATATTATTCACTTATGGGGCAATTTTCACCAGATTTTGACAGAACGGTCCGGGAAATCGGGTGAAACGTGTCAAATCAGATGTGTTTTATCTCTAATTGCGATCTGATGCTCGGTCCTGTGCTCTTTAGATCTGGAGATTGCAAGGGCTGTACTTAAGATTTCCCGGATCCTGCAGCCCTTGCCGGGATCGCATACGATACATCATATACAAAGGACCACATACAGTGTATCCTATGCGATTCTGCTGCCCAAACAGTTCAAGGGGGGTCGTAAGCAAAAGTCACAGTACAGTAGTTTATGGTGACCTAAAGAAGCTCAAGCTTATTTTAAGAGCTATGGACACTACATATTTTGGGAAAAACTCATGTCAACCTTTTTGCTTGTGTTCACCTTTTGTCTTTCCGTAATCACTGATTTTATAATCGGTGTTCCTTTATCTGCCAGGTTAATATTTTTGGCACACCTTGGCACCTAACTCTCTTAAATTCTCTCCAATTATTGATTAAAGGGATTGTTTGCTCAGAGCTCCGGACTTCATAGGGTGACTCTGTATATAACCCCCCTCCACTCAGAGAGGCAGCTCAGACCCCAGACAGAGCCATGGAGAGCAGAGGACTCTGTCTCATCCTCCTATGTGGGATTATCGGGACCTACGCACAACAGTGAGTATTGCAATGTTCACATCTCCTGTCAGATTACCAAAAATGGGATTTATAGTTATCTAATTTATCTATGTAACTTATTATTATTATTATTATTATTATTATTATTATTATTATTAATAATAATATTATTATTATTATTATTATTATTATTATTATTATTATTATTATTATTATTATCACTAGTGCTCCATTGCATCTAGTTAGATGCCTAAAAATGGTCTGGACTATTTAGATCAGGCCTGGCCAACCTGTGGCTCTCCAGATGTTGTCAAACTACAAATCCCATCATGCCTTGCCACAGTTTTTCCTATAAGGGAGTGTTAAAACTGTGGCAAGGCATGCTGGGATTTGTAGTTTCACAACATCTGGAGAGCCACAGGTTGGCCTGTCCTGATTTAGATCGACATTAACAGAAGATCAGCGCAAGCAAACGTTTGATGGGAACGTGATTGATAGTGCAAGGTCGATTTGATTTTTCGTGACTTTTTTAAATTAACCGACTTGTTCATACTGTACCATCCCATTGGGCATAGAGCGGTATTAATTCCTGGCCGCTAGTTGTCAAATTCACAGCTGTTGTTTGACAATCCGCGGCCGTTTTTGCCATCACTCCCCCTTTCCTACACTCAACAGTCGGAAAAGTCGAGCTGAGCGAAAACGGCCGGGATTCCGAATGTTGGGATGTTCTGGGGGAATAAAATTGTGTGTCAAGCGCAGCGAGCCACCATGCATGAAGCCATATGAGGGGACCTGATACACTTATATGGTGTCCATGTTGATCTATGTCGACATAGACACCTCAAAAAATTTAAAACCTAGTGTCGACCACATTGTCGACTACCTTTTGCTTGCGTCGATCTTCTGTTACTGTTGATCTAGACACTGCCATCCATTTTTAGGCAGATGCGTTTGACCATTAGTGGGGGTGGCTGGTTAGATGGGGGGGGGCACAGGGCTGGGGACGGGAGATGGCTGGTTAGGGGCACTGGATTAGGGAAAGGGGGTGGCTGGTTAGATAGGTAGGGGGGCACTGGGCTGGGACGAGGGTGGCTGGTTAGGGGGTCACTGGGATAGGGAAGGGGGATGGCTGGTTAGATAGAGGGGCACTGGACTGGGGACAGTGGGGGCTAGTTAGGGGGGCACTGGGCTAGGGATGGGGTATGGCAAGTTAGATAGGGGGGCATTGGGCTGGGAACGGGGTGGCTGGTTAGGGGGGCACAGGGCTACGGAAGGGAGATGGCTGGTTAGTTAGGGGGCACTGGGCTGTGGCCAGGGGTGACTGGTTATGGGGGCAATGGGCTAGGGATGGGGGTTGGGGGATGGAAGCACTGACCTGGGAATTGCAGTTCCTCAGCTCCGGCTGTGCTGCAGAGCAGTGATTGTGTTAGGTGAGGTGTGTGTGTGTGTGTGGGGGGGGGTGTCAAGTCCTGCTGATCTGTTCATCAGAAATGGAGCCTGGGTTGGGGCCAGGCGGCAGCCACCAAGACCAAGTCACTTCTCCCGCTGGTCTCATCTGGAGCCACTGGAGCTGGGTCAGCGCCGGGGGAGAGGGGGAGCTGCTGGTGTCACATTCAGCTGCTGATCAGTGCTACTGAGCACATTCAGCTGCTGTTCAGTGCTGGAGCTGGGTAAGCGCCGGGGGAGACAGGGAGCTGCTGGTGTCATTCTCGGGACGGCGCTGGGCGGCAGCCAACAATTTATTCCCCCCCGCTGGTCTTACATTCAGCGCTGGAGCTGGGGCCAGCACCGGGGGAGAGGGGGGGGGGGGGTCTGTCAAGTCATTCTCCCACTGGGGGCAGATAACAACACCTATAGAAGTGCCTTAGTGACAGTCAGAGACACTCTTTCTGTTTCTGCCTATATGAAAGCATGCCCCTGTCACTGAGGCAGTGCCACTGTGCCCAATCACATCTGCCTCAGTGACAGGGGCGTGCTTTCATATAGTCAGAAGCAGAAAGCATGTCCCTGACTGTCACTGAGGCACTGCTATAAGTGCCGCCTGTAATGCTTTTTCTAATGGGTATTAACCGCATGCTACTTAGCCCGCCCTGTGCCTGCCCCATAGTTCAGAAACTTTTACATTGACACCCAAAGGCACCGCTCTTGGTGCCTCCATAACCAATTAGAAGAAAAAAAAGGGGGGAAAATGATTATTATAATATAAAGCATATACTTATGACCAGTGGTCGAAGTGGAAATTTTGAAGTGGGGGTATGGAAATTTTGAAGTGGGGGTATGGAAAAGTAAAGAGTGAATATAGTGCGCACCTTCGGACACCCCCCTGTCCATCAACGTCCCCTGCCAGACTGCCCCGTTGTACAGGGGTATAACAAAAGCACAATATGTGCTGCTGAGTGATCAGAGAGCATCCTGAGGGGGAAAAAAAACTTTTTTTTTTATCTTCAGATTAAAGTGGGGGTATGCCATACCCCCGTATACCGCCCCACTTCGACCACTGCTTATGACACATAATATGTGTCATAAGTATTTTCTTTGTATTATTTTATTAATAAATGACTGCCCGTCCCTGTATTCTCATAAATTATCCTATATATTAAAATTATGCTTCTCATCTCTATGGGTGGAATTCAAGCCAACAGCCTTTAGATGGCGCCCGATGGAGAAATTCAAGTGGGTTAATAAGTGGCATGGCAAGCAGTACAGCAAATATATGTGTCAAACATTTTTATTCAGGTATGAGAAAAGTTTGATGTGAGTTTTTCATGTTTTTTTTGTTGACATATGTTGACATGGACACTGTATAAGTGTGCCACGTCCCCTCACATGGCTTGCTGCGCTCGGTGCATATGCTGAGCAGAGCAGTGGCAGGCAAGGGGGACTCCCAACTGCCCCCACCCGGCCCTGCAGGGGATACGGGACAGTCCCAAAAAAATGAGACTGTCCCGTGAAAATCGTGACAGTTGGGATGTATGCATTTACAGCTATTCTCAATGAGAACCATCACTTTAAAAGTAATATGGATACTTTTTTACAAACTCTTATTTGCAACAACTCTGTTACATTGTAGATCTTTGGCTCTATCTACGATAGAAAAAAGAGCTAAAGATTTAAAAAATATATATTGTGTGTATGATAATGCCACCGTGTATTCCAATTACAATGACAGGTGTGTATGAGGAAGACATCCTTGTTGCCTTATTGTACTTAATGCAATGGGATAACCAGCAGTCTGGATGCTGGCACTAGCCTGCGGGGGCCGTCCAGCTCAGGGCCAGGCCCGCCAACAGGGGGGGGTCTAGGGGTACTCAAGTCCCGGGCCCAGATAAAAATGGGGCCCGGGTGGCAGCATTGCTAAGAGACGCACATCTAATACACACCACCGCAGTTCCGGTGCCACTCCCGGCCGCGTCATTAGGCTGTCAGTGATAGAGTACAGCTGCAGCACTATTACACTCACATGAGATTGCTGCTTGTCCGCCCAGCTGATCCCGCTCCTTCTCACGTTGATTGGCCTTACATGAGGGTTCGTGCAGCTTGGTGGGATAACGTCATGCCGCACCTACTTCATTGCGCTCGCCTGTGCGTCCCTCTCCCTCTCAGCTGGGCTTTCCATGTACAGCACTGAGGTGGAGAACTCGAGGAGGAAGGAACCTGGCAGAGACCAGACCAGCCGCAGCTCCGAGTCCACAGCCACACACACACGAAGACAAACTTCTTCAACAAGAAGGTACACACTGGATCAGATGTTGGCCGTGTGGCACTTCTGTCTGTCCTCTTTTCCTTCTCATCCTTTCATCCTTTCACCCTCTCGCTTGTTATTGTTTCATACCTAATTGGGTTACTCAATCAACCTGACTAATCCATTTACCCACGTCTCTCCTCTCTGAAAGCTGTTCCTTGCCTGTCATCTTCTCTCCTCTTTCATATCCCAAGCTATCTCAATCTGTTATCTACCGTATCCTCGCTATCTACTACAGATGCTGTCTGTCTTTCCAAATCCCTGCTCTCTGTCTGCTTTCACTAATCTACCCTCTCACCTCTTGTCCTCATGGCTGATAATCTCTCAACTTCACATTCTTCTACCACTCCTCCCCCCTCCTTTCCCATACTTATCCTGACTCCTCGCCCCCGCTCCCCCACCCTCCCAAGGACCCAACCTCGCTTCTGCAATCCCAAAAACCTTATCCACATAAATACACAACCCACCCCCCTCTTTCCTGTGCCCTATGGAATGCCAGATCCATCTGCAACAAACTCCCTGCCATCCACGACCTATTAATCTCTAGCGCATTCCACCTCCTTGCTATCACTGAGACCTGGCTCTCCACCTCTGATTCTGTCTCTCCAGCTGCTCTCTCCCACGGTGGCTTCTCTTTCTCTCACACCCCCAGGCCTGACGGTCGCCAAGGTGGCGGTGTGGGCTTTCTCCTCTCAGCCTCCAGCACCTACAGTGTCATTCACCCTGAACACTCTCTCCTCTTCTCCTCCTTTGAGTCTCACTCCATCCGTCTGTACTACCCCTACCACCACTGTGTCGCTGCAATCTACCGTCCCACTGGCCCTATCTCCCAATTTCTTGACAACTTTTCCACCTGGCTTCCATACTTCTCCTCTGACCTACCTTCTGTCATTCTTGGTGACTTTAATATCCCCTTGGATAACCCCGCTGATGCTGGCACCTCCAAACTCCTCTCTCTCTGCTCCTCTCTTGGCCTATCTCAGTGGACTACCTGTCCCACCCACATCCACATCCTCAATCTCGTCGTCTCCCGCTCTTGTTCCCTTACCAACTACACTATCTTGGCGCACTCTTTCAGACCATAACCTCATCTCCTTCTCCCTCACTGCTTCCCCCTCTCCCACCCCCCTTCCCAAGCGCATTGTCTCACGGCATAATGTTAACACACTTGATATTGCTGCCTTCTCCAACATGCTGTGTCCTCTTCTCACCCCAATCGCCGCCATGTCCTGCCCGAACCTCGCTGCCTCCCTCTATAACGACACCCTATCTTCGGCATTGGACTCCGCCTGCCCTCCCTCCTCTATCCCCCTTTGATGCTCCAACCCCCAACCGTGGCACTCGCCTATCATCCGATTCCTTAAAAAGTGCTCTCGCATTGCTGAGCGCTTTTGGAAAAAAATCACGCTCCCTCACAGATTATCTGCATTTCAAATTAATTCTTTCCTTCTTCATCTCTGCACTTGCTCTGGCCAAGGAATCCTACTTTAAGTCCCTCATCCTTTCCCAATCATCCAACCCCCACAGGCTCTTCTCCACCTTCAACTCCTTGCTCCCCCCCTCCTCCAGCTCTTCCGTCCTCCATCGTAGCTGCTGATTTTGCTACCTACTTTTCAACCAAAATCTCCTCTCTCAGGACTGCCATCACTTCTGCCCTGACCTCACCCTCTCCCTCCTCCATTCCAACATCTCTACTCCCCTCCTTCCCACCCCTGTCCTTATTTTACCCCACCGCTGCCACTGAATTCCATTCTATCCTTCAATCCGCTTCTCCCTCCACCTGACCGCTCGATCCTATCCCCTCCAATATTATCCGTTGTCTCAGTCAGTCGGTCTGCTCTCACCTGGCTCACCTCTTTAATCTTTCCCTATCCTATGGGATCTTCCCCTCCTTCAAACATGCTCTTGTCTCCCCAATTCTCAAAAAAAAATCTAGACCCCAACTTTCCGTCAAACTACAGGCCCATCTCCCTCTTCCCTTTTGCCTCCAAGTTCCTAGAACGTCTGGCCTATAATCGTCTCCTAAGCCACCTAACCGCTAACTCCATTCTAGACCCCCTCCAATCTGGGTTCCGCCATTTACATTCCACTGAAACTGCCCTGACCAAGGTCACTAACGATCTACTATCAGCTAAATCCAAAGGCCTCTTCTCTATCCTCATCCAGCTTGATCTGTCGGCTGCCTTTGACACTGTTGACCACCCTCTCCTGCTCAACACCCTCCGCTCCTTTGGCATCACTAGCACGGTCTTCTCCTGGTTCACCTCATACCTCTCTGATTGCTCCTTCTCTGTCTCCACTCCGAGTTCCTCCTCTCCTACTAACCCTCAGCCAGTCGGTGACCACCAAGGGCCAGTCCTTGGCCCTCTCTGCTCCTCTCTTGGCCTATCTCAGTGGACTACTTCTCCCACCCACTTCCAAGGACACTCCCTCGATCTCGTCTTCTCCCGCTCTTGTTCCCTTACTGACTACACTATCTCTGCTTTTCCTCTTGCTGACCATCACCTCATCTCTTTCTCACTCACTACTTCCCCCTCTCCCACCCCCCCTCCCAAGCTCATTGTCTCACGGCATAACGTCAACACACTTGATATTGCTGCCTTCTCAGACACGCTGTGTCCTCTTCTCGCCCCAATCGCCGACATGTCATGCCCGAACCTCGCCGCCTCCCTCTATAACGACACCCTATGTTCGGCATTGGACTCTGCCTGCCCTCCCTCCTCTATGCCCCTTCAAAGCTCCAACCCCCAACCGTGGCACTCGCCTATCACTCGATTTCTTAAAAAGTGCTCTCACACTGCTGAGCGCTTCTGGAAGACATCACAATCGTCTCCTAAGCCACCTAACCGCTAACTCCATTCTAGACCCCCTCCAATCCGGGTTCCGCCCTTTACGTTCCACTGAAACTGCCCTGACCAAGGTCACTAACGATCTACTATCAGCTAAATCCAAAGGCCTCTTCTCTATCCTCATCCAGCTTGATCTGTCGGCTGCCTTTGACACTGTTGACCACCCTCTCCTGCTCAACACCCTCCGCTCCTTTGGCATCACTGGCACGGTCTTCTTCTGATTCACCTCATACCTCTCAGATCGCTCCTTCTCTGTCTCCACTCCGAGCTCCTCCTCTCCTACTACCCCGCAGCCAGTCGGTGTTCCCCAAGGGTCAGTCCATGGTCCTCTCCTCTTCTCCCTCTACACCACCTCTCTGGGCAACCTCATCAGCTCTTATGGCTTCCATTACCACCTTAATGCTGATGATACCCTAATCTATCTTTCCTCCCCTGACCTATCCCCATCACTCCTGTCCAAGGTCTCCGAATGCCTTACGGCCATCTCAGCCTGGATGACCCAACGCTTCCTGAAACTAAACATGGCTAAAACTAAACTTCTAATCTTCCCTCCCACGAACGTCCCTTCTTCACCAACTATCTCCATCAGCATTGGTGAAACCGAGATCACCTCCACCGACCAAACGCGCTGCCTTGGTGTCATCATTGACTCCTCCCTCTCTTTCACCCCCCACATTCGTGCTCTCTCACAGTCTTGCCGCTTTCACCTCCGCAACATCTCGCGCATCAGACCATTCCTCTCCACTGACGTGACCAAAATTCTCATTCACTCTCTTTTCATCTCCCCCCTTGACAACTGCAAAATCCATCTCTCTGGGCTACCTCTCGCCCGCCTCGCCTCGCCCCTCTCCAATCCATTCTTAACGCTGCTGCTAGGCTCATTTTCCTCTCCCACCGCTCCACCTCTGCCTCCCCCCTCTGTCTATCTCGTCACTGGCTCCCCATTCCTTTCCGGGTTCTTTTTAAACTCCTCACCACCACTTACAAGGCTTTCTCCTCCTCCACCGCTCCTTACCTCTCTTCACTGATCTCTATCCACACTCCCTCCCATCCTCTTCGCTCCGTCGCCGACCGCCGAATGACCTCTCACCTAATCACCTCCTCCCACTCCCGTGTCCAAGACTTCTCTCGTGCTGCCCCCCTGCACTGGAACAACCTCCCGCCACCCATCAGGCTTTCTGATTCCCTTACCTCCTTCAAGCACTCCCTCAAAACCCACTTCTTCCGACTGGCCTATACCTCCTCCTAACCTCTTTTGCTCCTCCTATACTGCCTACCCTACCCCTCCACCTGTTCCTACTTCTCCTATTGTTTTTCGTTCGTCCACCCACCGCCTTTTAGTATGTTAACTCTTATGAGTAGGGTCCTCCTTCATGACGTACTCACCCTACCTCTTTACCTCACCAGTGCTCCTGCCCTGTTCTTCCCTTCCTCTACTTCATCTTCAGTCTCCTCGACAATTTCGACACCTATGTCAGAACTGATGCTGATTTTAGTTCTACCAACTATTCCCTATTTATGCTGTATTTTATCAACACACCCTGTACGTTACCTTGTCATTTGTTTTTTGTTTGCTATGTACGGCGCTGCGGACACTTCGTGGTGCCTTATAAATAAACGTACTACTACTACTACTCTCCTCTTCTCCCTCTATACCACTTCTCTGGGCACCCTCATCAGCTCCTACGGCTTCCATTACCACCTTTACGCTGATGATACCCTAATCAATCTCTCCTCCCCCGACCTATCCCCATCACTCGTGTCCAAGGTCTCTGAATGCCTCACGGCCATCTCAGCCTGGATGACCCAACGCTTCCTGAAATTAAACATGGCTAAAACTGAACTTCTAATCTTCCATCTGGGGTCTGGCGAGCCCCGGCCAAGGATGACAGGGGCTACATCTGTAAGAGAAGTAAGATAAGTATAGAAGTGCGCTCTAAATTTTCACCAGAAGAAATACACAATGGTAAAACAAGGTATATATTTATTCAAATCATTGATGCATAGATTTTTCATCAGATAGACATTTCACATGTAGTTCACATATATAAAACCTACGCGTTTCGACCGCTAGGACTTCCTCAGGGGTGATCTGGATCCAATAGTATTCATGCAAAGGATTTTGTTCTCCTCAATATAAAAAATTGGACGTAGAATATAACAACATCAGAAATCGTACATGATACCTTGTCATATATATATACAGTTGTATCTCCATAGTAACCAGATATGAAGACAGGCTTTGAATAAAGTTTTTACAGCTCTCAGATGAGTGTGTCTCTTCAAAAATACTTGTACTCAGTGGCACATTCCGTTTTCTAGAAGACATTTGTGGCACCTGTCAGAGAGCATGCATATCTCTTTTTCATATGTCACCCTGCATGCTGGATCCAGAATCTCCGCCCCTTAGACTGCGGTCACAATACAACCGCAGTTTCAGGTTCCTGCATGCACGCTACCCTGTGCGTACATGCGCAGACTGCAGTAATGTTTTGCCACCTTAAAGCATTCGTAACCAATCAGAAATTAGCTGTGGCATTCAATAAAAACAAATCTGACTGGTTGTGATGACAGTTATGGCATCCGGGAGAATCATTTCCTGGAGCATGGGTCAGACTATCTATAGGAAGCTGGTAGCAGGCAGATGTGCCCTTGTGCTGGATAATATAGGGAAAACATATGTGGTGCCACTGGCATATTGCAAGCACAGTACAATGACACTGACCCCTGTATGCTAGTAAATCCTTTCCATGTTGTCGTATACTTTAAATGTGAGTATTCCATGTACTGTATGTACTGATATATATTTCCATCTACCAGATCATGCATCCTGATAACATCCAACGTTCTACGTGCGGACAGCGAAGAGACCATCATCGTGGATGGACAAGGTTCCGCATTTGATGCTGACATCACGATCCAAGATTTCCCCCGGAAGGCGCAGATTTTAGTTCAGGGAAGAGTCTCTGTCAGTGGTGCTAAAAAATTCCTAGGAACAACTAAAGTGACGGTAAGGTTCCGCTCTGTGATTGGTTATATGAGCTAGTATCATGTGCTGTCGTGTTGTATAACTCATACTTGCCGACTTTGGAGCTGCCCTCTCCGGGAGAGGGCTCCAGCTCTGTTAGGTAGGGGGGCGGGGCCATCGCCGGGAGGAAAAAGAACCGGCTTGGGGACGGAGCCACAGACGGGTTATGCTGTTGGGGGGTATGCCAATGGTAATCTTGTCATTTTAGCTATGCCCCAGCTGTGCAATGCAGGTATTTCAGTCATTGCATGGTGGGGTTAAAATGACGCAATCGCGTCATTGGTACTTGTGGATTATCACGGCTCCCATCGCATGCCATCGCATGCCAAATGTAGTGGCATGCGATTTGATACGATTTTTGCAATTTTTATGCATTATTGTTTTCAAAAATCGCATGCGATTTGATCGCATGCGATCGCATACGATTTTTAACAGAAAAGCATCCAAAAGTATTGAAATTAGTATGAAACATGTTCAATGGCCCCCAAATGGCATTTTTGAGGCTGTACCACCCCCACTATCAACGCAAACACGAAGCGTGGCAAGCGGCGGCGGTACGCGTCCTACGACCTTTTCATACCCCCACTATCCACGTCGGTGTGGAGTTGAGAATAGAAAGTGTGGCGAGCGCAGCAAGCCACCCAGCCCGAAGCATGGCGAGCGCAGCGAGCCCCGCGAGGGGACGCGGACACCTGTGAAGCCCGCGAGGGGACGCGGATACCTGTGAAGGTATCCGCGTCCCCTCGTGGGGCTCGCTGCGCTCGCCACGCTTCGGGCTCGGTGGCTCGCTGCGCTCGCCACACTTTTTATTCTCAACTCCACGCCGACGTGGATAGTGGGGGTATGAAAAGGTCGTAGGACGCGTACCGCCGCCCCTCGCGGGCTCAATGCGCTCGCCACGCTTCGGGTTCGCGTTGATAGTGGGGGTGGTACAGCCTCAAAAATGCCATTTGGGGGCCATTGAACATGTTTCATACTAATTTCAATACATTTGGATGCTTTTCTGTTAAAAATGCGATTTTTTTCCTGTACGATGGCCATCGTGGGAGCCATGATACTCCACAAGTACCGCATCATTTTACCCGCGGACACCCCCGCCAAGGGGTGATTCGCGGGAGATGGGGGTTATGCGGGAGGGTTGCCCCCCTTTCCGGGGGGGGGGGGGGGGATTCTGCTCACTCCGTTATTCTTCTACCGCTTTCCCAGTATTTGACTTCTAACACACTTGTGTACTGTTCTATGGATGTGTATAGGTTTATGTATCTCCCATGTTGTAACATTTTGGGCATTTTCATTTATTGTAGATTCCATCTAAAAATTTGGACACCGACCCAACTAAGAAGCAGTTTGTCTATGTCACGGTGAGGTCCCCCGGCTGCAACCTGGAGAAAGTCGTGCTGGTCTCCTATCAGAGCGGATATATATTCATACAGACCGACAAGACCGTCTACACGCCCGGAACCACAGGCAAGGAGCTATAGATGTACAATATTGGTCTGAATCTGAATTGAATGCAGTGGGGCTGATATTGCAGGGCTGGGGGCGGACTGGGGCGGGGTAGGAATTCCCTCATGGGAACGCTTTTACCCTATGAGCCCACCCCCTACAATATAGCCCCCCTTCCCCCAGTGCTTAACTGTAACCCCAATCCCAACCTTTTGGATCCAACAGTATTCTGTTGGGATCCAGCTGTTGGGTAATCTAGATACTGTAGGAGCCAATGGGGAATGAGCGGCCGGGGCAGGCACATTGTGAAAAGGGATTAACTAGGAAGAAGAAGAAAAGGATTCCCAATTCGGGGCACTCATTCAACTGATCTATGATATATTGTTTCTGTTTGAGAGTGTCCACCGACAAAATAGAATACAAATTAAAATATACCTTTTATTTGATAAATTTAACCCCTTCCTGACAGAGCCAGTTTTTGCGTTCCTGACAGAGCCCTTTTTTTCAAATCTGACATGTCTCACTTAAGTGGGGATAACTTTTTTTTGCTTTTACTTATCCCAGTGATTTTGAGATTGTTTTTTCGTGACACATTGTACTTCAAATTAGTGGTAAATTTGGGTCGATACAGTCTGTGTTTTTTTGTGAAAAATACCAAAATGTCGTAAAAAAATGGAAAATTTAGCAATTTGCAAAATGTTAAATTTTCTGCTTGTGAGACAAATAATCATACCACTCAAAATAGTTAATAACTAACATAGACCATATGTCTACTTTATGTTTCCATCATTATTTCAACTTCCTTTTAATTTTTTTGGACACTAGGAGGCTTACAATATGAATAGCAAATTCTCAAATTTTCAAGAAAATTTCAAACACTGATTTTTTTAGGGATCAGTTCAGTTCTGATGTGACTTTGAGGGACTTGTATGTGAGACACCCCCATAAATGATACCATTTCAAAAACTGCACCCCTCACAGTATTCAAAACAGCATTTTGGAAGTTTGTTAACCCTTTAGGTGTTTCACAGGAATTAAAACAAAGTGCAGGTGAAATTTCAAAATTTCATTTTTTTTTGCAGATTTGCAATTTTAATACATTTTTCTAAGGAACACAGTACATTTTACTAGAGAAATGTGACTAAAAATTGATTCCCCCAATTCTTTTGTTTTCATAAATATCCTATATGTGGCCCTAGTGTGCACGTTGACCAAACCACAGGCTTCATAATAGAAGGAGCACCTACTTGATTTTGGAGCCTCCTTTTTATGAGATTATTTTTTAGGCACCATGTAGGTTTCTAGGCACCATAAGATGCTAAAAGTTAGGAACCCCCCACAAGTGACCCCATTTTGCAAACTACACCCCTCAGGGAATTCATCTAGGGGTATAGTGTACATTTCAAACCCCCAGGGGTTTCACCAATTGTGGTACAACTGGGCAGTGAAAATGAAAAATTATTTTTTTTACACAAAAATGCAGTTCTGGCTCCAAATTTGTCATTTTCAGAAGGTATGAAGGAGACAAAGCACCCCAAAATCTGTGCCCCAATTTCTCCCGAGTACGGCAATGCCTCACATGTGACCAAAAAATACCATTTGGGTGCATGGCAGGACTCAGAAGGGAAGGAGTGATTTTTGGATTTTGCAGCTCAGATTCTGGTGGAATTTTGGTGGGTGCTATGTCGCATTAGCAAGACCCCCCAAGCACCAATACAGTGGAACCCCCCCACAAGTGACCCCATTTTGCAAACTACACCCCTCAGGGAATTCATCTAGGGGTATAGTGTACATTTCAAACCCCAAGGGGTTTCACCAATTTTGATACAAGTGGGCAGTGAAAATGAAAAATTACATTTTTTTACACAAAAATGCAGTTCTGGCTCAAAATTTTTCATTTTCAGAAGGTATGAAGGAGAAAAAGCACCCCAAAATATGTGCCCCAATTTCTCCCGAGTACGGCAATGCCTCACATGTGACCAAAAAATACCAGTTGGGTGCATGGCAGGACTCAGAAGGGAAGGAGTGATTTTTGGATTTTGCAGCTCAGATTCTGGTGGAATTTTGGTGGGTGCTATGTCGCATTAGCAAGACCCCCCAAGCACCAATACAGTGGAACCCCCCCACAAGTGACCCCATTTTGCAAACTACACCCCTCAGGGAATTCATCTAGGGGTATAGTGTACATTTCAAACCCCCAGGGGTTTCACCAATTTTGATACAAGTGGGCAGTGAAAATGAAAAATTACATTTTTTTACACAAAAATGCAGTTCTGGCTCAAAATTTTTCATTTTCAGAAGGTATGAAGGAGAAAAAGCACCCCAAAATATGTGCCCCAATTTCTCCCGAGTACGGCAATGCCTCACATGTGACCAAAAAATACCAGTTGGGTGCATGGCAGGACTCAGAAGGGAAGGAGTGATTTTTGGATTTTGCAGCTCAGATTCTGGTGGAATTTTGGTGGGTGCTATGTCGCATTAGCAAGACCCCCCAAGCACCAATACAGTGGAACCCCCCCACAAGTGACCCCATTTTGCAAACTACACCCCTCAGGGAATTCATCTAGGGGTATAGTGTACATTTCAAACCCCCAGGGGTTTCACCAATTTTGATACAAGTGGGCAGTGAAAATGAAAAATTACATTTTTTTACACAAAAATGCAGTTCTGGCTCAAAATTTTTCATTTTCAGAAGGTATGAAGGAGAAAAAGCACCCCAAAATATGTGCCCCAATTTCTCCCGAGTACGGCAATGCCTCACATGTGACCAAAAAATACCAGTTGGGTGCATGGCAGGACTCAGAAGGGAAGGAGTGATTTTTGGATTTTGCAGCTCAGATTCTGGTGGAATTTTGGTGGGTGCTATGTCGCATTAGCAAGACCCCCCAAGCACCAATACAGTGGAACCCCCCCACAAGTGACCCCATTTTGCAAACTACACCCCTCAGGGAATTCATCTAGGGGTATAGTGTACATTTCAAACCCCCAGGGGTTTCACCAATTTTGATACAAGTGGGCAGTGAAAATGAAAAATTACATTTTTTTACACAAAAATGCAGTTCTGACTCAAAATTTTTCATTTTCAGAAGGTATGAAGGAGAAAAAGCACCCCAAAATCTGTGCCCCAATTTCTCCCGAGTACGGCAATGCCTCACATGTGACCAAAAAATACCAGTTGGGTGCATGGCAGGACTCAGAAGGGAAGGAGTGATTTTTGGATTTTGCAGCTCAGATTTTGGTGGAATGAATGGTGGGTGCTATGTTGCACCAATACAGTGGAACCCCCCCACAAGTCACCCCATTTTGCAAAGTACACCCCTCAGGGAATTCATCTAGGGGTATAGTGTACATTTTAAACCCCCAGGGGTTTCACCAATTTTGATACAAGTGGGCAGTGAAAATGAAAAATTACATTTTTTTACACAAAAATGCAGTTCTGGCTCAAAATTTTTCATTTTCAGAAGGTATGAAGGAGAAAAAGCACCCCAAAATATGTGCCCCAATTTCTCCCGAGTACGGCAATGCCTCACATGTGACCAAAAAATACCAGTTGGGTGCATGGCAGGACTCAGAAGGGAAGGAGTGATTTTTGGATTTTGCAGCTCAGATTCTGGTTGAATTTTGGTGGGTGCTATGTCGCATTAGCAAGACCCCCCAAGCACCAATACAGTGGAAACCCCCCACAAGTGACCCCATTTTGCAAACTACACCCCTCAGGGAATTCATCTAGGGGTATAGTGTACATTTCAAACCCCCAGGGGTTTCACCAATTTTGATACAAGTGGGCAGTGAAAATGAAAAATTACATTTTTTTACACAAAAATGCAGTTCTGGCTCAAAATTTTTCATTTTCAGAAGGTATGAAGGAGAAAAAGCACCCCAAAATATGTGCCCCAATTTCTCCCGAGTACGGCAATGCCTCACATGTGACCAAAAAATACCAGTTGGGTGCATGGCAGGACTCAGAAGGGAAGGAGTGATTTTTGGATTTTGCAGCTCAGATTCTGGTTGAATTTTGGTGGGTGCTATGTCGCATTAGCAAGACCCCCCAAGCACCAATACAGTGGAAACCCCCCACAAGTGACCCCATTTTGCAAACTACACCCCTCAGGGAATTCATCTAGGGGTATAGTGTACATTTCAAACCCCCAGGGGTTTCACCAATTTTGATACAAGTGGGCAGTGAAAATGAAAAATTACATTTTTTTACACAAAAATGCAGTTCTGGCTCAAAATTTTTCATTTTCAAAAGGTATGAAGGAGAAAAAGCACCCCAAAATATGTGCCCCAATTTCTCCCGAGTACGGCAATGCCTCACATGTGACCAAAAAATACCAGTTGGGTGCATGGCAGGACTCAGAAGGGAAGGAGTGATTTTTGGATTTTGCAGCTCAGATTCTGGTGGAATTTTGGTGGGTGCTATGTCGCATTAGCAAGACCCCCCAAGCACCAATACAGTGGAACCCCCCCACAAGTGACCCCATTTTGCAAACTACACCCCTCAGGGAATTCATCTAGGGGTATAGTGTACATTTCAAACCCCCAGGGGTTTCACCAATTTTGATACAAGTGGGCAGTGAAAATGAAAAATTACATTTTTTTACACAAAAATGCAGTTCTGGCTCAAAATTTTTCATTTTCAGAAGGTATGAAGGAGAAAAAGCACCCCAAAATCTGTGCCCCAATTTCTCCCAAGTACGGCAATGCCTCACATGTGACCAAAAAATACCAGTTGGGTGCATGGCAGGACTCAGAAGGGAAGGAGTGATTTTTGGATTTTGCAGCACAGATTTTGGTGGAATGAATGGTGGGTGCTATGTTGCACCAATACAGTGGAACCCCCCCACAAGTCACCCCATTTTGCAAAGTACACCCCTCAGGGAATTCATCTAGGGGTATAGTGTACATTTCAAACCCCCAGGGGTTTCACCAATTTTGATACAAGTGGGCAGTGAAAATGAAAAATTACATTTTTTTACACAAAAATGCAGTTCTGGCTCAAAATTTTTCATTTTCAGAAGGTATGAAGGAGAAAAAGCACCCCAAAATATGTGCCCCAATTTCTCCCGAGTACGGCAATGCCTCACATGTGACCAAAAAATACCAGTTGGGTGCATGGCAGGACTCAGAAGGGAAGGAGTGATTTTTGGATTTTGCAGCTCAGATTCTGGTTGAATTTTGGTGGGTGCTATGTCGCATTAGCAAGACCCCCCAAGCACCAATACAGTGGAAACCCCCCACAAGTGACCCCATTTTGCAAACTACACCCCTCAGGGAATTCATCTAGGGGTATAGTGTACATTTCAAACCCCCAGGGGTTTCACCAATTTTGATACAAGTGGGCAGTGAAAATGAAAAATTACATTTTTTTACACAAAAATGCAGTTCTGGCTCAAAATTTTTCATTTTCAGAAGGTATGAAGGAGAAAAAGCACCCCAAAATATGTGCCCCAATTTCTCCCGAGTACGGCAATGCCTCACATGTGACCAAAAAATACCAGTTGGGTGCATGGCAGGACTCAGAAGGGAAGGAGTGATTTTTGGATTTTGCAGCTCAGATTCTGGTTGAATTTTGGTGGGTGCTATGTCGCATTAGCAAGACCCCCCAAGCACCAATACAGTGGAAACCCCCCACAAGTGACCCCATTTTGCAAACTACACCCCTCAGGGAATTCATCTAGGGGTATAGTGTACATTTCAAACCCCCAGGGGTTTCACCAATTTTGATACAAGTGGGCAGTGAAAATGAAAAATTACATTTTTTTACACAAAAATGCAGTTCTGGCTCAAAATTTTTCATTTTCAGAAGGTATGAAGGAGAAAAAGCACCCCAAAATCTGTGCCCCAATTTCTCCCGAGTACGGCAATGCCTCACATGTGACCAAAAAATACCAGTTGGGTGCATGGCAGGACTCAGAAGGGAAGGAGTGATTTTTGGATTTTGCAGCACAGATTTTGGTGGAATGAATGGTGGGTGCTATGTTGCACCAATACAGTGGAACCCCCCCACAAGTCACCCCATTTTGCAAAGTACACCCCTCAGGGAATTCATCTAGGGGTATAGTGTACATTTCAAACCCCCAGGGGTTTCACCAATTTTG
The DNA here is from genome assembly GCF_055691185.1 of Crinia signifera. Taxonomy (NCBI): domain Eukaryota; kingdom Metazoa; phylum Chordata; class Amphibia; order Anura; family Myobatrachidae; genus Crinia; species Crinia signifera. The sequence goes on along the minus strand of NC_139220.1, from coordinate 308,677,838 downwards.
ATACAAGTGGGCAGTGAAAATGAAAAATTACATTTTTTTACACAAAAATGCAGTTCTGGCTCAAAATTTTTCATTTTCAGAAGGTATGAAGGAGAAAAAGCACCCCAAAATATGTGCCCCAATTTCTCCCGAGTACGGCAATGCCTCATCTGTGACCAAAAAGTGGCAGGACTCAGAAGGGAAGGAGTGATATTTGGATTTTGCAGCACAAATTCTGGTGGAATGATGGTGGGTGCTATGTCGCATTAGCAAGACCCCCAAAGCACCAATACAGTGGAACCCCCCCACAAGTGACCCCATTTTGCAAACTACACCCCTCAGGGAATTCATCTAGGGGTATAGTGTACATTTCAAACCCCCAGGGGTTTCACCAATTTTGATACAAGTGGGCAGTGAAAATGAAAAATTACATTTTTTTACACAAAAATGCAGTTCTGGCTCAAAATTTTTCATTTTCAGAAGGTATGAAGGAGAAAAAGCACCCCAAAATATGTGCCCCAATTTCTCCCGAGTACGGCAATGCCTCACATGTGACCAAAAAATACCAGTTGGGTGCATGGCAGGACTCAGAAGGGAAGGAGTGATTTTGGGATTTTGCAGCTCAGATTCTGGTGGAATGAATGGTGGGTGCTATGTGGCATTAGTAAGACCCCCGAAGCACGGTGAAATTATGAACCTAATAATCCATAGATGTGTGGTATATTTTAAAACACTCCTTTATACATAGGCCGGGTTTGTCGGGGCAAGTGTCACACTGGAAAATAGTTTGCTTTCTTATTCCCTTTTTATAGCAAACTTTGCACCTTTTTTGTGTCCTGCCCTTTTTTCCAGTGGAGGGGATTTCATCAGGAAAATGCTGCCCTGGTACAATACGGGGGCCAGTACTAGAAGTACTGGGGCCCTCTGCCTGCTGGTTCCCAAATATTAGGCCCTTTATGACTTCCTCTTGAAAGTGCATAAATGTCCCCCTCTGGCCGGTAGAACGGAATAGCACGTAAGCGTTATACAGTGCCATCTGGATGATATACACGGCCAGCTTCTTGTACCAGATTTTTGTTTTCCGCAGGGCACTGTACGGCTTCAGTACCTGATCTGAAAGATCCACTCCGCCCATGTACCTATTGTAATCCAGGATACAATTAGGTTTTGAGGTGTGGGTACTGGTACCTCGTACAGGGACGGAGGTGGTACTGTCTCCGTGAATTGTTGTCAGTATAAGGACATCCCTCTTGTCCTTATATTTGACCAACAACATATTTTCGGTGCATATTCCCCTGCTTTCACCCCTTCTCATTACTTGGGCAATGTGCGTTTTTGGGAGGCCTCTTTGGTTCTTGCGCACAGTACCGCAAGCTGCTGTACCTCTTGAACCAAGGGCCTTAAACAGGGGGATGCTGGTGTAAAAGTTATCCACATAGAGGTGATAACCTTTATCCAGGAAGGGGTGCACTAAATCCCAGACAATTTTTCCACTAACACCTACGAGGGAGGGGGGGGGCATTCTGGCGGTTCAATTCTTGAATCCTTCCCTTCATATACCCTAAACCTGTGAGTGTACCCTGAGGTGCTTTTACACAGCTTATACATTTTTATGCCATACCTTGCCCTCTTACTGGGAAGGTACTGGCGGAATTTAACCCTTCCTTTAAAATGTATAAGGGACTCGTCTATGCAAATGAATTTATCTGGGATGTACATGTCTTCAAATTTGGCACTGAAATGATCAATGACCGGCCTGACTTTGAATAGCCGGTCAAAGGTGGGATCATCTCTGGGTGGGCACTGTGCATTATCGTTGTAATGCAAAAATTTAAGGATCGTCTCAAATCGAGCCCGGGGCATGGCCATACGGTAAAATGGGGTGCTGTACAGAACATCTGTACTCCAATATTGCCTAATTTCTGGCTTTTTTACTATGCCCATATGAAACACCAGACCCCAAAACGTCATCATCTCTACTGCATCTACAGGGGTCCACCTAGCAAATGATGACGTGGGGTTTTGAGCAATAAACTGCTGGGCATATAAATTAGTTTGGTCCACCATTAAATTTATAAAATCATCAGAGAAAAATAATTTGAAAAAGTCAATTTCTCTGAGACCTGTGGAATCAAATTGGATTCCTGGCATGGCCAAAAACTCAGGAACCTGGGGCTCAAAATTGTCTGGTGGTGGGGTCCATACGAGATCAATTATTGGGGGGGGGGTCTCAGCTGCTCTACGGGGGCGTCTTTGAGGGGGTCCCTCATCACCAGAGGAGGAAGAGGAGCTTAAGGCGAATCCTTCAAATTCCCCGCTTGCATCACTGGCTGTGTCAGAGTCAGAAGCAAGCATGGCATATGCCTCCTCCGCTGAATACATTCTTCTGGATGACTGGGATGACATTTGGGATGACATTTGGGATGCCATTTTTATTTTTGTGTTACTGGTAGTGAAATGTTTCAACACGTGTATAGTGTAGGGGGGGGTACAAACTTTATTTCAACCCGGGGGGTATGTAGTGTGTAGTGTGTATGTAGTGCAGAAAAAAAAAAAATACTTTATACAAAAAAAAAAAAATTGAAGGGGTTAAAAAAAAAAAAAAATTGAAGGGGTTAAAAAAAAAATTGAAGGGGTTAAAAAAAAAATTGAAGGGGTTAAAAAAAAAAAAAAAAAGGTCCTGCGCCAAAAATTGAGCACAGATGTTGGTCAGTAACGTCCGTCACTGAACAGCGCTCAAGGGCAACAGGAATTTGATCAAAAAAAAAAAAAAAATAGATCAACCCTGTGCCGAAAAAGATGATCAGTGATGTACGTCACTGATCAGCGCACAGCGGCCACAGGACACCCACAAAATCACAGTGTGTGTAAAAAAAAAATTAAAAAAAGACCCCACAGCACACACAAAAAAAAAAAGGTGATCAGTGATGCGACACTGATTACCAGTGAGGGGCAGCAGGTGCACAACCTTTGGTGCAACTGACAGTGCAACTGGCAGGTATATATAAAAAAAAAAAACCTCTGCACCCCCAAAAAGTTGCTGGTCACCTCAGATATAGTGATCAGCACAAAAGGCGGGGGCAGCAGACACAAAATTTAGCACTCTCTATCACTCTCGGGCCCTTATTCTGGTCTGTGCGGCCGGAGCCGCATACGTTGCTCCGGCCGCACAAACCAATCCCCGCCTACAATACGGATCGCCACGGCCGTCCGTACGCGGACGGCTGGCGATCCGCATGAAAATGGTGGGGCGTACGCCTCCACCATGGTGGGAGCTGCCCCCTGCATTCGATGGTCGGCGACCATCGAAGGCAGGGCCGCACGCTCCAGCAGCTCCCGCAAGCTTAGACCACACGGACAATCGTCCGTGTGAAAGCTTGTATGGGGGCGGAGAGCTGACATCCGGCGATGTCAGCTTTCCGCCCCCATCACTGGCGTCATAGCCTCATTACCATGCATACGCCCCGCGTTTGCATGGGAACGCCCATGAAACGCTGGGCGTATTCATAGGTAAATGAGGCTATTAAGCCCCTCACGCCCCTATACGCCCCCTTTGCGGCGTATAAAATTTTTGTGCGGCGATTTCCCCTGCACATGCGCAGAGTGACCTCTGCGCATGTGCAGAGCGAAAACATCGGCGGTACGGCCGCACGCGGGCCGTACCGCCCAGATCAGAATAAGGGCCTCTGTCACTATCTCTCTCTATCTCTCTATCTCTCACTATCTATCACTCTATGACACTGCAGCAGCAGCAGTGACAGGTATATATATATATAAAAAAAAACCTGCGCCCCCAAAAAGTTGCTGATCAGTTAATTTATACTGATCAGCACAAAAGGGGGGGCAGCAGTCAGTTATATAAAAAATATATAGCACAATCTGTCACTATCTCTATCTCTCTCTCTCTATCTCTCTCTATCTCTCTATCTATAACTATCACACTGCAGCAGCACAAAATATAGCACTCTCTGTCACTAGGCCTCTCTATCTCTCTCTCTCTATCTCTCTCTATCTCTCTCTATCTCTCTCTATCTCTCTCTATCTCTCTCTCTATAACTATATCACACTGCAGCAGCACAAAATATAGCACTCTCTGACACTATCTCTCTCTATCTCTCTCTCTATCTCTCTCTATCTAACTAACGCTATTACACTGCAGCAGCACAAGTTTACAACACAGGAAGTCACAAGTAACAGGATCCAGGAAGCATCCAGCACACTACAAGCAGTGATGAAGCAGGCAAGATATTTGCAAGGATCAGGTAAGTATTTTGCAAGGTTCTGGTCAGTATATCGCGGCAGCTAGGCACGGTGACCGCACTGCACGCAATTCCAGACCGGAATGGCGTCTGCAGTGCAGTCACCGTTAGTTTAAACCCCCCTCCATGGCTGTGATTGGTCCGTCGGTCCGACGGACCAATCACGGCCTTTGGGGGCGGGCGGGGTGAGGTAGGGTGACACCAGTGTCACCCTTACACCCCGCGGTGATTGGTGCTGTACTTTACAGCACCAATCACCTCCGATCGCGTGTCACCGGCGAACGTTATTCGCCGGTGACACAGAAAACGCTGTAATTGGCTGTTCACACTGAACAGCCAATCACAGCGATCGCCGACGGGGGGGCGGCATCGCAGCCCCCCCTGGGCATGCACGGACATGTCTGCTGTCAGGGACAGCAGACATGTTGAAACTGTCACCGCGTCTATAGACGCGGTGACAGTTAAATGCCATGACGTACATTTACGCCATGTGTCGGGAAGTACTTCCCGACCATGACGTAAATGTACGTCAATTGTCGGGAAGGGGTTAAAATTGCTGCAAGCCAGCGAAGTATAAACAAACAAGTATCGTGTGCAAAATCAGAAAAGAATAAAGTGATTAAAAATATATTGCACTGTGTGAGTGTTGATTATTCTATTCTTCTGTAAATATCAATGTAGATAGCCACTTGATTGTGTTTTCCAATGTTAATTTGTATTTTACAAATATATTGCTAACAATTGGAACAATGTTACTGAGAGACTTTGATGAAGACACTGTATTACAATGTATCCACAGTTGAGAGAGCACAGATGTAGTCACTGCTCATTTCTTATTATTTATAAGTTTGCTAGTATTATGCCTGGTACACACCAGGATGACTAGGGCCCGATCCACTCAATCTAGATCCAATTCTGACCAATTGGATGTAGATTGTGTGGTGATTGGGCCCTTTTCTGTCCTGGTGTGGACCGATACCGATCCGATGCGCGGTCCCGCGGGTCAGTCGTTATTCAGATCCTACCTGCTGCAGGTAGGATCTGAATAACGACCATACTGCCGGGTGCGGGTCGCCATTAGATCGGACCCGCTCACGGTGCACATCGTGAGCGGGTCGTGCCCCCCCCGCATCATCGTGAGCGGGTCTGAATAAACACTGACGACCCGCTCACAATGTGCATTGTGAGCGGGTCGTCGTGGTGTGTACCCTACATTACTCTTCTTGTGGTACAGTGTATCTGCTGGCAACCTGCCGGCTCTTTCCATTAATGTACTAACCATTCAGGTGGGGCAAAGGTATGTCCAGCTTATACTATTGTGAGTAGTTCAGTCTATTACCACTGTGACCACTGATATATCTGCTTTCATCAAGATGACATAAATCGTCTGTATGCGCCATACAATTCTAGCACTGAGCTATTCTCATTGTGTAAGTTGGACAGTTGTGATCTACAGATGAGTGTACCGGAGTTGCCACTGTATTTTATTACACATTTACCTTTTTGAAATCAGAGGTGTACATCACGCTATTTTGCGGAGCATATCCCTTTACACATTGCAGCCCTACAGATTACCACCTGGGCACATAATTGTGTTCATCTGCAATAGTGTAAGGTTAAGCAGCGGTGCTGGTGATTGCACCTATCTTTATTCAGGCATATACACTGTCCAATTCTTGAACTCCACCTTCAGAACCATTTGTGTTCAGTAAAATTGGTTTCAATCAGAATAGCTAAGTTTGGCCGCTATTCAGGTATTAGTGCAGATAGTCCTGTAGTTATCTACACATATAATAGTGGAGTGCCAAAATGATGCTAATAGTTGCACCTTAGTTCATTCTGAGGTACACATTGTCCAATTCGTTAGCCCCATGTACAGTAGGAATCGTGTCAGTATAGTTTACTTTTATCAAAGTGCAGTCCTGCAAATTGACACATAGGCGTCTTAGACATACAGTAGTGGTGTGATACCGAATGAATGGTGCTATTGATTGCACCTAAATTTATTATGATATATACACACTATCCAATTTAATTCACATGTACAATAGGTATATAGAAATGTGAAGTCACTCTGTCGGAGTTACTATATTTGTTGTTGAATATCACTGCTGATAGACATTTAACGCATAGAAAATTCATAAATTGATGTGTTGTTGTGATATCAAGGCAGCGGTGCTAGTGATTGCACCATTATTCATACCAGGTACACACTATCCAATAAGTTGGCCCCACGTGTGGTGAAAGTGAGTTCACTGTATCTAGCGATTATACTGACACAATTCCTACTGTACATGGGGCTAACGAAATGGACAATGTGTACCTCAGAATTAACTAAGGTGCAACTATTAGCATATTTAATAAGGAGCATTAAGGTCAAATAGCAGTGTTTAACAGCTATTATGTCTCAGAATATTGTGGTAGTATAAGTTAGCACAATTGTATAACTGTAGCAACAGTTTATTACAGTGTTAATATGCTGTTCAGTTTATCAGCTCTTCATGCAATATAGATAATTTCAATGAAAGTCGCTTCTGTCAGAATGACAGTGTTTAGCGGCTAATAGATGTCGTGGCAGAATAATACAACAATTATCTTCACATAAGTAGGGTAATCCCATCAAAACACAGTGCAATTTCCAGTTTTAAAATAAGAAAGAAAGAAGGAGCAGCATCACTCCTTAGGTAGTGGAGTGAGCTGTGTGCCAATGCGCATTTCGCATCAGCTTTTTCACAGGCAAACCCGGCTGTCGGGTTGGAGGAGGTTTTGTATCAGGGACCACCACTTCCTTTTTGTTTGATTGACTCTTCTGTCAACCAATCTGCTAATTTCTTGAGCAAGGCATATGTTTAATGTACTGATTAGGATGTATTTTGTAATATATTTTTTGGTAATTTTCTGGACAACTTATGGATTCAGTCATTATTATTTCATCATTAGTAATATATTATATTCCATATCTTGATTTTTATTTTGTGTTTTTATTATTATCCATTAATTTTATTATTAATTTGTTGTATATGAAATTGTTTGAATATTATAGTTTATAAATATTTGTGCTCAACTGATGTGTGATTGCTATTGTTCCAGCTGTGAGTTTTTATTATGCTAAATTAATCAATGTAGATTGTATTGTGCTGTGATAATAGTGTTCAATCAATTCAAAATATGTGCCAAAACATTGTGCAAAAAATTATAACTCTAATACATTCCCATGTTCAGAAATAAAATGAATAAGTGAAGTTGCTGGTGACTTATTTGATAACTAAAAAATATATGTAAATTATATCTGGATTTATTAAGAAAAAATCTGGATTTATTAAGAAAGAAAAGGAGAAGGAATTGTGATAGGAATAAATTCCTGTTAAAAAATATTTATCTTAAAGTGAGATAGTGAAATTCTCTGGTGACATAATCATATTTGTTATGGGTGAAATAGTGTTTATGACAGGTTTATGAGTTTAAATTTTTAGCTTTATCTGTTTTGTTCTATTTTTCTGAGTTTCCTGTTATCCATTAATCCATAAAAGTTATTCTCTTTATGACAAGAATACATTGTAATTTATATAATCATTTAGGCCAGGGGTCTTCAACCCATGGCCCGCGGGCCACAAGTGGCCCGCTGAGTTGTTTTGAGTGGCCCGCCACCTGTCATTGCCATGTAAAAAAAACCCTTCCGCGCTAGTCCCCTTTGCACGTGGGACACGCCAGAGGTGAATCATGGTGTGTGGCATAATGTGTAATGGGCATCATGGTGTGTGGCATAATGTGTAATGGGCATTACGGATAAACAGTGTATATTGATTTAAGTAGCCTGTCATTGTTTGGGCTTGATTTGTGAGGCGTACTAGGTCACTGTGTGGGCCTTCATGTTTATATGTCACTGTGCGGCCTTTAGCCATCCAACTTAAGCGAGGAAAGACAACAACCATTCCTGCTGTAACCAATGTCTGGTCATGCAGGTTGCAAAAGTGAGATGTCAGGTAATGGTTTTCCTGCTAGTTCACACTCTTATAATTAGACAATGCCCCTTAGAATTAGGACACACCTTTTTGGGGCGCGCAATTTCTTCAATATATTATGTATGGGGGAGCTGCATTTTTTTTCTGTTCGCACTGGGACCCTAATTGTCTAGAAATAGCCCTGGTGCTGACTATTTTGGAGGTGGGGTTTATGTGTATGGGCAGCTGTGCCAACTATGTATGCGGGGGCTGTGATGTCTGTCTAGGAAGAGCTGTGCTAAATACCGCAGTAGAGATTAGTGGCCCTCGGGCTTCGTTGAAATTTTTAATGTGGCCCACACTGTCGTAAAGGTTGAAGACCCCTGATTTAGGCCTTTGGGCTGTAGGCCATCCAGTAGAAAAGTCCAGTAGCTCTCTTTCTTTAGAAGTTCTTGAGTTAAGTTGCCCCCTCGTATTCCCATATGTATTTGTTCCAGGCCGTAGGCTCTCAAGTTTTTTGGATTAGATTCATGTTTGTCATGGTAATGCCTGGCCGCTGACGTTAGTTGTTTAAATTTTCTTTGGTCTTCCCTACTGTTCCTAATTGAGCCCACATGCTCTAGGACTCCTTGTTTGAACGGTCTTGTGGTCATTCCCACATATTTCTTATTGCATTTGCATACTAGACAGTATACGAGTCCTGTTGTCTTGCAGTTAATATAATCCCTGATGGTATGCGTTTGACCGTACTTGTCCTGGAATTCAGTAGTTTTCTGCATGTAGCTGCATGCTTTGCAGCCTCCGCATTTGTATGATCCTTTAATTTTCTTGTCAGTTCTTTTGGGTTTGGCAAAATGACTCCTAACTAATTTGTCCTTTAGATTATTTGCTCTCCTCCAGCCTATGGGAATTCTGGGGCCCAGAGCTACATCCAGATCAGGATCAGTCTTAAGAATATTTAGATGTTTTTTAATTATTTGTTGTATTTGCTGCCATTCAGAACAGAAATCTCCAATGAAGCGGATTGGTTGTGGGCCAGTGTTTTGGGGTTTCCTCTTATACAGGAGGTGATTTCTATCTGTATTTCTAGACTCATATTGGGCCTTTTTTATCGATCTTTTACTGTAGCCTCTGTTAATGAGTCTCTCTGTCAATTCCTGTGATCTAATTTCATATTGTTCCAGGTCTGTACAGTTCCTCCTTAATCGAAGGAATTCTCCTCTGGGAATCCCTTTTAGGACTGGTGGGAAATGGGCACTTGATTTATGCAGTAAACTGTTTGTTGCCGTGTGTTTTCTATGCAAATCTGTGACAATCCTGCCATCATTTGTCTTGTTGATCTTTAAATCCAAGAAGGTCACCATTTCTTTGCTGAGTTCACATGTAAGTCTCAAATTGAGATTATTCTTGTTCAGAGCATCGATAAATGTGATAACCTTTTCCTGTGGACCATCCCACAGGATAAACAAGTCGTCGATGTATCTCATTCAGCCTAAAAGGGATTAACGTCAGGTAGGGTAAGATCACTTCTAATAGAACATGTGAAAGATTGGAGATTAGGACAGAGTCTAATTGGTATAATATTTATGTAATTCTCTGCTCCCATGCAGTTCTCTACCGGATTTTCACCATGAGCCCCAGTCTGAAACCTGTGGACAAGTCAGTGGTCATCGAAATCTTGGTGAGTCTCCGTTCTCGTCCGGTATCTCTAATCTTATATGATCAAACAGATCCCTCAATTAATAATTGCTAATTGCACAACTAATGATTGCTTGTGAAATACAACAACATGTTGGGTGAGATTTAATGGAATGCAAATTCGTTTTTATGGTGATTTTTAGTAAAAAAAAAAACCTTAAGAATTCGCACATTTTTCTGAAATCGCCAAGTTACTGAGATGCAAATTGCGGACTTTTTGCTGTGAATTTGCACATTCTGAACTGGCGATTTTTGGTCACACTTCCATTCACATCCAGATGTTTTCCCATTATAAAGTATACAACTCGCAAATTTAATGAGATGAGATTTCGGGAAAACGTTAATAAAAATGTAAAAAAAAAAAAAAAATAGACCAGGTTCTGACAGGCGAATTTGACAGAACCATGCACAGATCATTGAGATCTATGCATGGTTCTGTCTTAAAAAAAAAAAAAAAAGGCCTGGGGATCCCCCCTCCTGAGCATACGGAGGACAAAAAGCGTAGGGGTTCCCGGTATTTCTGAAACCAGCCCCGGACTCTTAGACCTGTCCTGGTTCCAAAAATACAGAGAATAATGAAACACAGGGTTTTCCATATTTTGGAACCAGCGCTGGGCTCCAACAGCCCGTGGTGTCACGCCACAGTCGGGGGACAATTTTTATGTAAGGTACCCCGGCTGTACCATGCTCACCCGTCCAGAGCTGAAGCCCAGGGCTGTCCCCGGCCGGTGGATGCTGTGCTGATACATGTAAAATAAAACAAACATTGCTTTTTACAGGTGAACTACAAGTCCTAGCAGGCCTTCCCCGTATGCTGGGACTTGGCGAACCACAAGTCCCAGCATGCGGGGCATAATGGGCCCTCTTGGACTTGTAGTCCACCTAAAGAATGTTAAAAAAAAACACAGACACAGAGAACGGTGACTCTGTCATCCCCTGCAGCGTCTCACCCTGCACTGACTGCGGGGTGAGCCAGCTGCCTCCATTGTAATCACAGCGGAGAATCGCGCTGTCACTGCTTTAGGAGCACTCAGTTCTGCTTGACTGTAGGCGTCTGATTCAGCAGCACTCAGTACTGGAATACGCTGCGGGGACCTATGGTGCGACTCTGTGCATGCGTACCGACTAATATGCGCATGTGCAAATGCCATCAGCGACTATGACAGTCCCTGAGGCGTTCCCACAAAGGGGGGTGGGAAGTAGGCGGACAGGGGGCAGTCCCATGGGGATGCCCATAGTTTCCTGGGCATGCCCAGAAAAACAGTGGGTGCACCCAGAAAAATGCTGGGCACAACCATGTCAAGGACAATATAGTATAAAGGGTAATGGGTTTGATTCACACCATGGTCCTAACTGTGTGGAGTTTGTATATTCTCCCCGTGCTTGTGTGGGTTAATTGGCTCCCAACAAAGTGAACCCTAGAATGTCTGTGTGTGCGTGTACATGTGGTAGGGAATAGAGATTGTAAACTCCACTTGGGCAGGGACTGGTGTGAATGTTCAACTATACTCTGTACAGCGCTGCGGAATATGTGTGCGCTATATAAATACCTGGCAATAAATAATAAATAAGGACAGACCTCAGTGACAATGTGGTACACAGGAGTATTATGTAAAAGTTAGATATGTATATTAGGCACTCCAAGAAACAAGAAGTAAGAAGGTAATTGCACCTGAATCACTGGTAGGGATTACTTTCTCTAGATCCTACTTTGGTAGAAATTGAGAGTGATAAATGCTCAACCAATCAGCCCCTAACTGTCATTTTTCAAACCCAACCTGTAACAGGGCAGTTTGGAGCTGATTGGCTGGTACCTTCGCCAGATGTACTAAGCTTGAAAAGTGATAAACCACCAGCCAATCAGCTCCTACCTGTCATGTCACAGGCTGTGGCAGGTAGGAGCTGATTGGTTGGTGGTATATCACTCTCCATTTTATCACTTTTCACAGCTTAGTACATCTCGCCCTTTATCTCTTTACTTTATCACTTTTCAGGGCTTATGACGCCCAGACATTTTTAATATAAAACATGGCATTGTTCTTTCCCCGTTGCTCTGGGTGTATTGATGTCTGTGTAACTTGGGTTCTCTCTTTCCGTTATAGACACCTGATGAAGTCATTATAAAAAAAGATGTGATAAAGCAAACCAGCAAAACAGGCATCATCTCTATGGCTTTTACACTGTCTGAACTTGTAAGGTGAGAGTCAGACACACAAGGTGGCTGCAGACGTCCATTCACAGAAAGTATTAACTAATGTTAAGACATGGACCCTAATCTCTAACTTGACTTATACTTTAGGTATTGTAGTAGGAGCTGTAGCAATAGTAGTAGTTGTACTAGTTAAATCAGTAAAAGTAGTAGTAGAAACAGTAGAATTAGTAGAACTAATAGTAGTAGCATAGCAGCAGGAGGAGTAGTAGTACTAGGAATAGCTGTAGTAGCAACAGTAGTAGTATTAATAATAAAAATAGTAGTGGTAGTAATATTATTAGCATCAGCAATAGCAGCAGTATTAGTACCAATAGAAGTAAAAGTAGTAGCAGTAGCAGTAGTATTGTTAGTAGCAGTAGCAGCAGCAGCAGCAGCAGTAGTATTAGTGGTAGTAGTATTGTTAGTAGCAGTAGCAGCAGCAGCAGCAGCAGTAGTAGTAGTAGTAGTAGTATTAGTATTGTTAGTAGCAGTTGTAGTAGCAGCTGTAGTAGTATTGTTAGTAGCAGTAGTAGTAGTAGCAGCAGTAGTAGTATTGTTAGTAGCAGTAGCAGCAGCAGTAGTAGTAGAAGTAGTCGTAGCAATAGTAGTAGTATTAGCAGTAGTATTAAGAGTAGTAGTAGCAGCAGAAGCAGTGGTAGTAGTAGTAGTCATAGTAGTAGTAGTAGCAGCAGTAGTAGTAGCAGTAGTAGTAGTATTAGTCATAGTAATAGTAGTAGCAGTAGTAGTAGTAGTAGTAGTAGTAGTAGTAGTAGTAGCGGTAGTAGTAGTAGCGGTAGTCGTAGTTGTATCAGCATAGGCGTGCGCAGCCCATTTTCTTAGGAGGTGCACGATTGGAGGGGAGTGTCCATCACCACCTACTGGGTGTGTCCATCACCGCCTATTTGGCATAAATGCAAACTAAATAGAAGGTGACTTATTTATGTATATGCACTCCAGAATGAATCATCCCCCCCCCCCCCCACACACACACATATCTGAAACAGGTACAGTGTGTGCCGCAGTCACGCTGCAAAAATATAGACTGCACATTGTAATGGCAATTACACATAATGTCCATCACACATAATGCCTATTCCACATAATGCCACACACCATAATGCCCATCACACATAATGCTACACACAGTAATGCCCATTACACATAATGCCACACACCGTAATGCCCATTACACATTATGCCAGGGCTTGACAAATTTTTTAAAATTAGGTACAGTGCGCAAGGAAGGCATGCACCAATAATGTACACATAGTATACCACATGCTCTAATGCCCATACATGTTATACCACACAGTAATGCCCACGTAGCGCCTCACACTGTGATGCCCATTACACCTCACTCCGTAATGCCAATTACATATTAGGCTACACACCGTAATGACAATTACCTATTATGGCCCACACTGTAATGCCAGTTACCTATTACGCCACACACTGTAATGCCCAATTACATTTTACGACCCACACCGAATTGCCTATTACACATTATGCCACATGCTGTAAAGTCCATTGCACATTATACCACACACCAAAATACCCATTACACCACACGTATATGGTGTATACATGTATACATTAAATATTATACCACACACCATATTGCTCATTACACAATATGTCACACGCCATAATGCCCATTACATATTCTGCCATATAAGTGTGCTTACCTACATGCTCGTTGTCAGGAGTTACATGTTTGATGCCAGGGTTTACATGCTCCTTGACACGGGGGAGTGTTGCATGCGCATTGCCACAGGGATTACATGCTTGTTGTCCAGCGGGATTACATGCTCATTGTCTGGGGATTACATGCTTGTTGCCCACATATAATGCCCACCTTATTTCTATATACATAATGCCCCCTGTAGAGCCACACATAGTGCTGACCCTTTAGTGCCACACACAATTCCCCAATAGTGCCACATACATAGTGCCACATACATAGTGCCCCATAGTGCCACACACATAATGCCCCTGTGGTGCCACATGCATAATGCCCCCTGTATTGGCACACACATAATACCCCTGTGGTGCCACATGCATAATGCCCCCTGTATTGGCACACACATAATGCCCCTGTGGTGCCACATGCATAATGCCCCCTGTATTGGCACACACATAATGCCCCTGTGGTGCCACATGCATAATGCCCCCTGTATTGGCACACACATAATGCCCCGTATTGCCAGACATATAATGCCCCATATTGCCACACTTATAATGGCCCCATAGAGCTATAGGAGCTGCCTGGAGCCTGCGGAGGGAGGGGAGAGCTAGCTGCCACTGCCGGAGTGTGTGGGGACCAAGCTGCCGCTGTCAGGCGGGGGAGAGAAGGAGGCTACCTCTTACGGGCAGTGGAGGGGGGGGCTGCCATTGCCGGGCAGGGGAGAGAAGGAGGCGCTGGGCGAGTAAAGCTCCCGCTGACGGACGGTGAGGGGAACCTGCCGTTGCCGGGTGGCGGGGGTATGGAGGTGCTGGGCGGAGGAGGGACGAAGCTAACGTTGCCGGGCACAGGGTGAAGGCGCGCACGCTGCTGGACATTTGCAGCTGCCGAGCAGATGGGGCGGCAAGCAGCATCCGGCCAGCGCTGTGCTGAAAGGGGAAGGATGCGGGGGTGGCGTCATTAGGAGGTGCCTGTGCACCTCCGGCACCCCCCGTGCGCATGCCTATGAGTATCAGTAGCAGCAGAAGTAGTAGTAGCAGTAGTAGTAGCAGCAGCAGTAGTAGTAGTAGCAGTAGTAGTAGTAGCAGCAGTAGTAGTAGTAGCAGTAGTAGTAGCAGCAGCAGTAGTAGTAGTAGTAGCAGTAGACAGGGGCGGATCCAGGATAAAATGACAGGGGGGGCACCATGATAAAAGATGGTTTGGGTGGGGGAGGGGCGGTGTTAGTGGTGCCAGTGTACATGCTAAGAGAGCGGCAGAGAGAGGGTGGGAATGGGATTAAAAACAGGCCCTGGCAGTTAAAGTTCGCAGGCCCACCATGGTGACAAAAGTGAAGGATGTAGTTGTGCGCGCGGCGAAGGCGCGCTCCGGAAAATGGGGTGTGGCCACTCAACAGGGGGCGTGTCCTTGAGTGTACTGTACAACACCATATACAACTTCTACACATTATGCAACAAAATACTAGACCCCATTATATTTGCCCCTTACACATAATGCCACATGGATTGAGCCAAAATTCGGTACTTATGTAGTATCTGGGCTGCCGATTTTGTGATTGTATGCCTTACCTTAAGGCATACAATCAGATGCGATGCGATGCGATTCGATGCGATTTTGCATAGGATTCAATGTTAAGAAGGTCCTGTTCATTTCCCCACTATCCAAGTGGGCATAGAGTTGATTTTATATAGCGTGGCGAGCGCAGCGAGCCACCGAGCCCGAAGCGCGGCGAGCGCAGCGAGCCCCGCGAGGGGACGCATATTTCTTAAAAAGTATTCTGTGTCCCCTCGCGGGGCTC